>NC_141059.1:55862928-56260428 GCF_041138505.1 Cibotium barometz
CAAACTAGACATGGTGCCCGAATATCAGACTATCTAGCTTATGGTTTTTCGCAAAAATGACCTTTGAACAAAGATAAAATGCATCGGCTTATTAAGCAAGCTCCACCTTATCAGGAGAATTGTACAAGCTAGGTAAGGACAATGTCTTAAGAAGATGTGGTGCAGGAAGACGAATTTATCAATATATTAGATGAATCACACTCGAGAATAGCCGAAGGACACTTCGCTTGGGGAGATCACAACACGGAAGGTTCTTCAAGCAGGGCTATGGTGGCCTACGTTATTCGGGGATGCCATGGAGTTTATAAAAAGGTGCGAAGAGTGTCAAAGATTCGCTATTCCACAACAAAGAGACAGGATGCCGCTTACCCCTGTGATTGTAAGACAGCTTTTGAGAAGTGAGGTATTGATTTTGTTGCACCCATTAGTCCAGCTGCGCATCCATCACAAGCCCAATATGTGATCGTGGCCACAGACTATTTCACGAAATGGACAGAGGCAAGAGCCTCTAAGTGAGCTGATGCACGAACAACAGCTAAGTTCTTATATGAACAAATCATTTCGAGATTCAGCTCCCCATTGGAATTAGTCAGTGATTGGGGCTCACATTTCATTAATGAAGTGATTGATCACTTACTTGTTGGATTCCTTGTAGTCCACCAAAATTCATCACCTTATTATCCACAGGCAAATGGTCAAGCGGAGAATACAAATAAGTTTTTGTGTACTATCTTGACAAAAACATTAGACGCTAGTCGCACAGATTGGGAACATAAGCTGACTGCAACTTTATGGGCATATCGAACATTGTATAAGGTAGCGATGGGATACACTCCCTTCTATCTAGCTTATGGTGTTGAGGTGGTAATGCCTAGTTCCAAGCTTGCAAATTGCAGTGCAAGAGATATAACTGAAAATGCATTAGCCGAAAGGTTGGTTGATTTAGAGAAACTTGATGAAACCCAGCTAATGGCATCACATGGCTTATGGTCATAAATTGCATAGAAAGCATTGGTTTGACCATAACCTGAAACAAAAAGAACTAGGAAATGGGGGACCTTGTCCTCATGTATGGTGTTGGAAGCACCAGAAAAAAGAAACTCAAGTACATAGAATTAGGACCGTTTCAAGTATCCGAAATCACACCTCAGGGGTCGGTCCGAATTGAAACTATTGAGGGTGTGCAAAAGGAGGGTTATATTAATGGAAGCAAGCTTAAAAAGTATTATGGACCATTGACCCAAGAGATGCTTATGTAAGAGCATCTACTAAAACAAAAGAAAGAGCTAGCTAAGGAAAAAATCAAGCAAGCTCAAGAAGAAGCCAAGGCAAGGGAAGCCAAGGCTAATCAGAGACTCCAAGAGAGAATATTGCATGTGAACATGGCTTCGTTAACCCTCCTTGAGGAGGATGACCTGAACGTTGAGTCGGCACGTCTCAGTGTAGTCTCTATAACTAAAAGTCATGTAACGAGCATTTCATTAATCAATAGGGGATCAAGTCATAACCTAATCTCTTATGAAACATGGGAAGCTCTAGATAAACCTCACCTTGAGGCCACCAATGCACAAGTACGAAGTGTGCATTTGTCAACTACCAAAGTTGTGGGAATCTTAAGTGTTAATATTTCCATCAGAAATAATCCCTTGGTTGGAAAGGTGTTTGTTATGTCTGCAGGATATATGGAGAAGAAATGATCCTTGGACGATCCTAGATTTGTGCCAGTAATTGTAATATCCAGTTGGAAAAGAGGGTTGCACAACTCGATGAGGGCAAGGATATCATTACCATGCCATTATGGATCCCATTAAACAATAGAGAGAAGGCTATGATAGATGACATAGAAACGCCAATGCCAAAGAAAGCGACTATCATACCAAGGAAGGCGTCAACATCACAGTCCCCATGCAAAAAACAGCCAAAGTCTTTAGTAATTTAGCAGTGGGTTCCTAAGAACCAACTTCGAGCCCAAAAATACCAGTGGGTTCCCAAGAACCAACTTCGAGCCCAAAAATACTATGATGTAAAAGGAGTAACTAAGGGATCAAGGCAAAAAGTTCAAGCTACAGACAAGGGACAAAGAAGGCCATCCAAAGTCAGCCCCAATAGTATTCCAAAATGAAGCCACCATCCACAAAGCGCTCAAAAGCAATGGGATCCATAGCCTTCTCTCCCTTGTTTAATGGGATCCATAGCTGCCTCTCCCTTGTTTAATGGCTATTCTCAAAAGGATTTGCTAGCTACATAAGGCTATTACCAAAGGGGGCAATACAACATTATGCGTGTCGAAGTCCTACCCAAGGTTCAGTATTGCAAATACTTTCATAAAAATAGGGAAGGACAATAAAAGCAAACAAGATCAATTTCTAGCTAAAGCAAATACTAAGAAGGTAAAAAAAATTGGTTTGAAGAAAGAAGCCCATTCAACACAGCAAATTGAAGATAGCACTACCGCCAACTGCACCCACCACCAAGATAAAAGAGCTGGACAAAGTTAAGGAGAAAAGAAGAGAAAGCGTGCAAGGCATTCATGGTGGCATTGTGGGTAAGTTTTGATTCTCAGTGATTGGTTGTGCAGACACTATGTGTACTACAAAGAGGTCTTAAAGTTGCCATTGGGTGTATATATGCAATTTGAGGTCATTGGTTGTGACAGTTTGGATGCAGTATAGTACCGCTGTAGAAAATACAACAGTTTGTGTGCACGTCAAACAAGAGTGTTGTTTTTGGTAAATTTGTATTGTAAACAAGATGAGGAATGACGTAATAAACCAAATTTTTGTAGAGAAGCTTGACAAGAATAACTTCCATGCTTAGAGGTTTAGATTAACAAATTTCCTGATGGGAAAAGGTTACTGGGACTATATTGAAGGTGAACATGAGGAGGCACAAGAGATACTAGAGATTAATCCAACTGCTACATATGTAAAAGAATTCAAGGATTAGAATCAAGAAGCAAAGAAAGTCATGTATTGGCTTTCTATAAGTATACAAGACACTAGGATTGGGCATATACAGGAAGCCGTCACCTAAGGGAGGCATGCGACACCTTTTGGTGAAGCTGTATGAAACCAACACCAAGGCACGAAAGATTCAGTTAAAGAATGAGCTTCATATTGTGGGAAAAGAAAAATATGCCTGTGAATGATTATGCCTTGAAGATCAAGGGCATTGTGGAATCTCTTGCATCAATTGGTGTTTCTGTTGAATGATATGATGATAAGGTGGTGGAAGTGTGTCTATATGGTCTTGGGCCACAATAAAAGGCATTCAAGATGTCTATTTAGACTCGGGAGAACATTCCCAACTTCACAGATTTAGTGTTAATGCCGATCATTGAAGAGAAGAATTTGGGTGAAGATCAACAGTCTTCACAAAATAAAAACAGTTCAGAGCAATAGGCCTTCTACACAAGTGCAGGTTGAATTATGGTCAACAGCAGCAACACTCCCAGGATTCACAACAACAACACAGGTGGTGGAAGAGGCTAGCTTAGAGGCAGGGGGAGTCAAAGAGGTTGTGGTAATTGTGGCAAAGGCAGCATAATGTACACGAGGTTGTTTTTATTGTGGTAAGCCTAGACATGTGCAGGCAGATTGCTATAAGAAGCAGAGTGACATGCGGAATGGAAAAGTGCAGCAAAACAACTATGCGTCCTCTAGCATAAATAATGAGGATAATGAGAGGTTGTTATGCAACATGTAGTTAATGCTGTGTCTGGAAATGATGTAGCAACATGTAAGGATGATGTAAGGTATGCTGATTCAAGTGCTTGGAACCACATGACAAGTCATGGTGAGTGGTTAAAGAAAATGAAGAGTCTTGAAAGACCAGGTTTTGTTGAAATAGGGGATGACACTACTTATCCGATTGCCCATGTTGGGGATGTGCCATTGTCTATGCAAAATGGTAAGGTGAAGTACCTTGCAGATGTACTTCATTTTTTGACTATTACAAAGAATCTGGCTTCTGTTGGCCAGATGATTGAGCAGGGTTTGTAGGTCCAATTTAACCCTCATGGGGCTGTTATATAGAAGACTTTAAAGATAAGTGTAGGTTGGTTGCAAAAGGCAACAAAGAATCTGGCTTCTGTTGGCCAGATGATTGAGCAGGGTTTGTAGGTCCAATTTAACCCTCATGGGGCTGTTATATAGAAGACTTTAAAGATAAGTGTAGGTTGGTTGCAAAAGGCAACAAAGTGGGCAGAATGTTTACATTAAATGTAAATATGCTTGAAGTGAGTGCTGCAATGTTTGCAAATGGTTCGGGAGTTGTTGCAGATACAAACATTTGGCATAAGAGAATTACGCATGTAAATGTGCAAAGAACGAAATCTATGCAGACTAAAGAAATTGTGACAAGGTCGCCTAAGTTTAAAGTTGAAGGTATGCAGAAAGTATGTGAAGCATGTCAATTTGGAAAGCAAACTAAGCATGTATTTCCTGTATGGGGTCTTGCCCAAAGACTATGTCTATGGGTGGTTGCACAGCAGGTACCACGTAACATTTATTGATGACCACACGAGGAAAGTGTGGGTGTATTTCATGAAGGAGAAGAGTGAAGTGTTCACTCATTTTCAGAATTTCAGAGTGATGGTGGGGCTGAAAAACAGACAGGAAATCATGTGAAGTGCCTAAGGTCATATGGAGGGGGAGAATACTTCTCTAATGTGTTCTCTGAATTCTTGCAAAAGAATGGTATTCAGAGATAATTTACATGTAGATACACTCCGCAGAAGAAAAATGAAGTTGCTAAGCGGAAAAACAAGCACATTGTAGATATAGCACAGGTATTGATGGTGGCAGAGAAGAATATGCCACATAGCTATTGGGTTGAGGCTGTGTATACAGTTTATATCATGACCATGACTCCTACTGTAGCCATACATGATGTAATGCCAGAGGAGAAGTTTATTGGTAGGAAACCTGATTTGTCTCACTTGAAAGTTTTTGGATATATTGCATATGTGCATGTGCCAAATGAGTTACCGAGCTGGATCCAAAGGTAGAAAAATTCATGTTCATTGGGTATTCCCTTGAGCAAAAGGGATATAGATGCTATAATCTTACTACACGTGAATTGAGGGTAAGCACGTATGTTGTATTTGATGAGATGAGTAGCTGGTATGCTGCTGAAAAAGATGTTGTTGGGGCTGATGTAAGTGGAAATGTGGTTGCACAGAATGCAAGTCAATAATCACAGTCCTCACTGAGTGGACCAAGAGAGTCCTCATCCAGTGGTTTTGTTAATAATCCATGGAGTGGCAAGCTACATCATAATACCAATCCTAAAAATGTAGTTGGTACATCATATAAAGGTAAAGAAAAAGTGGTTGAGCCCCTTGGTATGCCTGATATTTTTACAGGGCATTCTCTTGTTGATGGAGAGTCTAGTGGCTCAGAGATGAGCCTTGATGAGGAGCTTGGGATTCCAGCAATGAGGACACCTGGTGTGAAAAAGGCTATGGAAGCCATGCCATGAATGCAAAGTTTACGAAGATCTGGAAGAGTAAAAAACCCTATGCAGAGGTTGACTTATGATGGTTATGTGGCACATCATTATGCTTATATGGCAAAAGTTGTGCAGGTTGTAGAACCCACATGTTTTGATGAGGCTATTGGAAATGTTTGTTGGGAGAAATCTATGGATGAGGATATGGATGCATTGTATGGATATGAGACTTTTGGGATTTGGTGCCATTGCCTAAAGGCAAGAAAGCTATTGGCTGTAAGTGGGTGTATAAGGTGAAACATAACAGTGATGGTAGCATAAGCAGGTACAAGGCTAGATTGGTAGCCAAAGGATATGCATAGACACATGGGATTGATTATGAGGAGACATTTGCCTCGGTTGCAAAGATGGCAACTGTGAGAGTTGTGATTGCGGTGGCTGCTCTCTAAAGGCTAGTTTTTACATCAGATGGATATAAAAAATGCGTTCTTGCATGGTGACTTGTAAGAAGAAGTGTATAAGGATCAGCCACCTAGTTTTGAGAATACAGATCACCCAAAGTATGTAAGTAAGCTTCATAAGGCTTTGTATGGGCTGAAGCAAGCTCCAAGAGCATGGCATGACAAGATTGTTGAGTATCTTCTCCCTATTGGTTTTCATATGGCAAATGCAGATCACTCTTTGTATGTGTGCAAGAGTGATAAGGGTATTGTGATCATCACCATCATATATGTAGATGATCTTATTGTTAGGGGTGGCAACTTGGATGAGATTGAGCATGTGAAAAGTCTTCTCATCAAAAGGAATTTTGAGATGAAGGATTTAGGAGATCTGCACTACTTTTTGGGAATTGAGGTCATTCTCACACCTGAGGGTATTTAGCTGTCACACACAGAGACAATATGTATTGGACATGTTATCCAAATATGGGATGGCTGATTTTGTAAGTTAATCTCGATGCCATTAGATCAAAATGGCAAGCTTAGTGTGGATGCAGCTTCTGTGTTGGAGGATTCCACTATTTACAAGAAGATTGTGGGGAGTTTGATCTATGTCACAATTAGCAGACCAGATTTAAGTTACACTATTGGCTTAGAAAGCCAGTTTATGCAAGTTTCGCGTAAACCACATCTTGACAGTGTGTGACACACTTCGGTATTTGAGGGCCACTTCGGTATTTGAGGGCCACTATTGATTATGCATTATTTTATGTTGCAGGTGTACCATTGGAGCTATATGGGTACACAGATGCAGATTGGGCAGGTAGCATCTCCTCAGACAGGAGATTTACTAATGGATTTATGTTTTCATTAGGAAATGCTATTGTTGTGACATGGAGCAACAAGAAGCAACCCACAATTGCCTTGTCGAGTACAGAGGCAAAGTACAGAGGAGCTGCGGTGGCAGCGTATGAGGTAGCTTGGTTACGCAAGCTACTTTTGTTGATTTGGGGTTGCATGTGGAGAGAAAGGTTGTCATATATTGAGACAATCTTAGCAGTATATAGTTGGCCAGGAACCCAATTTTCCATGCATGGACGAAACACATTGAGGTACATTACCACTTCATTAGGGAGAGAGTCTTGGCAGCAGCAGGCGACGTGTCGACTTGGCCTATTTGACGCATATAGGATTAGGTTGCTGACATCTTCACGAAGGCCTTGGGAGCTGAGAAGCTTTGTAGATTTTGAGATATGCTTGGAGTTCATAAGCTGGATGAGGGGGAGTGTTGAGATGTCAAGCTCAACATGAGCTGACACTCATGAGGCGCCTGCATGACCATTCAACATTTATATCACTGGCAAGTTTGGTAGCTGGCACCAACAGATCTTTGCTAGAGATTCTCCAACTAGACTACACCTACCCACTCCACTTAGTGTGTTCACATTATGGACCTCTTGTATATAATCTATTATGTGTGTTAATCACTTTATCTTCTTGTGGACCTCTTTTGCTGTGTGAAGAAGAAGAAGAATTTTCAGCCTCTCACCTTGTGTGTTCTCTTCGCGGCTCAAACCTATGGATCCTCGCCATCAACTACCACTCCTGTCAGCACAGGATCCCAGAGCTCCAATGATAGAAGAAGACAAAGCATAAAAAAAAAAGAGGGAACACCGCAACATGATGTCTCAACATCCACGAGAGCCAAGATACCCATCACAGTGTCTTGACAAATATGCTAAAGCTTCATGAACATTACCATTGACATACATCATCACGTAGCACAACCAGTCTCCATGGGTGTTGCCTCCTTGTCCCTCTGAAATTCCCCCCTTTTTTACTAACCCCATTGTTTAACTAACTCCTCTTTAATCATACCACTTGCCACTGGAATATTGGTCATTAAGTATTCCATGCTAGTCTACTCATTCAAGTACTCTGACTCCTCTAATGAGGATGTCCCGCTGTGCAAAGGTGACAAAATATGAAAAATACCCAAAAAATAAATAAATAAAGAGTACTACTGGGCACATACAAAAAAGCAAACTCTAAGAACCCGTACGACTAGCTGGATACTTAATCACTAGTACTCCACTAACTTCTTTCCATCATACTAACTCCCCACCCCCTCTCATCTGCGGAGAGACAGGAGAACCAACCAAGTGTAACCTTCCCCACCACGAGCCTACCAACCTCTCAGCAGTGATCAGGAAGATGCAATCGACTTTAGGAAGGGGAGTATGTTAACCACATATTGGTTCGCACATTCCTATGACAACTATGTTTGCACACTTATGTAATGGGTGCTCGTGCTATATTGTAAATCCCATCCTTTGATGAGGGAAACACCCTAAATACGGTCCCAAGTATTGAGCTTCAAAGGACGGACAAGAGGATCTTGGTTAGTTGGACAAACCATAGAGAAAAGCCTTGTAACTATGTTTTAGGCGCCCTGGGCACTTACTCCTGGGGCGACCTAGTGGGAAAAGGCTTGGAACTATAAAAGCCAATTTCTCTTGTTTGTAACTCATTCTCCCATTTGTGCAATAGAAGTGGAGTGTTCTCTCTCTCCCTCTCTCTTGCAACTCTAATCTAGCACGTGTGGTGTGCTTAGCGTTAGGGTTTGGGAGTGATCAGTGCTAATCACTTGTTCCCTCTTGCTTCCCCTCTCTCTCTCTCTCTCTCTCTCTCTCTCTCTCTCTCTCTCTCTCTCTCTCTCGGTTAGGCTAACCAATGTGATCCTCTTTCGTGGAGATCCCACACGATCTTCATGAGAGAGCTTGCATCACTAGTTGGATTAGAGCAATCGCCTCGGTGAGACAAACGAGTGCGGGAGGACGACGGTGACAAGTAGCTATGGTGGAGCTCTTGAGCCATGCTCGAGCTCAGCAGGGATAGGCAACTTCCCACAACATGGGTAGGGTACGCTTTCCTTAACATGCAAGGAACTCGATTTTTCATGCGTGGAACAAACACACAGAGGTCCACTATCACTTTATCAGAGAGAGAGTTTTAGTAGGAGACATTGATCTCATATATGTTAGCATAGAGGAGCAGGTAACTGACATTTTCACGAAAGCCCTATGAGTAGAGAAGCTTCGTAGATTCTGGACTATGCTTGGAGTCCTAGAGATGGAGTTGAGCTTGAGGAGAGTGTTGAGATGTCAAGCTCAACACGAGCTGACACTTATGATATGCATGGGTGACCATTTCCGTCACTTATATCTCTGGCATGCTTGGTAGAATGTTGACATGCTATATAGATCTTCACCAGTGATTCTACAGCTGGACTACACTAGCTACGAGTCCACCACTGAGTTATGGCATACTTATCTTGCCAGCTCACTCATTTAGCATGTTTACATTATGGACTGCATGTACATAGTACTTTAGTACTTATGTTGTATTTCCCTTATCTTTCGGTAGAACCCTTTTGTTGTGAAGAAGAAGAAGAAGAAGAAGAAGAAGAAGAAGAAGAAAAAATTTTCAGCCTCTCATCTTGTGTGTTCTCTTCTAGGTTTTGTGTGAGTGTGTGTGTGCTTGTAAGAGCTCATGCACAATCACTGCTAGTTTGAAAAAAAGGAGAAAAGGTTACCATATAGCAATTTGTGGCATGTCTCTAGTTATTAATTATTAGTCCATGAGTAGCAACATGCTAACATGTCAAGAGAAGGAGGGGGATTGATTCTTTGAGTGAAGTTAACATTTGCATGTTTTGTTGCCTTTGAATGAGTGTGGAGTTTCGTAAGAGTTTGAAGAGAGTATATTGTAAAGTATGTTTCATAAGGTTATAAGGGGTTGTGATTTGAATTTGCATGTATATTTTACATTTGTATGTGCAATAACTTTGGCATGGAAAGGAGTATATATACGATGGATTTACAAGAATCTAGCAAAGGCATAATATAGTCACACACACACACACACACACACACACACACATGTAGATACGTGTAACATATAGATCACACATGGATGCACATGCATAATCACATGCTAATTTGGAAAAAAGAGAGAAAGGAGAAAATGTTACCATATAGCAATTTGTGGGGCATGACTCTATTTATTAATTATTAGTCCATAAGCAGAGCAACATGTTAACATGTCAAGAGAAGGAGGGTGATTGATTCTTTGAGTGAAGCCACAATTAACATTTGCAAGTTTGTTGCCTTTGAATGAGTGTGGAGCAAATTTGCAAGAGTTTGAAGAGAGTATATTATAAAGTATGTTTCATAAGGTTATAAGGGGTTGTGATTTGAATTTGCATGTGTATTTTACATTTGTATGTACAATAACTTTGACAAGGAAAGGAGTATATATACAATAGGTTTACAAGAATTTAGAAACGGCAGAATATGGTGACACACACACACGTAGACGCATGTAACACATAGATCACACATGGATGCGCACATGCACAATCACATGCTAATTTGAAAAACAATGTTACCATATAGCAATTTGTGGCATGACTCTATTTCTTAATTATTAGTCCATGATGAGTAGCAACATGCTAACATATCCAGAGAAGGAGGGTGATTGATTTTTTGAGTGAAGATACAATTAGCATTTGCATGTGGAGAAAATCTGCAAGAGTTTGAAGAGATTATATTATAAAGTATATTTTATAAGGTTATAAGGGGTTGTGATTTGAATTTGTATGTATATTTTACATTTGTATGTACAATAACTTTGGCATGGAAAGGACTATATATACAATGGATCTACAAGAATCTAACAAAGGAAGAATATGGTCACACACACACACACACACATGTAGATATATGTAACATAGAGATCACACATGGATGCACATACACAATCACATGTTAACCTGGAAAAAAAATGTTACCATATAGCAATTTGTGGCATGACTCTATTTCTTAATTATTAGTCCATAAGCAGCAACATGCTAACATGTCAAGAGAAGGAGGGTGATTTATTCTTTGAGTGAAGCCACAATTAACATTTGCATGTTTGTTGCCTTTTAATGAGTGTGGAGCAAATTTGCATGTTTGTTGCCTTTTAATGAGTGTGGAGCAAATTTGCAAGTTTTTGAAGAGAGTATATTGTAAAGTATGCTTCATAAGTTTATAAGGGGTTGTGATTTGAATTTGCATATATATTTTACATTTGTATGTACAATAACTTTAGCATGGAAAGGAGTATATATACAATGGGTTTACAAGAATCTAGCAAAGACAAAATATAGTCACACACACACACACATGTAGATACATGTAACATATAGATCACACATGGATGCACATGCACAATCACATGGATGCACATATAGATCACACATGGATGCACATGCACAATCACATGCTAATTTGGGGGGGGAAAAGGAGAAAATGTTACCATATAGAAATTTGTGGCATGACTCTATTTCTTAATTATTAGTCCATGAGTGGCACATGCTAACATGTCAAGAGAAGGAGGGTGATTAATTCTTTGAGTGAAGTTACAATTAACATGTGCATGTTTGTTGCCTTTGAATGAGTGTGGAGAAAAGTTGAAAGAGTTTAAAGAGAGTATGTGGTAAAGTATATTTCATAAGGTTATAAGGGGTTGTGATTTGAATTCATACGTATATTTTAGATTTGTATGTGCGATGACTTTGGCATGGAAAGGAGTATATATACAATAAAGAGTAGGGTGTACATAGGAGTATAGTTGTAATGGTAAGGATAAAGGGTAGGATAGGTAGTATTGTTAAGATATACAAGTTACAGGACAGTTATTAGGTTTAATCGAGAAGTGGAGTTTTATATATGAGTAGTTTGAATTAAAGTATAAAGTACACTAAATATACTCCATCAATAGTGGAAATGTAATATATATTATGCAATATATATTTGTAGTTATAAGGTATGATCCACAAGAAGAGTTTTATATATGAGTAGTTTGAAGTAAAGTATATAGTATACTAAATATACTCAATCATGAAAATGTAAAGTATCATTACATAGTAAAAATAGGTTTCGTAATAGGCCTACCTTGAAGATAAATATGTGTGTGTGAGTGTGTGTACATACATACATACATACATACATACATATATATATATATATATATATATATGGTTTAGCTTTTTTTTTTAAATTGTGATATGACAAAAAAATAAGAGAGAGAGAGAGAGAGAGAGAGAGAGAGAGAGAGAGAGAGAGAGAGAGAGAGAGAGAGAGAGAGAAGTTAATTGGTAAGAAAATATTTTAATTTTTTTTATAGACAAATTAAAAATTTATCTTTTTCAAGTTACACTCTTCATTGTTAGAGAAGGACTCTTCTTTTGAATATTAGTTACAACGTTATCATGAGTGGTCATTACAGTTAAGAGATACAGAGAGAGTAATGTTTTTTTTCATTTTATAAATATTGCTATAAAAATCGACGTGAGCATATAAGTGAGAGAGAGTATTATGTTTTTTAACATATACACTACTTTTTAATTTTCATGGTTTTTTTAAATTACATATTTTTATTTATATATATGTTGCATACATGCACATATCACATCTACATACATATGTCATACATCTTACTATATATGTATGTATGTATTGTTGAAATTTGAGCATAATGATGAGCTATGGTGGATCAAACACTAGAATCAACATCATTAACAAAGTGATTAGCAAATGATTAAGACGTAATTAGTGAATAATTAACAAATAGATTAATGTAGGCATGGATACTCAAAAACCAGCAAATTCTCATTAGGGCTATGCCTCAATTTATAGAGTTTACATCAAGCATCAAATCCCATTGATTTCTCCATGATTCACTCCCAGAATATCTCCACCTCTTGCCTGATTCTCTCCACCTCTTCTCTTTTCCCTGAATATCTCCCAGAATAACTCCACACTCCTAAATTCCCTCATGCTACTCATTATTCTCTCCCAGTAGATTCTTCTAACCTTTTCACAGGTTCTTTCACAATTACATCTCCTCTTTTACAGCCTCTAAGCTTGTTCCCACACACACCCTATTCACTTGTATATTTCAACACCTCCCCTCAAGTGAATAATCCTAGCACACCTGGACCCTGTATCAAGTTTCCCTCTTACTTAATAGCCTGCGACCAGTGCCTCAAGTCCCTAAACTCCATAGTCCTTGACACTCTCTCTCTCAATGTGTCCAAGGCTACTATAAGTGCCCGCGACCTTGACTAAAGTGCTCACACATACATCTACCACTTGGCCTACATCATCGGTGGCTCAGAGGTGGTTTTACTTTGTTGGGGCAGGTTACATTGGGTTGTGGGGTCTCTCTCTCTCTCTCTCTCTCTCTCAGAAAAGATGATCCGACTCCACTTCTCTTAGAGCCTCCATGAAGTTTGCCGATTTCGTTCCTTCTTCACTGGGTTTGCTGTAGCAGTCTCTTGCCATGTGTCCTGGCTTTCCACATTTGTGGCAAGTGAAGGTCCTCCCTCCTACTCTGCCTCTTCCTCGTCCTCGTCCTCGAGAGAATCCTCCTCGGGTGAAGAATGCTTTTTCCTCTCCTGCTGTTGAGTCGAGCCCTTTCTTCTCTTTGCCTCTGCTCTCTTGCTCTAGTAGAGCTGCTTCTATCTCGTGTATCTTCAATTCAGGTACATTCTTTAGTGTTGCTACAATGTTTTCATAATCTCCTTTGTCCACACTCTTCAGAAGTACAGCTAATGCTTCATCATCTTCTACCTTTTTGCCAATAGCTGCCAGCTGTTGCTTAATGCTTTTATATTTGTTCAAGTGTGTGATTAAAGGTTCACTTTCCTTCATGTCCAATTTGTAGAATTGCATTAACAGATTTATCTTGGAATTTTTTTCTTGTGTACCAATAATTTATTGAGTTCATCCCATGCATCTTTTGCCCACTGTATCCCTGTGATATGATGAATGATTTCATCATTTAAACTGAGTGCAATAAGTCCCAATGCTTTTTCATTCCTACTCTTCCACTAATTTTCTCCTCTCTCTGGGCATTCATCTCTCCCTTCAACTAATCCCCACAGATTTTTCCTCATCAGCAAATACATGGTTTTTGTCTGCCATGTATAAAACTGTTCCCCATTAAATTTGGCTATTTCCTGTGCTGAACTCATGGTGATGTGAAGGGGTCTTACCTCTTGATCCAATTTCAAGATTCAAGGGCAGTGTCTACCCTTTTACAACTCAATTTGGTGTTTAATAGATTATTACAACAATTTTATCAGCATAAAATCACCAAAAATTACATTAAATTAAGAGTAACCAATTTGTACGGGATGGTTGGAGTATCAAACCAACTCCGATTTGCAATCTGAAGCTTTAGGGATCTGTATCAGATACCTAATGGTTAATTTGAACCCTCAATTGTACCAAAGTATAGTGATTAGCACTGATTAATCACTGATTAGCAAATTAATGCTCTGGTTTGTGTGCAGAAAACAGAGTATGCGGGGAGCCCAGATCTGGTGCCTTCCACTTCAAATGAGCTCAAATGGTTTCAAAGGCATCAATAGCAATGAGTCTAGTAGAGGATTAAGCCAAGAAACACAAGATTTGACCAAATAATGAAAGCTTAATCTCTGTTTTACCAAAGTCACATGCAGATTTGATGAAGAGCTTTGATCTCAATATAGACTTGATGAAATTGAATTCTGTCTTCACCAGCTTGTAGAGCATGCTTGAATACCCCTTGGGCTAAGAGGAATTGAAGACATTTGAACTGAGCAAGTAGAAATCTCAATTCTCCTTCAGAAAAACGACACCCAGCAATTAGCGAAAATCAGCGCATATTGGTGGCGGTTTGCAGCGTTTTTTTGATGAGCTTGTAGCCAAAGGAGTTGGCTACTATGTGCTAGAAGCTTGTGCCCTAATTCTATGTGTGCAAGGTGCTAGAGATCCTCCACTGGCTGGGGGTGAAGGGGAGAAGTGAAAACTCACTAAAACTTTGATTTTTTTGTTAATTATCTGTTAATCCTAATTAATTAACTAATGGGCTCATAAACCTAATTGATTCTAGGCATGGCTCTGATACCATGTTGAAATTTGAGCATAATGATGAGCTATGGTGGATCAAACACTAGAATCAACATCATTAACAAAGTGATTAGCAAATGATTAAGACGTAATTAGTGAATAATTAACAAATAGATTAATGTAGGCATGGATACTCAAAAACCAGCAAATTCTCATTAGGGCTATGCCTAAATTTATAGAGTTTACATCAAGCATCAAATCCCATTGATTTCTCCATGATTCACTCCCAGAATATCTCCACCTCTTGCCTGATTCTCTCCACCTCTTCTCTTTTCCCTGAATATCTCCCAAAATAACTCCACACTCCTAAATTCCCTCATGCTACCCATTATTCTCTCCCAGTAGATTCTTCTAACCTTTTCACAGGTTCTTTCACAATTACATCTCCTCTTTTACAGCCTCTATCCAAGAGCTTGTTTCCACACACACCCTATTCACTTGTATATTTCAACATGTATGAATAATACAAATGGAAGAGGTGACTCGCATATACTTTGAGCACATAAGAAGCACTCTTTCCTTTGAGGAAAGGGTAAATTTGGCTAAAGAGTTCGAGCACCGTTTCTTTTATACGGAGGGAATGGGTTGAGCCATGGACTGTTGAAGCTACTGGATGGAATGATCCCAGAATTATTATATGTCTACTACATCCATAAAAATTGGATGAAAATATAGCCCTCATGTATATTTAAAAAATTAGGTTTGATAGATTTTTATGAAATAGATTATAAGGTCTTTAGAGACGAAGATCAAGTAGGACGAGTATTTGATGAAGTAATTAAATGTATTCCGAAGCATAAATTCATTAGAAATTAAATACGGGTGTGTCTTTCCTTTATGACCATTGGTGCTAGAAGGCTTTTTAAATTATTCCAATTTTTTGTAATTTTAATGTTTATATATATATACTGTCTTTGTTTCTCTCACTACTTTTCTTCTACTCTCTCTCTCTCTCTCTCTCTCTCTGGCCCATTAAAAAAAAGATCATGATTGTTATTTAATGTAAAGTTTGTTTATGTTTTATACAGAGATATGTCATTAGACATTTTAAAGGTGATCTATGAAAATAATAAATTGTTAGATACGTTCTTTTTTAACATGGTTCTACAATTGGGTAATCTTAGATACCATGTATACCAACCCAGCCCAAAATGGAAAGTTTATGGATCTAATGGATGACATGATATTAATCCATGGTATATTTATATAATATTAGACCCCTATAGGCTATAGGATAATCTTAAGCTCCTCTTAATCAAAGAGGCATTAGGATTACTGAATGGATTTTATATTGTGGGTAGCAAATGTAGGAGCTCTGAGGAAAAGTGCTATATTTTATACTAAAGTGTATTTCGATAAGGAAATTGATAAAGATAATGATGTAATAATCTTTGAGATTATTAATGGATATATTTCTCTCTCTCTTGACCTCTTTGTAACTATTTGTCACTCATCCAACGCACCATGCAAATTCAACTGAGGAGTTATCATTCTCATTATCTCTATGGCACACATGGTCACTCTTTGTATCTTGGTCCCTCTCCCTCTTTATGTCTCTCACACACACGTGCTAATTAGTTCTTCTCTCTCTCTCTCTCTCTCTCTCTCTCTCTCTCTCTCTCTCTCTCTCTCTCTCTCTCTCTCTCTCTCTCTCTCGCTCGCTCTCACACACACACACACATAAAAATAAGCAAATATGTTAATTCCCTTTCTTTTTGGCTATAACACACACTATCTCCCCCTCATGGTCTCATTCCATGTAACTCTCTCTAGCTATTATACACACATATTCTCTCTCTCTCTCTCTCTCTCTCTCTCTCTCTCTCTCTCTCTCTCTCTCACACACACACACACACACACACACACACACACACACGCACACGTAACACAAATAGTTCTTCTTGCCTTTTGTTTGTGTTTGGTGTGAAACGTAGGAGGGACAACGTGATAAATAAATAGAGAGAGAGGGAGAGAAAGAAAGATACCATAAGTTTTTTGTTATTTTAGTTTGTGTGTGATTGTATAGTCGAGGGGCACAAGGTTGATAGCCAGCAAAGTTAGTGGTTTGGAATATCATTCTCTCTTCAACTTAAGGTTAGTTTTATTGTTTCTCTTTCTCTCTCTATCTATTTGTGTGTTTGTAGTTAATATGTGATGCATAAATAAAGATATTTATTTATGGCAATATGTTTGGGCTGAGAGAGAGAGAGAGAGAGAGAGAGAGAGAGAGAGAGAGAGAGAAGAGAGAGAAGAGATCGCACATTAAGATACTTTCTATCTCTCTTTTTGTCTTATTGAATGTTTTATAGTTGATAATTGGTATGGCAAATGTGAATGTAATAATGATTTTTACATATTTAATACTTTAGTGTGTATACATAAATAGAGTTTATTATAGTGATATGCAAGGCTGGCTAAGCTAGAAACTTTTAATTTATTAGACCATTGTGTTTGACTGCAGAGAGAGTTCTAGACAGAGAATATATGGGCTTAAGAGAATATACAGATGTTAAATTATTTGAGTACTTTTATTTAGACTTCATTAGTCTTAAAACAATAGAGAAATGTGTTTAAAAAGTAAGGAACTTTCTTTATGGTTGCTAATACTAGACTTTTAGAGAGGCAATTTATGGCACGCTAAGAGTATATATTGTTTTCTCTTTGCAACTACGAGGTATCTACACGTATATAGTGTTGGTATATAGTTGGATTATTAGGATTATGTTATATATTGACTGATATTTAAAGAGATTTTTGGAGAGCCTTAAGATATTCATTTTGGCTTTCAACAAATGGAGATCCAGAAAGATAATAATGGCTCAGTTGCCATAGTGGCTACGTATAGAGGTTACAATTCTAATGTAGCTTTATCTACCCCGCCTAAGAAGCTGATGAATTTTTGAGTTGCGAAACACCTTTCTAGGTTAAGATCTCCATCAGAACAACCAAGCTCTAAACGTCTACAGACTATTACGGACATATATGAGCGCACTGAGAAAAATCAGGTTGCTTGTAAAAGGAGTACTTATATGCCCTTCGTGGAAGTGGCACCCAAAGGGGAGATATGCTAAGAGATGAGTTGACACATCATCTTCATCGTGTTCTTGATAGAAGTGGTCGCACGGAGGCCAACCAACTAGACACGCTTTTCTTTATGGAAAATTTGCATGTTGAAATTGGGGGACGTCTAAGGGGATGTACTAGGGAATGTAAAGAACAAGCCGATTCTTTAAAAGATCAAGTACATACTCTAAGCTTGGAGGTATTGAGTATAAAGATATCAGTTAATCGACTCAATGCTATTATAAAAAAGATGAGCTGACGTATGTTGAAAACCAAGGTAGTTGCTTAGAGATATTGTGAGAGTAATGATGTTTTCTTGGTAGCTTTAGAATTGATGTATTTGTTCAAGGAAAAAATCTTATTACAGCTTTCCATGTTTAGCTTTTTTGTGGTGATATTTATGAATTCTCTATTTTCTCAATGTCTTTATATCTTTATATCACTCTTTCTATCTATATTCTCTTGCTTTTTCTTTTCTGTCTCTCAATCTATTTTATAGTTCTATGTTTTTCTCTCTCTCTCTCTCTCGCACACTCTCTCTCTCTCTCTCTCTCTCTCTCTCTCTCTCTCTCTCTCTCTCTCTCTCTCTCTCTCTCTCTCTCTCTCTCTCTCTCTCTCTCTCTCTCTTTGGAGTAATGCCTTTGTTAGCAAAGAAAGATGAGAGACGGTAAGAGGTTATCACTTATTAGTGTCATACATAGAAATTAGAGATGTAAATGGATTGTATTTATTAGACACAGCGGCGTCCAAGATCATACATGAGGATAATGACACTTGAAGTAGAATAAATGTAATAAGATAATATTTTATCATTTGTTTCAAGTTAAGAATGTTTGTAAAAGCAAAATAAGCAATTTGGAATTTTCTTTTTTGTTTTTCGAAGGAGGGTGACGATGGTTAAGAGTTATATATACCTAAGTTTGAACTAAGTTCTTTGACTTTAAATTTTGAATGCAACACACATATCTCGCTGCTGTAATTGTTTGAAAACAAGGGCTTGCATTCGAAAACAAATTGATACTAATTTAAAGGAGTACTTTAATATAAATGAAATTGAAACATTTGCAAGGATTGAAGATGAGAAGCATAGAGAATTCTATGCTAGAATCCACTTAGATTCGGGTAACAGAGCAACTCTTACTGCTACAATCTTTTAAGAACCTATCAATGAGCATCAAAATGTTCATGCACATGATGGAAATATGGCAGGAGGCCCTGTTTCTTTTGATTTAAATGAGCTACCTATAGATGAGATTGGTCATATTGATATTGATAATTTTCAACCTACAATCTTTTAAGAACCTATCAATGAGCATTAAAATGTTCATACACATGAAAATATGGCAGGAGGCCGTGTTTCTTTTGATTTAAATGAGCTACCTATAGATGAGATTGGTCATATTGATATTGATAATTTTCAACCTATTTCCTATGTTGTTGGTGATGTGAAAGGTATTAAATCTGAATGTTATTCTATAAGGCATGTGTTTTCATTTCCTCACAATGTTAAGCACCCAGCAACTATGGTGTTATGTTCTGGAGATTATACTCGTCACTCTTTAGGGACCCTTTCTTATAAGTGCCATTTTGTGCTGCAGTAATTTGGAAATGTGAGGTGTCAACAAGAAAGCTTTGACAATATGTGGACAAACACTGTTGTGCAAGTGGAAAGACTCTTTACTGCCTTTGGAAAATCCTCCTTCTACATTGGTTAATCTGTTACTTGGTGATGATAATGCAAGTAAAAAATACAAGAAGAATATACGCTCTTATACAATGCCTTAGCATTCGTTTCACTAGGTGCTTACTTGGCTAACCAGTTTACTAAGAGGGGAGGCGTATTTAATTTTCAAATCCATGGTACTAAATACCATTGTGTTGGTTCTGTAATACCTAATGGAACATGAGATGCAACTCCTTAATTTTTCCAATTATATATTTATGATACGAAGCATGAATTTAAGAATAGACTTCATGAGATGCCTTCTTTAAATCATAACGTGCTTGAACGGTTACAAACGATGATGTATGAACACAATTCGCATGCATGTGCATTTTGTACAATGAGAGAAATGTTACAGTCCAGTCCACATGCAGATTTGAGAATGGTCATTAAAGCTCGATCAACCTCAAGGCAATACTTGGTTCTTATAGTGAGGTCTTGCTTTCTACGCAGTGGTCGACTTTTGCAACAGTACATTGTTGATGCATATAGTAGCATCGAAGAATCAAGATTAGTATGGATACATAATAATCAGAAAGCATTGCGTGTTGAAGTATACCAAGCACTTGCAGATATGGTTAAAATAAGCAATCGAATCAATAGTCTCTGGTGGCATTACTGAACGCACGATAGTTCTACCATCTACATATACTAAGGAGCCTCAATATATGCATCAATTGTATCAGGATTCAATGGCAATTGTTAGGAAGATGGGTAAACCTGACCTCTTTATTACCTTTATTTGCAATTCTAAGTGGGATGAAATAAGCAATGCTTTACTACCGGGTCATGCTGCCCAAGATCGACCTGAATTGACTGCACGAGTCTTCTATGAGAAGTATAAGGATATAATGCACTTGTTGGTAAAAAATGCATTATTTGGAAGGATAGTGGGATTTGTTTCTGTTTTATTAAATTTAAAAAAAAAAAGACTTGCCACATGCACATATATTATTGATATTGGAAAGTGGATGTAAACTGGTTGAGATCGCTCACTAATGATAAGTTGGCATGTGCTAAACTTCCAGATAAGGCGGTATTTCCTTAGTTGCACAACATAATTAGTCATTGTAATGCCCATGGACCATGTGGGGAACTAAAAATGCTCTCTCCTTGCATGGTTAATGGGAGTTGCAAACATCGTTATTCTCGAAAGTTTTCTGAGACTACTATCGTTGATGACAATGGATATCCAACTTACATGTGGTGAGATGATGGTAGTTTCATACAAGTAAAGGATCATAGGGTGGTCAATGGGTTATTCCATGTAATCCTTTTCTCTCTATGAGATACAAAGCCCATATTAACATAGAAGTATGCTCTACCATTACAAGAGTGAAATATTTCTATAAGTATGTATACAAAGGACATGATAGAGCTCCTATAGAGTTTCAAGATACACATGGGGTTATTGATGAGGTTAGTCAATATTTGGATACATGGTACGTGTTTACATCAAAGGCATATTGGCGCTTATGCCAATATGATTTGCATGATGAAAATCCAAATATACAAAGGTTTCATGTTCATCTTCTGATGCAAAATCATGTTATATTTAATCACCATGATAATTTATGTGATGTCATTAGTCATGATAGAAACCAAAGAACTACTCTCATTGAATGCTTCAGAGCTAATCAATTACATGCAGACGTAAATAGCTTACTATATGTTAATTTTCCTTGCAAGTGGGTGTGAAATACAACTCTTTGATCATGGACTAAAAGAAAAAGAAAAAATATGATTGGACATATGTATAATATTAGCCCAAGTGTAAGTGAGCAATACTCTACCTACCTACGCATGTTACTCACATTGTGTAAAGGCTATAAATCTTTTGAGGATGTACAAATAGTGAATGGACATGTGTATCCCTATTTTAAGGCTGCATGTGAAGCTAGAGGAATGCTTTAGAGTAATGAGGAGTGGTATATGTGTCTTCAAGAAGCTGCATTTCATAAAACAAGATTTCAACTGCGTCAACTTTTTGTCCTTATTTTGATTTTTTGTGAGCCTATATCTCCCGGACAAATTTCGAACAAATTCTCTACCGAACTTTCAGATGATTTTTTTCATCACTTGTAGAGAAGGTGTTTTGACGTTGGTGTTTGTCATTCTATAACTAAGAATCAAGCTTTGCTACACATGTAAGACCTCTCACAACAATATGAAAAATATCTACATGATTTTGAAAGGTTGCCACTTCTTGATAGATCTACTATCAACAATGGTTTGTTGATGGAAGAGATGATGTTTGATTATGTTTAACAGGCTGATTTGGCTCTTTCGATGGAAAGAAGTCTAAATAGTTGTCAATCAAGAGCATTTGATACCATCCTTGAGGCCATTTATTTGAACAATGGTAGTGTTTTTTTCCTTGATGGACGAGGTGGATTAGGCAAAACATATATGTATAATGCCTCGCTATCCGGATTACATGGAGAGAATCAAGTTGCTTTGGCATGTGCATTGTCTGGAATAGCTGTATGGTTACTTTCAAATGGACGTACTGCACACTCACGTTTAAAAATTCCATTGGTTCTCAATGCTTCTAGCACATGTAGTATTAAAGGTTAATAGCCCATTGGTCGAGTTGTTGAAGCTTGCAAGATTGATCATTTGGAATGAGGCTTCAATGATGCATCGGTATGCATATAAAGCATTGGACAAGACATTATGCAAAGTGATAGTGTTTGGTGGAAAAATTATGCTCTTTGATGGTGACTTTAGGCAAATCTTACCTGTTGTGACAAAGGGATCACATGAGAATATTGTTGATGCAACGTTGTGCCAGTCATATATTTGGAGATATATGAATGTTTTACAGCTCACTCAAAACATGTGAGTCATTCAGAGTGTTTATGATTGTACATAACTAGAATTTGTCAAATGGACTTTATAAATCAAAGATGGCTCTATAGACCATCCAAACAATCAAGGTAGATTGGTAATTCCACCACGAATGTTGATCCATGATGAGAACTCCTTGCTTAGTCCGGTAGAATGGATGTGTAAAGATTTTTAAAGAGTGGAGGATTGTGCATGCTTCTTAAAAGAACGCGCTATTCTTGCACCATGAAATCAAGAGGTCGATGAGATCGATGAACTAGTCTTGAGTGCATTACCTGGTCTTGAATGAGAATACCTCAGTGCAAATTCGATTGTTTCTTCTACACATGATAGAATATTGTATACAATTGAGTACTTGAATAGTTGAAGTTAGGTGGTGATTACCCTCCTCACCTGCTTGCTTCTAAAGATGAATACTCCTATCATTCTGCTCCATAATTTGGACCCTCAATGGGGACTTTGTAATAGTATCAAACTGATATACAAGTAATTTCACTCAAAGGTGATAAAAGAAAAAATGATTATAGGTACAAACATTGGAGACATGGTCTTTATTCCTAGGATAACATTCATACCATCTATGCTTCAATTACCTTTTGACATGAGAAGAAGATAATTTCCTATGAGGCTAGCTTTTGGTATGTCAATAAATAAATCCCAAAGATAAATATTGAGTATGCTGAGACTTTATTTAGCCACACAAGTATTCATACGTGAATGTTGCTATGTCACGTGCTAGATCATCAAATGCAGTGAAAGTGTGTGTAAAAGATAATGTGGACCATGAAAGCAACATTGAAGGTACAAACAAACTTTACACAGCCAATTTTGTCTACAAAGAGGTATTGCAAATGGCATCCAAAAGAATGTAAATATAATCTATGCCCAAAAGATAGATAACGAGCTATTGATACAACAGCCTACAAAGACTACATTCATAGATATCTTTGTATCAATCAAGAAAGCATTTGGAAAGAGAATGTTTGCAAAGATGTGACGTGTGCAATCTATGTAGCCTTTCAGTAAGTGTGCATGCTTTCAAGTCGATTGATGTTTCTTTTAGTCTTATTGTGATACGAAGACGTGAAGTTAAATAGGAGTTATGGCAAAATTCTTTCAATTTATCTCCCACACTGGTGCTACCATTGTCGGTAATATTGAATTAATATATATAAATATACTTACATTGTGTGGATTAAATGGTTAACATTGAGGTAATGCCATCATACAGATCCACAAGTATGGAGTGGCCCAGCTCTTGCTCAAGGGGTGGTTCAAATTCTTGAGATGGTTGTAGGGGCACGATGAGCTTATCTTGGTTTTTATAACATTTGGATGAGCAAATGTTTTGCTTTTGACTTGCTTTCATTTACAGTGGCATTATTAATTTTTCTTTTCGGTTCGAAATACTTAATGTCCATAGAAAGATAAAGAGAGACCTTAAAATCTTGCATAAATGATTAGTGCAATGTAGTGCGTATTTGATATCATGGATAATATTGCTCAGGATGGATGTGGCAAAGAGATCATTTTCATTTATTTATAACGATGGACAAGATATTAAAGGTATTTATCTCAATGTTTGCTATAATATAGTCATCATTATTTACCATAATCTATTTAATCTTTATAACTTAATTGTAGAATCCCCCGTCTTGGAAAGGACAAGCAACATCTCTAATGATCGAACTATTAGAGTGCACAAGTGTATTACGGTATAAAAACTTACTTTTTAAGTAGTTTTTGCATTTAATTATAAATATAAATTTTTATTGATACATTTTTTGAAACAGATAATATTTTTTATTTTTTTAAACCTAGATTATTGCTAGGTTTGTATGATCCATATATCTTTGGGCTCCTTGGAATTTACAATCTAAGATTGCGAATGATTGCGGATCCGCTTCATGTACATGTAATGTTTGTAGACTATGAAAAAGCTTAATAAGTTAGATTTTCGGTGCATAGACACTAGACAATACAAAATCTTCCGATTTGCTGTCTAAAGCTTGTTCAAATGCCATTCATCTCAAGAATTGATCCACATAATAAGTTTTATCTTTCAGCTTTTATTTTCTTAAAAATTATATCTTTCAATAGCTAATGTTATTATCTTATATATATTTTTTGGACAGATGGAAGCGAGGAGTATAGGCTTCCAAGGAGAGAGAATCCAGTCGCTGGCAGATTGTTTTAATGGTTTGCCACGTCAATTCTATTAACGGTGTAAATAGAAGTAAATTGTGTGGTTCCTATTAACTTACAAGCCAATTTATGTGCATGTCAATGATGATGGTTTTACATGGAGCATTGATCTACTTTTTGGTGTCACTCTTTCTAACATTTTCGTGTGTGGATAGTAGAGGATTTACTGGCTTTGTATTGGTTTTTGGGCTAGACTCTACCTTCTATGTTATCTTATCATGTAGTCATAATAATGAGAGCGAGAAGGTACCTAATATGACACTATCTATAACCTTTATTTTTATATCCATGTTGTGGATTGGTTGTCTCAATGATGATGGTTTTACATGGAGCATTGATCTACTTTTTTGTGTCACTCTTTCTAACATTTTTGTGTGTGGATAATAAAGATTTAGTGGCTTTGTATTGGTTTTTGGGCTAGAATCTACCTTCTATGTTATCTTATCATGTAGTCATGATAATGAGAGTGAGAAAGTACCTATATGACACTGTCTACAATCTTTATTTTTATATTGATGTTGTGGATTGGTTTTCTCAATACCACGTGTGCTAAGATTGTCACCACTACTCCACTGGGTTGGAATGCTAGATATATATGTATACCAAGATTCAAAAAAAAGTAAGTACTTTAGGAGCTCTTATGTGGATATACATGGCAAGCATGGTGTGTTTATATATAGGTAGCCAAGTTGAGGACCATGAGGCCCAAAATGGGCTTCAAATATAAAGTCCATCTCTCCATCTCTCCTTGACCATCTCCCGTCCCAAGGACAAGTCAGTGTTTTTATGCATGCAAGAATATCTCTTGCCTGTTAAAGATGGGTGATGCGACTAGTATGTTATAAATTTAGGACAAGACTTACGGGTGATGCCACTAGTATGTTATAAATTTAGGACAAGACTTGTGCCACAGACTCTTTTTCTTTTTCTTTTTTCTCTCTCGTATACACGAGCACTTAATAAGCATAGCTATGGCTAGAACGATTAACTTCACCAATTCATATTGGTAAACACGTACGAGAGTCTCAAGAATATTCTTCTTTATTCAAAGATCGAAGCATCTACCTCGTATTTATTCACAACTGCTCTCATATCAACATTGTTATAACCTAATTCTCTGCTCTAAAAACAAAAACTTAGCGAGATAATTTCTTGACAAACTTGAAAACACATCAACTCAGAAAAAGCTGCCCAATCATTCTTGGTTATCTCTGTTCCTCGAACAACACAAAAAGGATTTAATTCAAGAACTCTTGTAAATTGGCATGCATTGTGTCAAGCTTATGATCTCAAGACTCAAAATATTTACATTTACAAAGAGAGGTGGAAGGTATTATCCAACCTTTTGCTGGTATGTAGTTAGGAAGTGGTGACGGACGACACGCCGAAGTAGTTTGATTGGCTGTGGAGGAGCTCAAGATGGCGGAGGAGGCGGCCGGCCAGCTGGCGCAAGGGAGGGCTGCCCCTCTGCGCAAGCGTAATGATGTGCATCTGCGCCTGCGTGGCGTACAGGGTCCGATAGCGCGGAATACGGAAAAACGCCTCGCACAGCTGCGCCGCTTGCTCCTGGACCTGCGGCATCGTGCTGCCCATTAGACCAATGATGACGCTGAAACCCCCTGGCTTCTCGATGGCAGCGCAGCCCTCCAGTGGATCCCCCTTATCCGCCTCCACCAGCGTCGCCAGCGCCATCAGCGACGCAGCCACGCAACTCCCTTTCTCACGCAGCACCTCCACAAGCGGTACCACCGCATCCGCCTCCAGCAAGCAAAACGTTTCCTCCACGCTGCACTGCCCTCCATGCACCGTGCACGCTGTCGAAGGCCGCCGCTGCGAGAAGCAACCCATCAGGCACCCTCCCCCAATCCCAATGAGCTCCTTTGGCTCACTCAGCTGGCGCGAGCTCGTGGAAAAATTGCAGAGCGCCCTTGCCGCCTGCTCCTTGGCAACGGCGCCACCCGATCGGAGAAGCCCTACATACGTCTGAATTACGCCTGCCCTTGCCAGCGTCGCTTGCATTGCAACGTCGTCTGGCAATGTGAAGCGCAACAAGGCACCCGCAGCTGCCTCCACCAGCGCTTCGTTTCTGTGGTTCTTGAAAAGTCTAATGAGTGATTGCAGCAGCTCCGGTTCCTGCAAGAGCAGCTTGGTTATAGAGTCGTTTATGGGGAGGCAGGCAACGAAAGAGGTGGCCGCGTGCAGCTCAGGCTCGCGCTTGCTGTCCTTAACCAAATCAGCAAGCCGGTGGACTGCTGCAGGCTGGGCGAGGATAGCGTGGGCAGCCTCGTGGCGGAAATGGGCGCCCAGGCAGGCGAGGAGGTCCAAACAGGGACATCGAAGAGGGGCGCAGTTGGGCTCATCCGTGGAGAGGAAGAGGCGCAGCAAACAGGTAAAGGCATCAGAGTCTTTCATTTTCTGTCGGGCAGCGTCGGAGATACCGCGCGCCAGACCAAGAAGGCCCTGCAATATCGGCAGCTGCACGAGCACAGGCGTCGGAGGTCCCAACAGCTGGAAGTATGTGCACACAGCCTCTTCTAGCTCGGCGTCACTCATTGTCCAGTCGTCGGCCGCCCAAACATTCGCCAAGATGGCGGCGCTTCCTCGCTTGGCAGCCTCTGAATGGCGCACACCCTTGAGAACTCTGAGCAGGGTCCCCAATGCTCTGGCGTCTTGTATCCCTTGCCTGGCAGCAGTGACGGAAGACAGACTTTCCAGCGCAACCACCGCGGCTTCACGTTCCTCCTCTCTGGAGCTCTCTGCCATCTTGGCTAGCGTTTGCATTGTCTTCTCCGTGGCCGCCAGCGTCTTGCTAGAGTCCGGAATGTGCAGACGCCCCAGCGTCTTCGCCATCAGAACCTTGGAGGTGCTCTCGCCTGAGGGATACGACTATCTGTCAGCAGCCAAAGCATTGATGCGAACAACACACGAGTGAAAGCGGCCAGATTTGCTCACCTTCCTGGAGGCGCGAGATGAGGGGCTTCATGATGTTTGCCTCTGCCATGATTACTACGTTGTCGTCGGACTTGGGCAGATTCTCCAGAATGGCCTTCACATTGTGGGCGCAATGCTCATCATGAATGAGTGTCACCAAGAACAGAACAGCACTTGGGGCGCGGCTGATCCTCTCGGCGATCTCCTTGGTGCCAGATAGAGTGCGCATCAGCTGAACACACTGCGCGGCCTCATCGTTCTGGCGAGCCAAGCATCTCACCACGAGCTCAATCACCTTCTCCTTCACCATTAGCTCCTGAAAAACAAGTCAGAGAAACCTTTAGAACAGGGGGAGGGGTCTTCTGAGGACAAGTAACGAAGGATTCGGGTACCTGGCACTCTTCGTTGTCTGCAAGGACTCCAAGCATGGAGAAGGCATTCTGGCGCAATTCCAAATCGCTCGACTCGGCGAGATGCACCAGCAAAGGCATGAGGCTTTTCGATGCAACCTTGTACTTATAAAGGCTCTCCTCTTCGCAAAGGGCTTGGAGGTCCCGAAGAGCCTTTATCTGCTGCTCCTTGCTCGCTGAGCGCAGGAGATCGCCAGCCACATCTAGCCTGATGTTGTTGTTCCTATCCTTCCACTCTGCGATTGACTGCTTCAACGCAATGTTGGACTTCATGTTGGTGTTGGCGAGCTCTACCCCCGTGGGACACCTCGTGTGGCCGTCTGCAAACCATCTCTCAATGGCCTTCCTTTCATAGGTCTGCCCGGAAGCAATTTGCACAGGGTCTCGCATCACATCCTGCGTGATGGGGCAAATGAAGGACTGCAAGGGAAGAACCAGGGTATCCCTCACCATGGCCGGGGAAGGCGGCACAACCAGAGCTTGTGCCTCGAAGCTCGCCGATCGAATCGAGGCCGCGGCCACGGCTTTCTCGAGCAAAATGATGAATTGTTGAAGATACAAGGCATGGGCCATGCCCCGCCTCATCTCTGCCCCGTCCTTCTCCATCTTCAGCCTACTGATCTCGTTGCCAAAACCCTCGCTGTCCAGGGAGCCGAATCCCAAGCAATCTGCGATCTGCTTGGCAAGCTTGGAGGTAAGGGAGGTATCGGTGACGATGGAGTCAAGCACGCCCTGTTCGAGGGAGTCGTGGAGGCTCTGCTCTTTGGGGCCCAGCTTAATGAGGCCTCCCTGTTGAAGGGCCAGCTTCTCCTCAGACAATCGCAATTTGAGCGAACCAGACCAGCCCTCATCGCGGGAAAAGGAGTCTAGCACGGCTTTCAGATTGCCATAGCATCTCTTAACCTGGAGGAGCAGATCAGGGCAGCACATGAGCAGGTAGAGCGAGCATCTGCCGAAGTAGTCGTCCACAAGCTGCTCAGCGGCTGTGAGCTGGGCGTCCATCTTCCTGGTGCTGCTGCTCGCTAGGCGGGCGCGCCGTATCTCCGCCTCCCGCTGCATTTCCTTGAGAAGGGCGGCCAGTTCGTAGAGGTGGGAGGCGAAAGGAGAGAGCAGGAGGTGAGCCATGTGCGTCTTGCTAGGGCACACATTGCACGCCCGCAGGGCTAGAGACGCCAAGCGCTTGCTGGTGTCGGAAGCCCAAGAAGGGGGGGAGTCCGCGTCCTCTATTGCCATGGTAGGGCAACGCAGCACAGAGAGAGGATAGCCACTGGGGCACGGAAAGACGGCGAGGAAAGAGATGAAGAAGAGGAAAGTAAGCGCGTAAAAGCTAGCGAGCTGAGTGGGTCAACATTGTGGGAGCAGGACGTGAGACACCCAAAATCCAATCCATTTTCTCTGGCAGCTCGAGAAGTCAAGCAGTCTTAACTTTGAAGTCCGCAACTAGTTATCTGCTTCTACTCTTAAGTCTTTAGAGGGCCTTTGCATGTGACGAGAGGGCCTCATACAGTTTGACTGACGAGAGGAGTGTGAGGTGGGATTTCTATCCGAAGGGACTTGGTGCCTTGAGGGTATGCTAGCCCGTCCCGAATATATTGCATCTATATGGGGAGGAGGTGCAAGGAGAGAGCAACCCCCGGGGCACTCGGCACCCATGGAACCTCACCGGTACTCGGGAAGGCCTAACGTGCCTATCCGGTGCGTGAGTGCGTTCCTAGGGTGCCTACCATGGGTCCGTGCTTTGCCTCTCCTTACACCTCCTCCCTATATAGATGCAATATATTCGGGGCAGACTAGCATACCCTCAAGGCACCAAGTCCCTTCGGATAGAAATCCCACCTCACAAGGAGATAGGTGTGAGGTTGAGTTGTGTGACCTACCACTTCAAGTTAAGCCAGTTGGTGTGTTGCAGCATGAATGAAGAGGGGTGGTCATTCCTGAAATTCAACTGAGATAACAGAAATTGGAAAGACCCCCATGCAAAGGCCCTCTTATTAAACACAATTTACTTTCTCTCCACATCGCTAAACAAGAGCAAGAATCTGCAGAGAGGAGGATTTTACGATTTTTGAAATGAGAGTATATTTTTTCACGTTTGGGAAAGCATGTAGGTTGTATGGCCTAGCTAGCACAACGAGTGGGTCACCTACTTGAACTACAGAAAGAAGATACGAACCTAATTTGATCGTAGTTTGCGGTTGGGCAAGACTACCTTCAAGGCCCCACTACTGTCTAGTGCTCATCACCAAATACATTTTTCCCAAAGACAAGGTTAGAGTGTGATCAGTTTTCCTTAATCAAAATCATGTGATCGTTGGTCGATATTAAATGATAAATTTTTATCAGTTTTTCTCAAGACAAGGTCATAGTTTAGCTGGGATTACTAAAGGCTCGTTCTTTTCGAGCACTATTAGAGATTACCCTTACTTCCACCCTCATTAGATTGCCTTGGACAACTGCATGGGAAAATTGCCTCAAGGTTAAGGTGTTGATGGCCAACAATCCCAACTTCCACAGTATTTAGATGCCCACCAGCGATCTCGCTTCCAAATCCAAACATTCTTAAGAGCCCCACCCATCCCACCAAGGGTACAGGGGTCCCATGAGAATAGCAGTAAGATAAATGTGCCTAGGATCAATTTGTTAACGTCCCATCACATTAGTAAGGTATTTAATTTCTTTATGCTTATCATCATTTACTTCACATTGACATGACACCTCACATTGACAACTATCATCTGACGGTGGGAGAAGTGTGAGGCTAGGTCCTACCTAGCTTCACGTGGGGATCACCTTACAGTTGTGAGCATCATATGCACACGATCCTCATGCCCTCTTGGCCTTCCTTAGGTCCTACCTAGCTTCACGTGGGGATCACCTTACAGTTGTGAGTTGTGTGAGCCTCATATCTTTTGGTCTCCTCATTGTTACCCCCGAGGTATAATCCTTACGATCCCGAATCTACAATGATTATTTGGGTTGGTTCCCTCATATTTCTACTTGTCAGGTGTTACAGAGAAGGGTAGGGTTTGGTTTAGATTTTGTAGAAAAAGTTTTGATCTATATAACGAAGACATAGAGCTCCCACCATATTGATCATATTTTTGTTTTGGAGGATCATACACATATAGAGGGATTTGCACACAAGTGTGAGATGCATAGTTTAGGTCATGCATATACACACACATAGATATAGTGGATCGTGCCTCGGATGTTTTGAGTAGTGCTACATTGGGTGACGGTGTTGATTCCCATCTGACTTTGCATGATGCTGACTACGAGCTATGTGTGTTTGGTTCTTGTGATTATTGACATGATTCTATGTTTTGAGGAGCCATGACATTTACCTTTGGGTGCATCATTGGCCATTTGCAATGTATGGTCTTTGACTATGTGGTCCGACATTCAAATGCACCTGCAGCACGTCCTAGCCTTGGGCTACACGATGGTTCTTTTGTACCAAGACAGTTCGACATTCTGGCCACACGTTTTGAGGTCATCATGTGGATGCCTTTAGTGCAGGAATCACATTACGACTATGAGGATGGGCTAGTTGTTAGCATTCCCTTTGACCCAGGAGGATTTTGAGCTAGCCTTATCATTGACATTGGTCTTCCATACTTACCATTAGATCCAAGTGGTTGGAGGGATATTCTTTTGGAGTTTGGATAGTTCATATTTCCCTTCGATCTAGGCGGTTGCATGATTAGATTAGCTTCATCACATGAAACAGGAGTCTATTATCCTTTCCATTTGACCTTGGGGTTCATACGACTCCTTGGGATTCACGTTCATCTTAGAGGATATATTGTTGGCCTCATCATCGGCATTGCATTGCATTCCTTTCCATTTGATCCAAGAGGGGTCATATGCCCTTGATGATGATGTTGAAATTTAGTTTTTGGATGTGATTTTTAGCTTTTGTATATAGCCTTCTATATGTGTCTTTTGTGCATGACCACCCTTTGATTTTGAGGACGAAACAATTATACGAGGGGATGGTCTATAATGAAGCAACTCTTGGATTAGGTCTACGACCATGGTCATGGGCTCGGTATATAAGGGGCTCATGGGTTGTCATTTGTACCTTTTTATGATCTTTGGACATTATCTCTTTTGTACATTTGTATGTTTTTGGAGCCTTTTGTTACCATACACTTATGGAAGGTTATTTTCATCCTCTTGGTGAGAGGTCAACTCACTTAGGCATTGTTAGGCAAAATTTTGTAAAGGTATTTTGGGCTCGTGTACATATGGGATGCATGGCATGTGAAAAGCCTTGCCCTGAATGCCTTGGCAGGTGTACAGAGTGGATGGTTTTGCAGTAGGCTAGTACATGCATGGTTTTTTTCTGGGCATAGGTGTTTGAGGGGGAATTCTGTACAGTACTTCCATATTTCCATGCACCTACAATTGGGTAGATTGGTGCGAAATAAGCCTCTTTTCTATGAAACAAACTCTCAAGAAGCTCCTTCTCTTATAAGGTCGGACCCATTGATCAATACCGAGTGGAGTCAAATGGTGCTTTTCTTTGACAGTACCAGTGAAGGAAAAGACCACCCAAGCACAGGATGAGGGACTCTAGGCCTCAAGACAGGGGAGCCATAACTTCAGCACATGGACAGATTATCTATCTAAGAGCAAGCTCCTACCTCCCACACATTCGCAGAGAAGCCTTGCTTTGAGGCTCCGTGATTTTATCGTGGGAAATACACAATCAGAAGAACCACAAACCAGGGTGAGAGGCATGGACCAACCCCAACAAAGCGAGCCCACTCCGTCTCTAGATGCTAGAGTAGAAGTAGGGCAAAGTGAAAGTCAACAGACCTAGACAAAACCACCAGTCTGGAGAGCCGTGCCTGTTTCAGGCATAGCTGATTAGTATAGGGCCAAACTACCATTGCAAAATTTAGGGCCAGGTCTATCTTCTCAAGGACCAAATACGTCGCAGCAAAGGGAAAGGGTCTACCCATGCCCTTCACATCAGCCTAGTCCGCCTGTATTTGAGTAGTACCCACCACAAGGAGTCTACCATGGGTACCACATGGGACCACAAGGGGCACATTTAAACCCAACTATTAGACAGGGACCTCCCAATGGTATATTATCCTCTCAACCCCGCCCTTCCACTAACCCTTCCTCCTCAAACTATTCCTGTTCCAACCATGGCAGGGTTAACACCAAAAATGTTGAGATTGGCCATGGAAATAGGGAGGGGGTGACTACAGGAATCGCACCTCCAGCACCAGTGCAACCTGCACTTACACCAAGATTAGATCAGAATAAACCCGCTAACATCTCAAACTTATCACAAAATTTATGGGACTGGACATCCAATCCCACATTTAGAGATGTTTAATCAAATCTGTGAGATGCCTTCGGCCATGTAGAAGATCAAGTCAAGGTGAGTGCCGTCAGCCTCACCCTTGATGGTAAAGTAGGCCAATGGTTCAAGTTCTTGAAGACTGAGGATAAAGCTACCTTTGAAGCTTTGAAAGAAGCTTTCAATGTTGGATATTCTCGCCAAGGTACCAAATGGAGCCTAGTTGAGCAGCTACATAATGTAAGGTAGAAGGAAGGAGAAATCATCAGAGACTACATCAATAGGGTTAGATACCTCCACTCGTGTTGCAGTGTTAGAGACAAGTTCTCTGACAAAAGATTAATAGGGAGATTTCTAAAGGGTCTTGATGATGTGCCCTTACACAACTCATTATATGCTTTGGGCCATACCTCCTTTGAGCAATGTTGCAGGAGTGCTATGGATTTTGAGGATAATTTCAAGGAAACACGTTCCCTGAGAACTCCATGAGGCACATTAGAAGCTTCTTTCAAGACTACTAGCACAAAGCCTGATGGGAAAAGCAAGGAGTCCACGTCAAGACAAAATGTAGAGCAATTGGCGCCTGCATTAATGCAACAAATGACCCAATAATGGAGAGCCGACCAAGGTCGAGATCGGGGAGGTCAACCCCATCTTTATCCAAAGAGGGATCTTGTATGGTGCCGTGTCTATTGAGCTAACCATACTGGAATGGAGTGTCCACAACTGAGACCCCATCCTAGCCTCTACTGTACATATTGTGTGAAATGGGGTAATTATGAAGTCTCCAACTACTATCATCAAAAAGTTACCTTAGCTCGAGCTCTACCACAGGCATTGCCTTCAACCCTAGACAACCACTAGCCCTGCCAGCACCTGCGCTTCATAACGCACCTTTACCTGGCCAAGAAGTGGTTCATAGAGGAATCCTCAAGGTACCTAAAATGTCCTTACCGCCCTTGGTTCTTCCACTTCAGACCCCGTTGCCAAGAGTTGCACTAGTTCATTAACTAACCCTGAAAGAAATATTTAAAGACGAAAATGAGGGGAGAATTTCAGATTCCCTATCTATGAAACCCAAGAGCCTATAAGCCCACCCTCACAAACCTTCAGTCATTATGTTATGGAGGGAGATCAAATGTACCGTGTGTACTTAGCAACCCCAACACCACGGGCCAGAGACATGAATTGGATGACAAAGCAACCACCCATACAGTGCTATGACTGTGTGGGACCTCACCGAGTGGCTGAGTGTCCCAACAGAAAGGGAACGGCGAGTACCTTTACAGGCACTCCTGCCATGACCGCATTGTGTGTAGGGTGTGGTATGATCACATTAAGGATTTTCCGCTAAGACCGGGAATGAAGGTAAAGGCTCACGAATGTAATCCCAGCACTAGCCTTAACCTGCTCAGTGTTAGATATGGTTTCATCCAAGTAGTCCCTCTCAACATTGTAACAAGACTACAAAACTAACAAAGGTCCACATCACATGTTGCTGCAGAGGCATCAACTTCGTAGGCTCATAGACAAGCGCTAGAGCCCATGAACAAGTACGAGCAACTAGGCGCTCAAAAAAAGAAAGCCATAAAGATCGGCAAGGGTGAGAGCCGCGTGGTTATCAAAAGTGCTTCAGAAGACGGCACTACAACTCACACATCGACTTCTTCATCAGACGAGGAAGACTAGCTACGCACTGTCGCCCGAGCTAGAGAACCTATTGACATGCATCAACTACCTGAATATCTCACTCAGTATCCTAACCCCATTGAGGAAAAGGAGAGACTTTTGGCAGCCCAAAAGTTGGTCAGGGAGTGACAAGCGCAAATAGAAGATGAGCATCCTACTTCCTACTACCTTGAGCCGTGCCCATCGGTCTCTCAAACCTGAGACCCACTAATAAAGCTCAAGTATATCCTAGATAGCTTCGAGACCAACCACCCCCACAAAGGCTAACAGAAGTAGTAGGTTCCACTATAACAGCTACCCCCCAACAAGGAAACAAGGTGGCCAAATATCTTAGAAACCTGGGGAATGACCATCTTAGGGGAACGATCACCAAAATCCATGTTCCCATCCCTTACACTCAAAAGAGCTTAAGACTAAGCCAAACCAACCTTCCTTGTAAAATAACCCCCATTCCAAGAGACATTGTAGGTCTCTATTCCTTCCTCTCTTCTTAGGCCCAAATCCCTATCGGCACTTTGCTCCAAAGTAGCCCAAGTCTATGGAATGATATGAAGAATTGGATGGAAGGACGCCTCAAGGCAGGCATGCACGAAACTATGCAGCTTGACATCTTTAATGAATCTGAGGAAGAAGAATTTTGCATACCCTATAAGGTAATTGGGATTGCCTACGGTTCAAGTGAATAAGCTCAGATGATACTTTAAAGGTGATGAACTCAATTTAGCCTTGCTAATAACCTTTGATGGCCTCCAAGTTATAGCAATCTTGGATGGAGGACCAATAGTGAGCATTGTCACAAAACAATGCTAGGAAAATGGGGAGCCCCCACCTTGGATGACACCACCTTGTTGGTTAAACTTGCTAATGGAGCCACAACTAGACCCATTGGTCTACTAAGGGATCTTAAGATTAAGATCCTAGAACTACTTACCGCCACACCGTTGTGGTGATGAATTTTGGACATCAGCCAGTCTCTTACGATTGCATCCTTGGTAGACCATTCATGAGAGAGTAAAAAATGATTCATGATTAGGATACCAACCACATATACATTCAGTAAAAAGATCTAACATTCAAAACCAATCTATGCACGTGGAAGGTACACCCCATGAGCGGCAGACCATTCGCAGAGGACTCTACAACACGATCCACTGCAATCCATTTGTGCCAGACATGTCATAAGACACTTGAAGATGAAAGGGAGAGTGAGGGGTGTGCACCTCTTCTAGAGCCAAAAGACTCTGAGAACTGGATGCATATCCTTGCTACCCTTGACATTTTGCTTAGATGCATTGGTATAAGGTTTGCTACAATAGACGGCAAGAGATTACATCGTTATACATGCTCAGTTCCGCACCTGCCCAATGTCACCACCCAAGAACTTGAAAATTCTATTAAAGCAAAGATATCACAGGGTACATGCTCCCATAGAATGCATAGGCTTGAGGGATTCCTTGGGCCAGAACGATACGTCTTCCTTGACGATTCAGACACCCAGTGGTTGAAGTATGTGGGTGCGGTGGAAGCGCATGACCACTTCAATGAAATAACTTCAATGAAATGTGCAAAAAGAAGTTTTCCAATATCTCTCTTTTGGTCCACTCCACCATTCCATAGCCAGCAAAACCTATTGAACCCAAACCAGACTTAGAAAAGCTTTACCGCCCAGTGTCGTGTAAAGCACGCAACAAGAAGCTAGCTCAAGTTGAAAAGGAAGCCAAAAAGCTAGTCGATGAAGAAAGTGCTAAAGTTGAAGAGACCAAAAAAGTGCCTAAACATTTCAAGATCTTCCGGATGGCCGACCGATTTGTCTAATACGATTAGGCTCACAGGTCTAACAATGGGTAACCTGAGACCTCTTATGATGGTCTAGCTAAGGTCAAGGAGATAAACTTGGCAGGCCCAAATGAAGACCTCGGCCAAGACCGGGGAAGACCTCTCTACAAAGGAAGAAACCGAGCTTATCCCTCTACTGACAAAATTCCAGGATTACTTTGCTTGGAAGTACAGGACATGAAGGGTGTACCTCCAGAAGTGGTCCAGCACACCATTCCATGGTTGATGAAGCCAGGCCGGTCAAACAACAGGAATATCCGATGAACGCAAAATACTCCAAGATGGTCCCGAAGAGATCAAGAGACTTATTGATGTGAGATTCATCTATGAAATTGAGCATACAAAGTGGGTATCACCCATCGTGATAGTGCCCAACAAGAATGGAAAAGTCAGAGTGCGCGTAGACCTCAAAAAGGTCAATGCCACCACCATCATGGACCCCTATCCCTTACCCTTACGAAACACATGCTAGAATGAGTAGCAAGAAAGGAATCCTACAGCTTCCTCAATGGATTCTCTAGATACAATTAGGTGCTGATCAATTCCAAGGACCAGCACAAAATAGCCTTTGCCATTGAATGGGATACATATGCATACTGAGTCATGCCCTTCAGGTGTTGGAATTAGGGTTGCAGGAAAGCACACAAAGCTTGGAGAAGAAGAAGCAAGAATGCACACAACACACAGTGTATTAGATTGTGTCAATGTACAAAGATAAGTTAGCCCTAGAATAATGGGCGTATATACAAGCCGGGAGAAAAAACCTCCTAAAGAGGGAAAAAGTGCCCTAGCGGTCCTAAGTGTGTTCACACACATCACTGCCTATATATATGGCAACAAATTCCCCCTGGGAGTGATGGTGTGAACGAGAGCTGGCACTCATGTATAGGGAAGTGCCATGCCCGAAGTAGATTAGTCCACAAAGGGGAGCAAGCCCAAAGCTTTGCGGAAAGCTTCAAACTTCTCACAAGGAAGCGCCTTTGTGAAAAGATCGGCGGGGTTGTCCTGTGTTGGCACATATGCCAAGCTGATCTCTCATGCTGAGAGTCTCTCCCTGACATAGTGATAATGCACCTCAATGTGCTTTGTGCGAATATGAAAAACTGGGTTTCTCGCAACTGCCAGTGCGCTCTGACTGTCAGTGTAGATAGAGGTGGCAGACTCCTGTAACACCCAAGTCAGCCATAAGCCGTTTGAGCCACACACACTCAACCGTAGCTGTGAAAGCTGCCCTGTACTTAGCTTCACAACTAGAAGTGGCCACAGTAGGTTGCTTCTTGCTCAACCAAGATATGCATGAGCTACCGAGCATGAAACAAAAACCACTTGTGGACACTCTTGTATCATAGCAACGAGCCCAATTTGAGTCCGAAAAAAGCATGTAAATTTGGCGGCAACGATCCCCCCTTAGGATAAAAAAAAACCAAGATATATGGTGCCACTGAAGTAGCGAAAGATGCATTTAACTGCCTTCCACCAATGCTGAGACCCTGGGCTATGCATAAACCTGCTCACCTGTGAGATTGCAAACTAAATGTCCGGCCTCGTAATGCATACATAAATGAGGCAACCAAAACAGCTGTCTGGATAGAATGTGACATCAAAGTGATCTCCAGCATCATGAAGACTCAACTTCAAACCTGTCTCCATTGGAGTAGCAATAGGCTTGCAGTCTTCAAGGCCAAATCTCCACAACAATGTCTCAATATACTTTGTCTGACACAAAGCAATACCTCCTTCACATTGCTTAAATTGTATCCCCAAATAATGATGCAAATTCCCCAAATCTGATATCTCAAAAGAGGCATTCAAATCAGCCTTAAAATCAACAATATGACTCTCATTTGGTCCTGTGAGCAGATAGAGAGCAATGATTAGATTTACATCATCCACACGTTTAACATACAAAGTGCTTTCTGTTGGACTATTCTAAAAACCATGTGCAATCAAATATGCATGTATCTTTTCATACCAAGCTCGTGGAGCTTGCTTTAAACCATATAAAGCCTTTTTCAACCTGCACACTTTGTTTTCCTACCCTTTTTGAACAAAACCACGAGGCTGCGATACATACACCTCCTCATGCAAATCTCCATTCAAGAACGTAGTCTTTATGTCCAACTGATGTACATTCCAACCATTATGAGCTACCAATGCACAAATGCTACGAATGGTAGTCATGCAAAAAGTGGGAGCAAAGGTCTCATCAAAATCAATGCCCTTTTCTTGAGCACAACCCTTTGCAACAAGTCTAGACTTATAGCAATCAACACTGCCAGTTGGCTTTCGTTTTCAACTTAAAAATCCACTTACATCCAATGACCTTTTTACCAATAGGCAAATCACACAAAGACCATGTACCATTCTTCATTATAGCATCATATTCACTTTGCATTGCAGCCAACCAATTTTTTGATTTTTGTGCCTCATCAAATGAAAGAGGTTCTTCCTCTTCACACATACTAGACATAGCCAAAGCATAACAATCTGATGCATAAGAGGCATGCTGAAAACCTAAACGAGTACGACTAGAAATAGGTGCATCAATTTTACTATCACGCAAGGTTTGCACTAGCCATTTAGGCATACCTCTAGCCTACTCATTTTCAGCCCTATCCTCATAAATTACATCTTGTGAATCTGCATCAGAAATAGGCTGATCTATGATGTCATTTGAAATCTGCATAGGCTGAATATTTGCCTCATTAGGACTTACATTTGAATTCCCACCTGTAAACAGAGGCAACAACGTATCAAATACATCCCGTGAGCTCACACATGTCTCTTTGGTACATGATAACAAAGGCTGCACATCATCTTCCACAAAAACAACATCTCGACTAATCAAGATACGCTTTGACTGTGGATGATACAATCTGTAACCCTTGCTCTCAGCACTGTAACCAACAAAAATGCATTTGACAGCCTTATCATCCAATTTTCTACGTTGTTGCACAGGTACTAAAGCATAGGCCAAGCAACCAAAGACACGCAAGTGACCAATAGAAGGCTTCCCGCCATGCCAAGCTTCGTATGGAGTAACAGACTGCAAGGCCTTAGTGGGACACCTGTTGAGTACATATGCAGCACACATGACAGCCTCAAGCCAAAACGCATGTGGCAAAGCTTGGCTCTTGTTCATACATCGTGCCATCTCCATCAGTGACCTTATTTTCCTCTCAGCAACACCATTTTGCTGAGGGGTATACGGCAATGTACATTGGTGTTTTATCCCACGACTAGCCAGAAATGCATCAAACTCTTTAGACATGTACTCCCCCCCTCAATCAGAACGGAGGGTGCCCACAATATAATTGGATACATTTTCAACCATAAGCAAAAACTGTTTGAAGCACAAAAACACTTCGGACTTTGCCATCAGTGGATATACCCATGCATGCCTTGAGTAATCATCAATGAAAGTCACGAAGTACAAGTGTTTACCAAATGACGGAGTTTGCATAGGCCCACATACATCACTATGTACAAGTTGCAATTTGTGAGTGGCCCGCACAGAACCATTCTTTAGAAACGCAGAACGTTGCATTTTGCCCAAAATACAGCCTTCACAAACATGTTTTAATGGTGCCTCAAGAGGGGGCAATGAAGCAACCATATCAAATTTCTGCAAACGCAGCAAGCAAAGTTCAGATGACCAAAATGAGCATGCCATAGTTTTGCATCTGAAACTGCCTTTTCATCAGAAACTACTGAATCTTCCACACACTTGTCATAAGAATTGAGCCTATACAGCCCAGGAAACAAGGTGCCAGATGCAAAAATCATATCACCAGAAGTCAAATCATGAACAGTACATCTGTCATCCACAAATTTGATTACAAGTCCAAGTCTAGCAAGTGTAGAGACAGACAATAGATTCTTCTTTATCCCTGGCACATACAAAGCATCTGAAAGTGTGAAAGCGCTGCCATTTGCAGCAATAAGCATAATTTTACCAACACCCTTTACTGGGTAAGAAGCATTATTGGCACATGTGATAGTATTCCTATTAGAGACAGCCTCAAGACAAGTGAACATATCACGATGTGAGGTAATGTGCTTTGTAGCACCACTGTCAAAATACCATACATCACAGTCAACAGAAACTGCCAAACATGCATCATGTATAGATGGGTCATACTGGCAATACACGCTAAATGCCCATTATGTATCCTACTGCACAACATTTGCAGAATCTGCATTTGTAGAAGCATCCACTATTGTGGCTGCATTTGACTCTTTCTTCTTTGCCTCTTTAGCCTTTAGCTTAGGGCAATTCTTAATGACATGATCAGTTGCCTTACAATAGTTACACCTTATCTTTTTCTTGCCTTTATCAAGAGCCTTCTCAGACCTATTGTTGCTACCTGTGGAAGGAGAAGAAGTTGCAGACCTACTAATAGGAGAAGAAACAGTGGAAGGGGCTGCCTTACCACTTCTTCTCTGCTGGGCAGCAACAAATGCCTGATCAACTGCACGCTGCCTAGCCCTATTTTGCCTGAACTGTGCTTCTTGCAAGAGCTTGTTGACTAAAGTATCATACTTGACAACATCAGGTCTATCCTCATCAGTAACAAGTCTCCACGTGGAAGTAAAAGTCTGATATGACTCAGGTAAAGCATCAAGAACAGTCTGCACAAGAGAATGATCAGGTGCTAATGGGCCTACACTACGCTCAAAAAAGCCTTGGCAAGCACACCAATTCTGAGATCTCCCAATTGGGACATCATCTTCCATGTCCACATTGATGCCTTAGCCTTTGCTACTATAGGATGCGTGTTGACCCAAACAGGGGAACACAAGATGGATTTCCCCATCAATTTTGCTAGCCACCAACTTAACAAGGCTGAGTGAAACTACACTATGACTGAGAGAGAGGGATTAGCCATGGTCTACACCATCAAAAAGTTTCGCCATTACCTTCTAGTAGCCGACTAAGTTTGTTTTCTTTGTAGACCACCAAGCCCTTTTGTACCTGGTAAACAAGCCATGTATGACAGACAGAATCACCTGATGGCTGCTTATATTGCTTGAGTTTGACTTCACTGTTACAGTGAGGAAAGGTTCTCAGCATCTCCTCGCAGACCACATGTCAAGGATCCCCAATGGTGAACAGTTGGGAGTAGATGACGATTTACCAGACGCCACCCTATTCCAACTATACTTGATTCCTAAATGGGACAAGGAAGTGGCTCACTTCTTAGCCAATGGCTTACGTGTAGATCCCCTCCTCAACAAATACTGTGTCCATTGCTTAATCAAACAAGCGACCCCCTACCAGCTCATTGCATGTTAACTTTATAAGCAGGGGAAAGATAAAATCCTAAGACGTGTCTGGGAAAACGAGTATGTCTTCCTCCTTGAACAGGCTATCTCTACTTGTGCTCGGAGGCACTTTGCAGAAGATATCACTGCAAAGTGATATCTTCACGGTGGGTTATGGTGGCACACTCGGCTGGACAACGAGGCAGAATATGTCAAATGGTGCGATGAGTGCCAGCATACAACAATTCCCCACTTCAAGGGCCCCATCATGTCCCTATAACCATTTGAGAAATGGGGAATAGATTTCATTGGACCCATCAGTCCGGTAGCCAAATAAACTCAAGCTCGATACATAATTGCTACTACGGATTATTGCACCAAGTGGGTAGAAGCTCATGCAATCTGTAAGGCCGATGCTAGATCGATTTCTAAATTTCTCTATGAATCAATCAATCATCACTTCGGCTGCCCCCTCAAGCTCGTCAGTGCCAATGGGACACACTTCATCAATCAGGTAATCCAATTCCTCTTGCAACAGTTCCTTGTCACCCATAGAAAGTCCTCCCCATATTAGCCACAAGCAAATGGCCAAGTGAAAAGCACGAACAAAATCTTGTGTGCCATTCTGACTAAAACTGTGGAGGCCAGCCGCAACAACGATTGGGAACAAAAGTTTTCAGCTACACTTTGGGCTTATAGAACTTCTTACAAGGCAACGACCAATGCTACCCCTTTCAGTTTAACCTATGATATTGAAGTGGTCATGCCCATGGAGTTCTTAGTCCCTAGCTTACGTGTTGCAGTGCAAGAAAAGCTCAATGAAAACGTCTTAGGCTATCGCCTTTTTGAGCTCAAAAAGCTCAATGAAATATGCCTTTTAGCGATATACAACATGATTGCCTCGCAACGAGAAGCTAAGGCACAAACAATGGTTTGACGACCAGCTTAAGGATAAACAAATGAATGAGGGCAATATGTTCCTCTTATTCAGTACCAAGACACACAAAAAGAAGCTCAAGCTCAAAGGCTTAGAAATTTTCCTAGTCACTGAAATAACACCACAAGGTGCAGTGCGCATCGAAGCATCGAAACACTGGATGGTGTGGAAATGGCTAGTTACTTCAATGACAGCAAACTTAAATGCTACTACAGCCCTCTCACAGCAGAGGCCACCTTGAAAGCCATCCACGACAAAAAAAACAGCGAAAGAAAGACCATGAGGATATGAAATGAGCTGTACAAGAAGAAGCCAAAGCAAGTCAAGCTAAGCTTAGGTAGAGACATATCATAGTCAATATGGCCCAAGCACTCCCCACGGAGTTCCAACCCTCAATAGAATCCTCAACAGTACCCAAAACCAACTCTCCTATGGATCCCCAAATCTCTTCTACGAGCCCAACACTTCTACAAGGGCAATCATCATATTTGGATCCCCAAATCTCCCCAACCTCAACCTCCACCTTGTGTCACTCATCAGTAGTCCCCTACCCTTCAATGGAAACCCAAGGCAACATCCGCTGTAAAGTCTGCCCAAGAAAAAGGAAAGAAGAAGCTTCACAGTGACACTACAACCTCCATGCTACCACTAACAGAGTTAATTTACTGATATACCTTCAACATCAGCAACCCCCCACCCATCATTGTGAGGCTGCAACAACAAAGTACCACAATGCCATCATCTGCTCAGGGTCTTTTAGTTTTAGATTCTTCCTTACCAACCGCCTTAGAATTCCTCAAGGAAGTGGTACCCACTACCTCGCTATCCCCTAATTGGAATCGACTCCTTATTTTGTCAAATTGGGCACGCGGTCATCAGTACAAAACCCACAATGGGGTGCTGGCAGCATATCCTTTGGGTTCAAAACCTGCCTTCAAGGTGCCCACACACCCAAAAGAAAAGACGCCACGGCCATATCAAATTTGCCCACGGCCATACTCTTTACAGGTTCTGAAGTGCCACATGTGTTTGAAGTTTGCCTCGGCTGTTCCAACCTACGCAATGGAATGCCCTAGCCATTTCATCCTCTACTCAAGTGCCATGCCTGTTTGATGTTTGCCACCACGGTCATTCCAAATATTACTCAAAGCCCCTGCCCATTCTAAGTTTGCTTTCATGAGCAAACGCCCGTTCCCTTCTCCAATTTGGAAGCCTACACCCGTTCCCTTCTCCAATTTGGAAGCCTACACCCGTTCCCTTCTCCAATTTGGAAGCCTACACCCGTTCATTCTTGCCATTCTGGTGCTGCAGTCGTCTCACTAGCCTCGCCACGGCCGTTCCTTTATAATTACATGAGAAAATGACCATTCCATTTTGTTTTTTGGAAGCCCGGTGGCCATTCGCTTCCATTATCCAACTGCCATGGTCATTCCCTAGATTTGCCACGGCCGTACCCTTTTACCAAACCTTTAAATAAGGGCCCCACCCCCTCATTTCCTCACTTTCAGCTCTTACCCTAGCCAAACTCTTGCCAATTTTGAGCTCTCCCACCCATCCGCCAGCCGCACCATGTCTGACACTTCTAACTCTTCCGCAGAGGTTCTCCGTCATACCACCATCAGAAAGCAACCTGTAGGCAGGTGGCTGCTTCAAGGAGTACGCCAAGCACCCAACCCAGCTCTCTCATCTAGGGGAGGTTCTCATGAAGCAGGTCAATGGCCATACGGTCCATTCCCTCATGGTGAAGAACAACCAGAAGGTGGAGCACAAGCTCTTGTATTTCATCGAGCCATGCTATAGGGCCATACCCTCAAATCCTACTAATGTTCAAAAGCTGGGCAGCATGGCCTAGGCAGCAGACTGCCAACTTTAGAGCCATGGGGGCCCAACCTATACAAGGACATATACTTCACAGAAACTTATAATGCCAATCTGCATACTGGTGAAGTCTTAGATAACGAGGGCCAAAGATACCAGGTGTAACTCAGAGTGTCGAATTGATCAGAGATGATTTAGCCCTCCCCCACATGGAGGCATAGAATGGGCCAATATTACTCAAGAGGATCTTATCATACTGGCCAGGTGGACTAATTGCTCAGTAAGTGCACATGACCACCTTGGAGTGTATGTCATGTCCAAAGAATAATGATAGTACAAAAGTTGTCCCAACATCAAGTGACTTATATAGTCACTTACTTTAAAGATATGTTCACACCATGCCCAAGATTTATGTTCCTAAACCCCCATGTGTACATGTGCTATAGTGGAAAATAGCTTTGCTACAAACCATCCTCTCTTACAATGATTTCTTCCTCAAAATCTAAGGGTGGTCATGTATACAAAAGCATATAGAAAATCTAAATGAATAAGTGTAGGCCAGAGCTAAGATGTGTATCTAAATGACATGGCACATAATCATATGCCATATATTCTAAGAGGCTATAGGTCAAAACTTAGATGTGTATCGAAATGACAAGCCACATAATCATACCCCATATATCCCAAGTGGTGTATGATGCATCTAAAGAAAAATATATATGCTCCAAAGACAATAGGATCATGTCAACATCAATGGAAGCCAAATGAACATGACTCATAGTTGGTATCATACAAAAACAAATGTGAACCAATGTTGTCGTTAGGCATGTACCATTGCTCAAAATATCCAAGACATGGTCCACTACATCATCATATGTATGAGCATGATCCAGAACATGTAACATATCCTCATGTGCAAGACCATCATCTACATATGTATGATCATCCAAAGTAAAATCATGCTTAACAAGATCATCATAAGCATAGTCGTCTCATTGAATAATATTGACAATGTATCCACACATGAGAAACAAGTGCCAAATCACTATCCATGGCATCCTTAAAGTTTCTAAGGCATCCCTATATATATGGTCTATCTCTCCATCATCACTAGATCTATATAACCCATATCCCATGATAAGTCAATCTCCATCATCATTGGATCTCTATATGACTCATATGCCATAATAAGTCAATCTTTGTCACATCAATGGATCTAAGAAGATGCCTGGATCAAATATAAAACTCTCAAGATCCACATCATATGACCCACTAAAGGTATGATCCATGTACATAATCTTGCCTCTCTTATGAGGCCTCACCTCAATAAAATCATCACTACTCTCATATGTACTATGTTTGACTGCTCAAACACATGAATTATATCCACGAGTACTAGACAAATAATGAATGCCTCCATATGTGAAAGCACTAGAAGAGTAGCCTAACACATCTAAGACATAATACACTCAGGCCTATGCTCCTCATGGTCCATCATATGCTCATAGGTATCCCATGAACCCACATGTGAAGTATCACTAACCTCATTGTAACAATGGATGCATCACTAATCACATACTCATGGTCATCTTATGCATCATCAATCAAATGCTCACATACTCATGGGAATCTAATGCATCATCAATCAAATGCTCACGGTCCTCTAGCAAGACCCTAATGTGATCATCTAATGCACCCAAATGATCCTTAGGAAGGTAGGTAGACATAGGTGTATCATCACCCACTATGCTCGGTGCTATCCCTGCCCTCGAGTCATGCTGCCCACATGATCTAACTCACATACATCAATACCACATACATCATCATCATGTGCATGTGTCATTATCATCACCATGTGCACATTTATCAATACTAGCATATGCATGTGTATCAATATTATCATGTGCATGTGTATGTGTGATACAACATCATCGTCATCATCCACAACATAATACAATGAATGGATTGGTCTAGATGAATGGTAATCAATAAGATAATGGGTAGTAGATGTCATGGACAACTCATAGAAACAATCCAGGCCCATGCGAATAGCACTGCAATAAATAGCAACATATGTGTAAGCATGTACCACACATGTTTCTCTGAGGATCCAATCCTATCATGCCATGACTCATGCACGAACTAGTCCCCACAAGTGAAAATCATTGTCATCATTTGCCATGTAGCCACATACATCAACAACACCAAGATCATGACCATGCATCATCCAACCATCTTGAAACTCCTAATAAGTCATGCGCATGGTGAAGCGGTAATGTCACCCACATCGTGAGACACCACAATGCATAAAAATCCTCGATCTCAACCAAATCTCACATCAAACACCAAAAATATCCCTAATGATGGAAATCAATGGGTGTGACAAATCTACAAAAGAGCATAGTATCAATGCTGACATATGAGCAATGTCCACAAAGCACAAGACGTGTGAATACATCTCGAGTTATAGTATGGGTGTGTGAAATGTAGGATGGGAAATTACCACAAGTAAGGATGTGGAAACAATGTCCACAAAGCACAAGGCATGTGAATACACCTCAAGCTAAAGTGTGGGTGTGTGAAATGTAGGATGGAAAATGACCACACAAGCTAAAGTATGGGTGTGTGAAATGTAGGATGGGAAAAGACCACAAGTGAAGGATGGGAAATGGCCACAAGTATTGGACCGGACAAGGTGTGATTGGACAAGACCGATGTGAATAGACCAATTAGGCTAGGGTTATTAGAGTGTGAAAAGGGGAGTTGAAACCCTAAGGATTAAAGATATAAGGGTATTTGTTGGAGCAATATAAATATTTTTCCATCTACCTCTTCTCCCTTCTCTCCCTCTCACCTGAGTCATAATGATACTAGCAAATGTAGCCTAAAGCTTCAAGCTCACAATGATGGCCAAAGCTATGATGTCTTTTTATTCAAGTTCATAAATTTTTTTCTTTGTCATGTGCATTTGTCTCTGTCTGTTTGCTAAGATTTCACCTCTGCTAAGCATCATTTCTTGCACCTACAAGCAATGATGGTCTTTCACACCTTCACATAGCTGAGCAAGATCATAGTGGAAAGCTCAGTGCTTTGTCTATTTGTTGAGCTTATGCCTAAAGCAATGATGCTCTCTCACGCCTTCACCATCTGAGCAAGATCATAGTGGAAAGCTCACTGTTTTATTCATCTGCTTACACAATAGGTTGCCAAAGTAGCCTTGATAATGCTCTACGATGCTGGTACTTGCGGAGGAGCTCTCTTGCATGATGATAGTGAGCTAATACTTTGCTTACAATTGTTAGCAGCTCTGGACCAAACAAGCTAGCCATTCAGTGCCTATTGTTGCATCTACCTAACTTGTAAAAGCTAAGGTGCAATGTTGCCTTCTGTGCCCTTAGGTTTACAGAACCTATCGTGGAGATTGGAAAAACCAGCCCTTATACGCTTGAAACAAACCTTGTCTATGACATGACCTATTAGAATACTGAAATTATCGAAACAATAGGATCATCAAAATGCTGAGATTGTCAGATGCTAGGATTGTTAGTATCATGGAATTGTCTACAATCTAAAAGGTCGAATGAATTGTCAAAAAGCTAGAATCATCAAATTGTTGAAAAGATGGGACTATCAATGATCTGAGAACCTAAATGGATCATTGGGAAGCTAGGATCATCTACAATCTAAGATCATCGAGTCGTTGGGAAATTGGGATTATTTATGATCTAAGATCATCAGATCATTGGTAAGCTAGATTCATATGTAATATGAGATCATCCAATTGTTATGATCATTGTATCATTGAAATCGGTAGATCATTAGAATCGCGGAATCATCTCCAATCCTAGAGCCGGATCATCAAATCATTGGAGTCATCGCATCATTTGTGATACGAGATCCCAATCATGAAAGTTGGATCGTCTAAGAACTAAGATACCAATCGTCAGATCTTCTATGATCTGAGAGCCCGATTGCGTCCCATAATGTGAGCATCAAAACATTAGAAAGTTGCAAGCTAATCCACACTAAATGGAGCTCAAAGCTTGTTTTCAAAGTGGATTCCACCCTAATTACAATTGCTAAGAATTTCTTGATTTAATGCAATGACATCTAAGTCTTGTGGACTTCAAATCATGTAAATCACCAAGAAACCAAGGAAACTTCCAAGTTATGAAAATAGAATGCCCTAATATAACCAAGCTTCATTTTTAAAAAACACACAAGAAATCTAACACATCTAAGACTCCAAATCCATGTCTTTCAAAGTGTGACCTCCTAATCAACACCAAGTAATCCTAATAGCTTGGAATGGATGAGAAGATGAAGCTCTACCCTAGGCTAATCCCCACTGGTGGCACTAAATATGTTCATGTCAAGAGCTTACCTTATCCTTGTGCCGAATTAAGTGTCATTCGGTATTCCACAACATTTCCAAATTAACTTTGCTTCATCTTACCATGTTATAGACATCATCAATTCCTTAGTTTCCTCACCAAGTATATGGAGCTGACTTCTACCCATGTTGCTAAAATACCCTACACAATCGGCATAAGCTATCTTATGAGGATCGGCTCTTAGTTGGGACTTATAGAGATCAAGTTGGCAATGGTCTTGCACACACTCAAACATGGTAATCAAGACGTGAATACTTGTGTGGCATCTGTCACGTTACCAAGTATTAACGTTCTTGTGTCTGACTTGGCCATCCTTTGTTTAAGTGTTCTTACATAAAGCACCACCCACATTTTTGGCCACCTTCTTTCCATGGTAAAGAACATTTAAATTGGGTCTAAATACATTGAATCCCTTGCAATGTTGCCACTACAAGTTGTGCAATGCATGTAGGTATACTAATGCAATGGGATGCCACATTAGCGCATGAACCAAAAGAGCCTACCTTTGTTGCTTTGGACTCTAGAGTTTCCTCCCCAAGGCATAAGTTGATGGAGTCCCAAGTGAGTTTCTCACAAAGTTGGAGACATAAGTTGATGGATTCCCATGCATATTTCTCACAAAGTTAAGGCTACTACAGCCCATTTGATCTAATGGATTTACTACACATTTTTCTCGAATATTTTTTCATGGAGACATCTTCATATGATTAGTTATGGTGTTATGCGACACCACTAAGAGGCAGTGAAGGCTATAATCATGAATTATTTTTTTATTGTATTCGTAACAATTGAAGGATTATACATGACATAAGCTCAATGAATTTCATCACATATATTAGCTTCAAGGGTTGTTTTAACACATTTTGGGCGGCCTGATTTTGTAATGTCCATCTTAGTATTCTTCAAAATGTTTGATAAGAGAGTATTTGCGCCTCTAGATCAAGTTACTTTTGCCTTAATCACCTATCAATAAGCACATTGATCATGATTGCAAGAGCATATTTTGCAAGGATGCAAAGTTGACATTATTGGGCACATTAGTATTGATATAAAGATTGAGATTGGCTCATAAATGCACCAAGGCTATGTTGATTTTTTGCCAAAATTCGGTCGAAATGCCTTGATTGGATGCATATCAGTGCTTTGGATATGCCGGGATGCATTGATTTGCAAGTTGGTTGCTTGCGGGTGATAGTTTGGCATAATCTATAGTTTTCAAAAAAGTGTGATTCAGTCCGAGGGGTTTTGGGCTAAACCTAAATTGAACATTGGGGGTTATTCTCAACCACCCCGTTTGGTTTCCGGGTTAAGGAGTTACACTCATTTCTCTACCGCATGCCATGTTGGACAGAATTTGAACCAAGTCTTGGATCATAAATTTGGCTTCACCAGTATGTTTCCCACTTGCCAAATACCTTAACCACCAAGTTTCAACTCATTTGGAGCATGGGAGTGCAAGCGGTGGATCAAACTATCACTATTTGGCTTGCAAGAAAAAGTCAAAACAGAGGCATATAAAGGGTTGACTGAATCAAAAGTGACATCATAGGCTTACTCCTTATCCTAATACCTTCCTATAGAGCCCTAGAACACCCAATATGAGATTCCCTACCCTAAGTTATAGCTAATTTTCCAAAACAGTAAATTTTCATGGTACCCAAGCCTAAAGGAAGCCGAGGAAGAATGCATTGAACAGGATATAGAGGGTGAAGAGATGGTGGAACATGGTAACATGGAGGTATTGGGGGAGAGTTTGGGGAAATCTTCAAGAGAGGTTGAAGAAGAAGTGAATGTTGAAAGTGCCCATAAGCATACCCCCCAATCCTCACATACCATTTTAAATGACACGCTTCTCTAAATGTTGATGGAGATAAATGATTCCATAGCTACAAGGGTGGAAATGAGTGCAAATTTTGATACTATGGCTATAAGAATTGGATTGATTGAAGAAAAGTTAGCCCAACCAATGGGTCAATTTAAGCATGATGATGGTTATGGTAGTCATCTAGGAGACAAGCAACCCTTTCATGGGATCTCTTTTGAAGACCGCAGAGAAGGCAACATATATAGGAGGCTTTTACAAAGGTTACTCATGAAAATCTTACAAATAATGCCGTTTGTGGATTCATGGGCTGAGGCTAGAAGACCTCTCATGAAGGAAATGAGGCCTACTGTTAGATATCCGTAACGCCGCTCTACGGGCGTTACCACAAGAGGGGACGGCCACTGGCTCACCACCCAGCCATAGAGGAAGAATGAGGATTGCCCCTCATCCCCCAGACTATATAGTGTGTGGCCTGCCATCCACACTAGCCTGGCTGCCCATGACTCCGCATGGGCGTCCTCTCCCATTGAACCCCGGACATGGCCATCCGGTCTGCCGTCGGTCAGGCATTACAGCCTACGTGACATTACCCCCCCTTAAGAAGAGTTTTCGTCCTCGAAAACAAACTGGGGAAACCTTTTGGAAATTGCACTACGGCGTTCCCAGGTTGCTACTCCTCATCCCTATCTGTCCATTTAACAAGTACCTCCTGGTACACTTTATGTCGGGTTTGTCTGTCACGATACTATGTGGTATCTTTGGTGGCTCTATCAAGTCCACCAAAATCTCTGGAGAAACTGCGTTCTCTAACCCGTGAACTGATTTCTTCAGTTTACTGACATGGAAGACAGGATGTACTTGAGAACTCTCCGGTAACTCAAGTTTATATGCTACGTCCCCAATCTTCTTAAGGATTTTAAAAGGACCACAATATCTCGGAGAAAGTTTATTACACTTTCCCGTTTTCATGGTTTCTGACTGCGCAGGAACCTTGAGGAATACAAAGTCACCTTCTGCAAAGGTCACCTTTCTACGTCCTTTATCCGCATAAGTTTTAGCGCGATCCTGAGCGCTACGAATACTCTCACGTGCGGCCTGAGCATATCATTCATATCTTCAAGGAAATCCTTGACAAATTTAATCTTCTCCTTTTCTAGGCCTACAGCCATCGGAGATCTCGGCTGGAATCTATACATTAACATGAATGGTGTAAATCCAGTCACTGAGTGTTTGGAGCTGTTATAGGCAAACTCCAATAAGGGCAAGTACTCTTCCCAATTAGATTGCTTCTTACTAACATAAGAACGCAAAATATCCTCTAAAATTTGGTTAACTCTTTCAGTTTGACCATCAGACTCCGGATGATCTACCGTACTCATACTCAGAGTAGTATCCAGTTTTTTGAAGACTTCCCTCCAAAATGACTGTTGAACTTTCTATCTCTATCCGACACTATATCTGCGGGCAGGCCATATAGCTTGTAGAGATGTTCAATAAAGAGTTTTGCCAACTCTGGCGTTTTTACAGTTTTCTTCGTGGCAATAAACTTTGCCATTTTAGTTAACCTGTCCACTACCACCCGCACCGAGTCATTCCCTCGACTCGTCTTGGGTAAATCGGTAATGAAATCCATGGAAATGCTTTCCCATTTCCCTTGAGGAATCTCCAGCGGATGGAGTAGTCCTCCAACCTTAAGACGTTCATGTTTATTGACCTGGCACTTACTGCATTTCAGCACATAAGTCTGGACGTCGTTAAACAAACTAGACCACTAAAACTGTCTTTTTACTAGTGCATAGGTCTTCTGAATCCCAGGATGACCCGCACTTGGACTATCATGACTTTCTTTAAGAATTTGGGCTCGAAAGTCACCAATAGTTGGTACACATTATCTACCCTTGTAGAGTGAGTACCCATCGTCAATGGAGTAATTATCATATTTCTCCCACGTGTCCGGTCGAGCGCGACCGCCGCTCTACGGGCAATCCGACGTGCCATTAACTGGGGAAGTCATTGTTGGTAAGCAAATGTCTAGTAGTACTCACGCAAGCCGTGATTTGGTATTTCAACCAAAACCCCAAGGCAAATTTCATGCCTTGATTTTGCATCATGTCATTAGCACAGAAGCTAATGTACTGGAGAGCACTCTAGTAGCGTAAGTTCTTAGACTATGCTACTAGATATTTGTAGACTATGCTACCATGTTGCATCACCAACTTGTTAAAACTTCTCCTTGGAAAGCTCTACGGCCATAGGAGAAATAAACTAGAGCCAATCTAATCATGCATCACAAGGATTAGTTCCAAAGCTGAGAGATACTTTTCTCTTAGAGTAACATCTTTGCACAAGCATATGCTCTAGAATCTTGTTGAGTTTCTAACTACCATCAATCTACGGATGGTTAAACTCCACTCTAACTCAAATGTAACTTTTTGAAGATTTCCCTTCAAATATAACAATCAAACTTCCTATCTCTTATGCCATACTATATATGCGAGCAGACCATATAGTATGTGGAGATGTTTGATAAAGATTCTTGCACCACTACGGGTGTTTGGAGTTACATCCAATCACTTACAACTCTTTGTTGCTATTACCAGACACATCCCTTCAAGTATTGTCTGGACTCACACAACTATTCGAGTTTATGTGATATTTGAGGATATCCCTCCTTTCCCTCAAGAAAGGTTTTTGTCCTCAAAAACTCTACTCTCAAGCGGACTACGCGCTAGTGTCATAGGTCCAAGAACAAATCTAGACCGAGATTAATATCATATGTTATATTCTTGAGTCCTTCCAAAAAACTTTAAAACATCTTGCAACGAAGATGTGGTATAGTGTCTACGCACGTATGGTGGTACTATTGATAAACTGCTTTGCAACAGATCAGTGGTTTCACACTTGTAACAAAGTGCTTCATTGTTGCATATTATTACCCTTCATAAGCGGTTACACACTTATGAATCATGTGGGTGGGTTGTACCATCTATCAAGAAAATTCCAAACTACTAATAACCACATTATCAATCCACAGATAATGACTGAGCTTGCTGCGAAGCCATAGGTTGCTAGATAATTGATGGTAATTACACAAGCCCAATGTCTCATTACATCATACATTCAATATAAATGCAAACATCACAGTACTTCGTGATGATGAACTTAGGAATTTCATCCTATCCCTGTTTGGTGTTGGTATGAAGTATGACTATGAGAACATTATTTGCTGCCTCCTCATTATAGTGGCAAAGCTACCTACCCATCACAGGTGGCAATCTCTACCAAGCTATAACCAATGACAAGCAAATAAACGAGTACTCTTGTAAGAACTTCATAACCATATCTCACATTAAACTCATAATCACTACGGATTAAATGCCACGGCTTGCAAAATTGAATGTTGTCTGATAGGTAGATGGGATCATCAAACTACAGATGACCTTGACAACTCACTAGGACTAGTGATGTGTAACTTTTAAGTTACTCCACTTTCTTGCTTATTCCATACAATCGAACAAATCGGTCCCTCGATTTGAGCAACGTCAACATATTTATGAGTACCTCGATACTCATGGATTGTGGTTCGGTAATTTAAAATGTTGATCTAGAGTATCTTTCACTAGAGGATCTTAATTTAATTAGCAGCTATGTATTAGTGGTGAGTAACTACGTACCCACTATCATCACACTAGTAGCTCCATACTAGTCTGTGAGTAACTCCGTACCCAATGGCGTACCTCCCCCGAGGGCGTACCTCCCCCGAGTGGGAGTACCATCTATAACAAGATGCTTAAGTCACTTGCTGCTAAGAAGTGACTACACAAATTGACCCCTCCATTGCACATTGCAGTACAATCTCTGGTATTACAACACGATTTTTTGGACGTCCTTATCATAGAGGTCAACTTAAAAACTAGTGCATAGGTCTTGTGGAGTCTCGGCTGACCTAAACACACCACTGGTGACTTCCTACAAAAAATGTGGCGCCGAAGTCACCACCTATGTACTTTAACTCCGTAAAGTACATGGTCTTCATCTATCATCTATGGAAATTTGTAAAACATTCCTGCGATGGATTTTTATCACCCTAAAATTATTGTGCACTATTTTAGTGTGAAGAGCTTTTTTCCTGGGTACCATGGTTCACCCCAAGCTCATCTGTTGCTAAATTCTCTGATTTAACAAAAGATATGTCTGTCTCCGAACACTCCAGTTCAGTCCCAGACTTTGAGTTTACTTCTTAACACTCCGGTTAAGTCAAAACTCACCAGATACAGTAGGATTTACCACTAAGCTCTCCGGCTTAGCCTCCTATCCTAACTCAGCCCGAGTTTATGTACACTACATATGTCGGATCCGATACTAACAACAACCAGGCTCGTCTGGAGTGAGATACTACTCACTATTGCCATGTAAAACCTTATTAAATCCTAGAAATGTTCCACTCATTCCCAAGGGGTCATACGACTTATAGGGTTTACACGCACATGAACTTTGTAAGCAAAATAGCCTGTCCTGCAATATTACAATTGCTTATGTAAGAAAGTAATATATTTTCCAAATTCATATGGTAGCAACTAAAATGTGCTCACAATCGCACACTTATGTTGAACATAGGCAAGACTACACTTGCAAAATGCTATAGGGCGTCCCCCATGCATGAAACTGTCCAACCAAACTAGTCTTACTGCTAACCTCTAGATTTAGATCACTCCGGAACTAAATCACTCTGTTAGCACTAGTACACCATCATGGTCTTGCTACCTAGAGCTTCTCCGAACTCTGTAACTGGGTTTTATCCCAACTTATGGCTATATTTGGTAATTTTCAAAGTTCAAATTTTATCTTGCACACTTTATCACTACAGACAAGTGTACATACAGACCTGCCAAAGAGTCAAGTTACATGCACAAGCCTTGGCGTCCCATTCCACCAAGACTACAATCGATTCCGTGAGAATTTGATGTCCCATACCATCAAATTACCACCAAACCAATTGATGTGACATATAAAAAGGCTCTTTCCCCCCTCGAAAGATCACCATAAACTCTCGAGCAGTGGGATGTCGACGCATGGCAATAAAAAGAAGAGAAAACCATGCTAGTGAGTTTAAGAACAGTTCTCTTCGATCACTTCTATAAGGGCATTGAGCATTACATCTTAAGACTATACCCCTTCAGATTTACCTTTGATTTCTACAAATCAATCCTAAATCTGCTATTATTATCTAGGCGTATGCTAATCCTTCAGATTAGTACTCCTAGATAAACCATTCAATTGAGTACTGCTAGCCCCTTTATCCCAAGTAATAACACCTTAGGGATTACTTTTACAAGGCAATCTACGTGACTAAATCAAACTAGTCACTACTCTCTAGGCCCAAGTAGTGACACTATTTTGTTACTACCAACAAGGGCCAGCTTGCCTCTACGGGCCAAGGCTCTCTTGTTGCTACAAACAGTAAGCAACTTGTTTGGACACAAGGCATAACCACATCAAGACTACGCTTGTACATGGTTCTCATTTGCCAAAGTTTATCACAGTCTTCTAGCAACTGTTAAAAGATTATGAAGGGTTATGAGCACTACGGCTCAATTAGGCTTACCTTGATTTCTCGCGATAAGCTTTCGTCTAATTTGGGCACAACTGACGCCATTGCCGGTTCTCTTAGCCCAAGTAAAACACACCGCAGTTTTAGATTTACACTACAGCCAAACTACGTGACTTTGATGGTCAATACTAAGTCTATGCTCAGCTTAAATTTAGTCTCTGTGAACCAAATGTGTGATCGCCACATGTGCTACCCTCGAGGTGCTACGGCCATAGAAGTGTTCACTAGGCACAACGGCCATAGAACGGCTCCCTCTCGAAGGACTCAGTAAACGGCCGTGGGATTTGTCTCTCTCTTAGCACGCGGCGCTACGGCCGTGTGCGGTGGGCCTCTTTCGTGGAAAACGGGCACTACGGCCACACGGCACGACGGTCGTGCTGGGTTTGTTTCGTGGGGTGTACCGTTGTTTTGTGTGTTTTGTTTTTAAAAAAAATAAAATAAAAAAAATAACAGGCCGGGCCGGCCCTCGCCGCTTCGGGCGTGGCCGCCCGCCCATGGGGAGTGTCCTTAGGGCCGAGTCTGGCCGCCGCCGTCAGCTGGCCGCCCGCTTCATTTTTAATAAATTAAAAATGAACAATTAATTAATTAATTAATTTATTATTATTATTATTTTTTCTGCTTGTGGCGTTTGCTGGGCTGGTGGTGGCTGGCCAGCGTTGTGGCTGCCTGGCCGCCGCCGCCGCCTGGGCTGGCCGCCCACCGGGGCTATTCGCTCCCCCCTCAAACGGCGCAAATGGGCTTTTGCCCCACCACAAACTTCAGTAGGCGCTCCAGCACAGCATTCGTCGTGGGTCTGGTTTTCGGCCCCCCGCCACACCAAACGTCTGCTCCAGTAGTCGTGGGGCTGGTGTCGCTTCCCCATGCTGGTTAGTATTAAATAGCAACGGTACATTTGTTTTTCTTCGCTCTTCGCCTTACTTCTCAGACGACGACCATTAGACACAGTGGGGCTGCTCTTCGCCCCCCCACCTCCCCCACACACAATCTATGAAATGAATTTCAACGCCACGCAGACCATTTCAATCGCATAGAAAAAAAAACAAAACGAAAATCGCTTACTTGGTTTTGCTTGCTGTGTGTGATCGCATAGAGAGAGAGAGAGAGAGAGAGAGAGAGAGAGAGAGAGAGAGAGAGAGAGAGTTCTTCCCTTCCATTCTTCCTTGGCCGCCTCCCTCCACACCCTCCATTGGAGATAAGAATAAGGAGATGAATGGTTGAAAACCTTCGAGTGGGCTCCGGTCCCCCAGTCATGCGCGGGCTCAATCCCATCGACACCGCTACGGGCGTTACCACAAGAGGGGACGGCCTCTGGCTCACCACCCAGCCATAGAGGAAGAATGAGGATTGCCCCTCATCCCCCAGGCTATATAGTGTGTGGCCTGCCGTCCACACTAGCCTGGCCGCCCATGACTCCGTATGGGCGTCCTCTCCCACTGAACCCCGGACATGGCCATCCGGTCTGCCGTCGGTCATTACAGCCTACGTGACACCTACATATTTCCAAGCCGGTCTCTCTCAATTACATGGAAAGCAACATACATTTTGGTTTAAACACTTGGAACCAAACCTTGGAGAATCCAAAAGAGTATCTTCACATTCCAAGGAAAATAAATCTTCTATGTTTGAAGAAGAGTTGTATGTTGATGATGATGTGGTTGAACATGATTGAGAGCATATGTCATTCACTAAAAGGCAAAGGGAAGCTCATGATAGATGGATGGAAATGCCTAACTTTATGAAGAAGGAGTACAAGGATTTTGCACAATTCTTGGGATCATATATGCAAATGTAAAGGTACAAACCCGCTAATCATCACATGAGAATGCATCATCTACCACTCCTAAGGATGTTAAGGATAAGCTCTCACTCCTCAAATTCAAGGGTGAAGGATTAACCCTACATGAATTGAGAAATGGATGAACAAAATGGAGACATATTTTCAACTATATCCAAAGAATGAGCGAAATAAAGTGCAATTCACATCCTTATACTTGGAAGACTATGCCCATCAATGGCGGAGACATTTGGTCAAAGAAGGGATTATGACACATACCTGGGAAGAATTGAAGAGAGAGATGAATATGGCATTTGTTTCGCCTTTGGTTCTTGACCAATACCATGAAGAATGGTATGAATTCTCACAAAAGGGCATATTGGTTAGAGATTACATCAAAAAGTTCATGAAACTCTTTATTTTTTTGGATGGACTCAATGAGGACATGAAAACGAAGAAGTTTGTGCATGGTCTAGATTCCTACATTAAGGCGAATGTGTCGACACAAAGACCTAGCACCATCAAGGAGGCTATGAGGTTGGCGGAGCTTTATGAGCCTGAGTATAGGAAATCTCAGCCCATCGTACCCTCTCGAAAACCATCCAATAATTCTTCAAATGTTGGTAGAAGTTTCCTTCCACAACAGCCACTTCTACTTCTAGATTTTCGCATCATTTGGAGGTGGACAACCCAAAAATGGAGTTCAAAATGATGCAAAGAAAGGAAATAATTTTGTCAAGAAGACTTTTCAACCATTCAAGAAGATATAAAGGATGGATGATCCAAAGATTGAAGAGTTAAGGAGCAAGGGTTTATGTTTCAAATGCAAAGAGAAGTGGTCACCCGGGCATGTTTGCAAGTCAAAGAAGGTGACGGCTACTATAATTCTTATGGATGAAGAGGATGATTCAAAGAAATCTCATGAGGTGGAGGAATATGAAGATTGCATTGAAGAGACACGTGATGAGGTCACTCTTTCATCCAAGAAGGGAGTGAGTTTCTATTTGACACTAGTGGAAGTCATGTAAGTATTTTGGGAGGTGATACATCTAAAAGTGCAGTAAGTGCAGCTTGTGTAGGCTCCATTTCTTAAGAGCTTTCGATGGGATGTAAGAGCCCAAGTACTTTGAGATTAGTGGGAACCATTAATGGGAGAGTTGCACATGTTTTGGTGGAGCCCCAAAGTACACATAGCTTCATCAACTCTCTCAAACTATCTCCAACAGAGCTACCCATAACTTTCCAAGTGCAAGTGGCAAATGGAGAAAATGAGAAAGCAACATTGGTTTGTCCTTTTACACAAGTGACATTGTCCTCTTCATACACTTTGGATGGTGATTTGGTGGTGGTCTTGGACATGGGTCCCATTGAGGTGATTGGTTATGGGGTGGTCTTGGACATGGGTCCCATTGAGGTGATTATGGGGTGTGATTGGTTAGCTTCTCTTAGTGATTTTCACATGAACAGTCAACATTGTCCTCTTCATACACTTTGGATGGTGATTTGGTGGTGGTCTTGGACATGGGTCCCATTGAGGTGATTGGTTATGGGGTGGTCTTGGACATGGGTCCCATTGAGGTGATTATGGGGTGTGATTGGTTAGCTTCTCTTAGTGATTTTCACATGAACAGTCAACAGGGTATTATGAGCTTTTCACATGTTGGATAGCAAGTGGTATTGTCTAGAAATGCATCAAAAGAGCTCTCTTTGATCACTCCAAAGCGGCTTAAGAAACTTGAGACTCTTGACACTATCTATGCTCCAAGAGGGGATGGTATTGGACAACACTCCATCCCCTCTTGACACTATCTATGCTCCAAGAGGGGATGGATGGTACTGGACAACACATAGACAAAGATATGGCGACTCTTCTCAAAGAGTATGAGGGCATTTTCAAGTGCCAAAGAGTTTTTCACCCAAGAGGGAGATTGACCATGCTATTATATTTGAGCCAAATGCAAAGGTTGTGAACAAGCCTTCTTACCATTTGTCTAAGGTGGAAAGAGAGGAAGTGGCAAAGCAAGTACAAGAATTGCTTACCGTGGGTCTTATCCAACCCTCACAATTTCCATTTGCATCACACGTTCTATTGGTGAAGAAGAAGGATGGGTCCTTTTGTATGTGCATTGATTACCACCATGACTTGAACAAAGTCACTATCAATGATAGGTACCCCATACCCCGCATCGATGATCGTCTTAACGAGCTCGAAGGTGGAAAGTTCTTCACTAAGATTGATTTAAGATTGGGTTACCATGAAATACGAATGAAGAAGGGTGATGAGGAGAAGATGGCATTTAGGACCGAAAGGGGATTCTTTCACTTTATGGTTATGCCGGCCTATAAGCAATTGCCCATGGATGAGGCTACGTGGCAATCTTTGGAGTATGTGCATCAATATGGCCTACTTGAGGAAGGTGTTGCTTGACCAAGTGGCATGATTTGTATGGAGAAAATGGGCAATACTTGAGATTATAGACATGTTGTAATTTTTGGACAATTTTGGTGAGGTCCATTGTTGGGGTTATTGCTCTACTCCAACGAGCTTCAATGGTCGTCACAATGGAAGAATATGATGCGGGACATGATTGGCTAAGTGTATGCATCATTTACGGCCTATTTCATGGAGTTTTCACTAAGATTTTTTCAAAGGATTTCATCTACAACAACAAGGGCTGCCATAACAATTCAACACATATGCATTGGAGATGAAGTCTCATGGACTTCCTTACATTTGGAAAGCATATTTGGGACCTTGACCACTTCCCATTGATTTCATTTGAGGCTATGTTGAATTGTAGATATCTTGTATGATTTTAAGAAAAAAATCTTTGGGAAGGAATGGTTTGTAATGAAGCACAAGCTAAGGTCAAAAACATGTAAATAATGGGCCATGAACAAGGCTACCATAAATAGGCCCTTGGGTTTATTGTAGGTATCTTTTAGTCATTCAACACTTGAACATCTACATGTAATCATGGCTCCTTTCTTGGAGATGGCCACACATGGTCTAGGGCTCATGGCAAGGTTGATAGCCTTCCTCACGGTGGTGAGAGGTTAAATCACTTAGGCCTCATGCATATTCCTCCTTTGCTACATGTGCATATGGATTTTCTCTATTTTCTTCATAATCTCATATATTTCTAATGTGTGCTTGTTTCCCATCAAATGGATGCTAGAATTGTCTTTTGTGTGCTTGTTTCCCATCAAATGGATGCTAGAATTGTTTTTTGTGTGCTTGATTTCTTGATTCTTGGTCTAGATCCATTTCATTACTTAACATCCTTTTCCAACTCCCCCTTCTAGATCTACCTACATAGTTTTCAAAAAAGTGAATTTAAAGCACAAAGTTTCTCTTAAGGAATAAAGTTTGGGATATAAATCTAAATTTCATAGTTTCTCCTTTAAAATCAATAAACAAGGATTTTTTTTAAGTTTCTCCTTTAAAATCAATAAATGAGAAATTTCTTAATTTCTTCTTTAAAATCAATAAACAAGGAGTACTAAGAAGAAAAAAACCGAATAAGCTAAGAAATCTCCCTTTCAAATCAATAAACAAGGAATTTCATAGTTTCTCCTTTAAAATCAAGAAGAAAAACACCGGATAAACTAAAGGAATCTCCCTTTCAAAGAAATTAAATTCGTACTGAAACAGCAATAGGCCACGTGATTGGGCCCATAGGGTCATCATTTCATAGATTACTCCTTTGGTTTATATAAATAACAACCTTTTTTATGCCAGATCTAGTCTCATGGAGTTAGTCAACGAATTTTGTTCCAATCGCTTTGAGCGTGTGCAAAACTTTGGCATCTTATAAAAATGGCTTTGGAAAAGTCCTTTCCTTGCTCTCTCTTGTTGACCTAATGATGTTGAAAGAATCCATTTCATACTGAAGGGTATTTATTACAAAATATCTCATCTGTCCTAGTATGAATTTTGGGAAATTTTGGGCACACACAAGTGACAAATGGTGTAATTATTTCTAACCTTTCATAATAAATGGCAATTTATTATTGACAAAACGTTGCAATAAGGTCTCTAAAAAGGTGTAAATACATTAATTGGGTATAAAAATATTATATGCACTAAGGTATTATTTCATTCAAAAAACATAGGCTAACGGCAGTCAGCAATGTTTATGTGTGGTTCACACTAGAATCCTTGTGGCCAATGCATATATCCCCTTACACGTTAATGCATATGTACCTCACATGCTAAGCCACACCTCCACGCCTTGCTCACTCGAGTGGTCCCCTTAAATGGCCAAGCCTTGAACCTGAGCTTATCTAACGTCATCCCTTACACGTGGCGGTAACATATACATAGCAATGTTGGAGTCGATCACCCCTACACAACCAACCAAATTTTGCCACTCACATAGCGCATGCATGTAGAATCTTACTATCTTCTCGCTTAGTTAACCCACTCCCCACTCAAGTCATTATGCATGTTCTTACATGCTTTGTCACCTTTAAGAGTCTCATATGCATGCTCTGCAACCTAGGCTCTATAACGATGTAGATTCAAGCTCCTACTCTTTGCACTATGACATTCTATTAGCTACCTTAGCTATTTGGCATTATTTCCCCCCTCTAGGCTGCCTTTGTCCAATCTCTAGCATCCGTCGTTCGGCACCTCGTCCTCGGTGACTCGCGTCTATGCACCATGCCCACTGTTACAAATGTGGATCTAAGGAGGCTCAAAGCAAGTGACTGAAATCATCATTAAGAACATGACAATTAATCTTTAATTAAGGACACTACTAATCAAGGCAATAGACTAAAGGCAAACAAATAATCTCATTGCCATAATCAAGTTTCATACACCCATATTTATAGTCTTGGGAAGGACTCCAATCCATGCATCCATATTTATAGTCTTGGGAAGAACTCCAATCCATGCACCCTAGTGCCAACCATGTGTTCATTAATGCTCACATTACATGTGCAAACCTTGTGCTTTCCATGCCTTTTGACCTTGACTTCACCTTTTACAAGTGACCATACAAATCAACCTTTGATATGTATGAGATGAGGTAAGAAGTGTATATGATAGGATAAGATGTATATGGGTTGTGATAGGGCAAGAATGGATGTGATGTAAAAGATTAGATGTGAAGGTATATGGGGTTATATGAATGGGAATGTGAAAATGGATGTATGTATGTGGATGTGTGAATGTGGAGATGGGAGTGTGGATGTATGAATGTGAAAATGGATGTATGCATGAAGATGTATATACGTAGATGTGAATGTGGATGTAGGTATGTGTGTGGATGTATAGATGTGAATGGAAATGCGGATGTGGATGTATGTATATATATGGATGTATAGATGTGAATGGGAATGTAGAGATCCCTGATCAACGTTGTGATCTTGCTACTAGCTCCGCGATTTTTGAAATTCTTATAGATGAAATTATACCAAAAAAGAGAATTTCAATTGAAGAAACGAAGATATATAGATGGTTTATTTGGAAAAAAAAAAGAGGTTTCGAGGGAGCCGCATGCAACAATCCATGAGAATCCACTCTAAGTTAGCACAAACCTTTTTATATGAAGCTCTTGGGGGGAAAGCCAGACTCTGATACTTTTTATATATGCTGAAGCTTCTCCGGGAAGTTGGAGGGAAAGCCAGAGAGAGCCAGAGAGAGAAAGAGAGAGAGAGAGAGATATGGCTCCCGTTGTGAACACTACCCAGCAATGGGTCGAGAAGTAGTAAGTCCCTCTCTTCTTCTTCTTCTTCTTCTTCCTCTGCAGACAAACCTCATGTAAACTTTCTGAAGTTTTGGTCTCCCTGTGTTTGAGCAGCCGACCCAGGCAAGTGAAAGACGTGGTTCATCAGGACGAAGTCGTGCTAACCCTCACCAATACTCTTGAGACAGGCAATGTATGCTCGAAATGAGGATTTTTTAGGGTCTCTCTTTGTGCTATCTGAATTGTCTGTGGGCTCTGTTCTACTTTTCTGTTTCTTGTTTCTAATCACGGTTTTAATTCTCAATTTAAAGGAAATTTTTTGCTGCTTCAATTAAGTAGGCCTTGTTTCAAATTCGGGTTTGGTCCACAGCAGGGGTTTTCAGGGACTCGGTTTCTCTATTTTTGAATTAGGGTTAGGGACTTGGTTTCTCTATTCTTGAATTAGGGTTTTTCTTGCCCGTAGTTCTGCTTATTTGAATTGCCTTTTTTTCTTGGTCATTGTAAAGTTAGGGCTTTGGCCAGAATTGATATTTTTTCTGCTAATATGAGCTCACGAAGGAATGCAGCTACCACACCTGCTCTTTTATGGGCCTCCTGGTACTGGCAAGACATCAACGGCACTAGCGATTTCACGCCAACTGTTTGGGTAAGGGATTTTCTGTCACATGACCCTTTAAGGATTATGATCCATTCGGGATAATGACCCATTAGGGTAGCTTAGTTTTTTTAACGCATAATTCATTAGAGTCAGCTCAACAATCTGCCAAGTTTTAATCTGAAGATGAATCACTTCATGAGTGGAAGGGTGTTAACACAGACATACATGTTTGCATGCGTGCACATACACATATATACATGCATTGATGTTATACTTGCAACCAAGCATGAACTGTACCTGGTTTTGCAGGCCTGAACTCTACAAAACCAGGGTTTTGGAGTTGAATGCCAGTGATGATCGGGGAATAAATGTTGTGCGAACTAAAATTAAGGATTTTGCGGCAGTGGCGGTTGGACCTGGCATAAGGTGATGTTCTTGCCATAGACTGACTTGTGTTCTTGTTTGCCAAATGCTCATTAGGCCCATGTCGTGGTGGAGGTCTCCTACATTTAGCTAATAGAACGCTTGGTGTGGAATTTCCAGCGGTTATCCATGCCCGCCATTTAAAATAATCATTTTGGATGAAGCAGATTCTATGACAGAAGATGCACAGGTAGCTGTTGAATCTTTTAGGGAATACAACGATCAGAGTTTTAGTCTTTGATTTCTTTTTTAAACGGGTTAGTTGCATCTGACAGGCTGACAAGGTATTTCTTACTGTGCAGAATGCATTGCGGCGCACTATGGAAACATATTCTAAAGTTACCCGCTTCTGTTTTATATGCAATTATGTGAGCAGGTAACTTTTGGGGCGTGCTCGTTATATATATACATGCATGCATGCATGTATCTATGTATTTTTGTATGTTCATGGATGGATGCATGCATGTACGGATGTGTGTGTGTATATGCATGCATGCATGTATATATACATATTTGCGTATACGTATGTATGTGTAAGTCTTTGTAAATTTACATTTATGTATTTATGTGTGTGTGTGTGTGTGTGTGTGTGTGTGTGTGTGTGCGTGCACGTGTGTGTTAACGGATGTATTTTGTGTTATATATGTTTGCTTGCAATGCATGCATGCTCGTAGAGAAGAGATTGCAATCATGTGGCCTATTTTTTGCAGGATAATTGAGCCCTTAGCATCAAGATGTGCTAAATTCAGGTTCAAACCTCTTTTGGATGATGTATTGAGTAATCGTATCAAGTACATTTGTCAAGAGGAAGGTCTTTTGCTTGACACAGAGGTGTGCAAATCATGGCAGTGTTATATATATTGTATCTGCATATGAAGTATCCATATAGAAGTTTAAAAGCACTCTTTAAAGGGAGCACTTACACATACCCTTTTTTAACACAGGCCCTAGCAACTCTGAGTCGTGTATCGGAGGGAGACATGCGACGAGCAATCACCTACTTGCAGGTATGATACTTCCTACTATGTTTGGCGTTCCTACGTCTGCTGCTGGTGAAGGTTGTGAGCACGTAGAAATGATGGGAGAGGCTCCCATTCTGCTGCTCATAGGCCTTGAGCTAATTCTGTTATGTGAACTTGTGATTTTTGGTACACATTGTTTGGTCTTGAGGCATGTGGACTCTGAGGATCTGCATCCAGGTCTTGGGTGGTGCACGGCATGTTTTTCAGCATTGAAGGGTGCTGAATAGGAGAGGTGGTGGCCAGGCTGCAGACATGACTGTGGAGGTTGTATGCAGAAAACAGAGTTGCCCGTGTGTTTTCTTCCTATCCTGATGCTGCTGCTGGTTGGGTTTTCACAAGGACAAGAAAAGGATTGCGCATATTTCAATTCTGGGTTGGTAAAAGCACAACACTTGGGGTTGTGGGTGTACCGATTAAAGGTACACCCACAACTCCAAGCGATTAAAGATACTTTGTCAATTAAAGTTAATGCAGCCTTAATAAAAACTGGGGGTTTCTCTGTAGATACATGCCTTCAACAAAATGCTTCACACAAGAGATGCTTTGTGGACGACCCATATGACCGAATTGGGCTCATGCAAGGGTGGAGGTGCTTGCAAGCGGAAGTGCAATTACTGTGGGTTGTAGTGCGGTGGCAGCATAGAATGGGTGAAGCCCCATTTCACAGGTCTAGGAGGGAAGGGAGTTTGCTCTTGTCCAGCTGTGCGGGATGCTATCAAGGCATCATTACAAGAGTGGAAGAGAGTCAAACTAATAGCCCGAATGATGTTGCCAATAGAAAGGAGAGTAATGAAGAGGAGCAAGAAGTGGATGTCTCCCTCATAGGTAGTACAAGCATATCTAAGAAACAAAGGGTTCAGATGGTAACTCTGCACCACGGGCACAAAGGACTCCCATCCTCATTGCTAATGCCTTGCAAAAAGAGACTGTCAAAGCTAGCGTGCAAAGGCAGGCAAAGCAAGAAGCCACCTAAGAGCTAACAAAGCTCTTCATACAGTGTGCTTTGTCTTTCAATATTGTGCGCACCCAACGATGGAGTAAGGCCATAAGGGCAATCAATTGCATTGCATGTGAGTGGGAGAGGGGTCCTCTTACGTGGCCTTGCACACACTGGAGCTTAGAAGGGAGAAACAAGCTGTGGAGATGGAGATTGAGCCGCTCAAGGAAGCATGGCAAAAATACGGATGCATTGTTTTATGTGAAACGGATGGTCGGATGTCAGAAAGACGAATGTTTATAACATCCTCGTCTCATCACGCAACGGCACAATGTTCTTGCGTGTCATAGATGCATCTGTAGAGTGGGCACATTGGTCGCATGTGAGGACATTTGGCGACATATTCGAGAGGGTGTCATGGAGATTGGGCCACAAAATATTGTGCATGTGATCATTGGTAATGGCTCAAATTGTGTCTCCATGGGTAGGATGCTTAAGGAGTTTTTTACCATTGTTTGGATTGTTAGAGTGTGCAGAGGCGGAAGCATAGACAAAGGAAGAAAGAGAGAGAGAGAGACTGCTGACAAGATCACCTTAATTGATTAGCAAAAGGCTTACAATGGTAATAGTGAGCAAATGGGTGCTACAATGTGTGCTTCAGGATAATTACAAGAGTGATGTGAGGAGGCCTTTATAAAGGAGGCCATGTAGTTAGCCGACTTGCATAAATTAGCCATGACAAGTAAAACATGAGAAAATACATGTGTGCCAATAAAAGTGCAAGCTTCCACACAATTAGATACACAAAATTCTAACATCCTCTCTGTAACTCATAGTGTTCAAAAGTATGAAGGAGTAAAGCTAATGAAGATGCAACCATGGACACTCCAGAATTGCATAGTACCGGATACACCTTGGAAAGAGCACTTGTCAACTTGACTCCTTGAAACAAAATGCCACCATGAACTGCAAAGAAATCTACTAGAGAAAGATGATTGCGAAATCGTATTCTGTGTGAGTTCCTTGTAAAATGGAAAGGACATCCCTTGACAGATGCAACTTGGGAAACGGAGTTTCAGTTTTGTAAGCATTATCCTCAATTTGTCATCAAGGACGATGATTCCTAGGAAAGAATGTTATGACCCTTACACGTGGGACTTACACGTGGCAATACGTTGGACGCCTACCCATAGATACATGGGATTTACACGCCAGTAATGTGTGGGACATGTAGACGTTGCGTGGAAAAACCAATGGCAGCATACTATTGCACATCATCGCGTTCGTGGGTGATGGTTGTAGGCCAAAGACCCAGTGATGTGTAGCATGGGGGTACTAGTTGGACATAGGGGACGCATGAGTATGGTGTGTGGCAGGTAAGGTACCCAGTGGACCCTTGGGGTCACTGGTATATATAATGGGAACGAGTGAATGAGAATCCACCGGAAGTTAAAGAGCTAAAGTTCTTCAACCAGAGCATATTGTCTTTCATAGATCCATTGGAAGTTGAAGAGCTAGAGAAAGTTCTTTAACCAGAAGCATATTGTCGTTCATAAATAAAGAAGGGGATTGCATGGCAAGGTTGCTATAAAGTATCTTTCAAGTTCAAGAATTATTTGGCTATGGATGCCAAGTGGGAGGATAAGAACTTCTTTGCAGAGTATCCACAAGTTTTACAAGCATATCAGGAAGCTTTTCAGCTGAGGACAATTGATTAGAAGCCGAGGGGATGTCATCAACCTTTGTATTTTGACATCCAAGGAATGAGGAACGAAGGAGAATGCTCAAGGTTTAAATTCTATTGCAGGGAATTGAGCATTCTAGAACTCGAGGGTTGTCTTCGACGATGCGGGAGCACATCAACAAGTTGCAGGCTCTTCAGCAGGAGGTTCTTCAGACTGGGAAGGAGATATCTTCAGAGGACATGGCCATCACTTTGTTGTCTCATTTGTCCTCTCAGTACTCAGCATTTTACTCCTCTTTGATCACCAGTGGGGCAGGCTCAGCACCCCATGGGAGCAGCTTGTGCCTATGGTCTTGGACCAAGAAGAGCGTTTTACGAACCCTCCACAGGGTGGAGGTTCTGAGGCCTTGACTGGCCAAGGCCGTAACAACAACAACAATAAGGGCAAAGGGAAGTCTTCATCGGAGAAGTCTTTTGAGAAGAAGCCCGACTCAGACCGTGATAAATTGAAGGCCGAGCGGACCTGTAACGATTGTGACGAGAAAGGCCACTATTGGAGAAAATGTCTGAATCGGAGTACCGCGAAGAGTGTTGATTCTTCAGCTTCAGCTGCAAAGACTCCAGCCTTTGTGCACTTGGAGATTTTGGACACAGATGCTTCATCTTCTTTGAGCGGGGAGGCAGTTGGTTTCACCGCCACGGATACTCGGGAGTGGATTCTCGATAGTGGTGCTTCCAGGCACATGACTCCTTCCCAAGAGTTTTTACACTAACTTATACGGCAGTCAGGTCACATTTTCATTGGCGACAATTCCATTATATCGAGGGCAGGATGGAGATCATTGCTGATGGCAAAGGGGGAAGCATCCCTCTCGTGTTCTTTACGTCCCCGCACTTGGTTTTCCTCTATTTTCAATGCATGAGGTTTGCAAGACTGGCTTCCGGGTGGAGTTTGAGGAGCATTGTGTTGCTCTACGGGATTGAGAAACAGGCCAGGTTGTATGAGAAGGCGGAGTGGAGAACGGTATCTACAAACTCTTAGCCCTGTCTTCTTTGACACTTAGATCGGTGACTTGTGGCACTTCCGTTTTGGCCACTTGAATGTGGATGCGCTGCGCGGCGGACTTTTCGGGACCAGTTGGTGAATGGCTTGCCAGATGTTGGAAGCAGGCAGGGACGCTGTAGTTCTTGCATTTGTGGTAAGCAACACATGGAATCTTTTCCGAAGCAGGCTTCTAGGTAGGCTTCGAAACCTTTGGAGTTGGTACACATTGACTTATGTGGACCTATGCAGACCCCATCCTTGGAAGGTTCTTTATACTTTATGCTGCTTGTTGATGATTGTAGCAGATTCACATGGGTTTATTTGCCTTCCTAGAAGGACCAAGCTTTTGCTCGGTTCAAGGAGTGGTATGTTATGGTGGAGAAGTCGTTTGGATTGCGGATAAAGTCTCTTCAAGCTGACAAAGGAGGAGAGTTCTCTTCTAATGGGTTTGTGCGGCGGGACATGGCATCAAGCGAGAGCTTGCCAGTACAGGTTCGCCTTCAAAGAATCAGATTGTGGTGGAGATGGCGAGGACGATGTTGGAGCATCCTGATCTTCCTTATCCACTTTGGGGAGAGGTTGCGGCTACGGTTGTCCATATCCTCAACAGATCTTCGACGACTTCAGTACCAAAGATGACTCCATTTGAGGCTTATTTTGGCAGGAAACCAGATGTCTCCCATTTCCATGTGTTTGGGAGTGATGCCTATGTTCACATTCCAAAGAAGCAGAGGGGGAAGCTTGACTCGAAGTCCTAGAAGCTTGTATTTGTGGGATATAACTCTCTTTTCAAAGGCTGCAAGTTGTATGACCCGGAGGAGCGGAACGAGGTTGTTGTTAGCAGAGATGTTGTCTTTGATTAGCATGTTCGAGCTTCCATTGTCGATGAGCCGCTACTTCTTGGAGACCCAAATGAGTCCGAGGATGACTCCCAGTCTATTGTTCTAGCTAGATAGCCTCAATCAGTTGTAGAGGTTGAGCACGAGGCCGGAGATGAGCCCCAGCAGCAGCAGCTAGAGACTCCGCGTTCTGTTTGAGTACCAAAGTGGTTGTTAGACACCCTTCGGGAGTCCAGTGTTATGGAGCTTCCCTCTGAGTGGACCATAGAGGACGGACCTCGAAGATCGCATTGAGTTCGTGACAAAAGTCATTCAACGGAGCTCTTACAGGTAAACTATGCTTTGATGTCTCATATCATGCGGGACAAAGAGCCCACTTCCGTGAAGGAAGCTCTTTCTCAGGATACTTGTTGGAAAGCCATGTAAGTGGAATTGGATGCCATAGAGAAGAATTAAACTTGGGAGTTGGTTTCGAGGCCGTCAAAACGGTTAGTCATTGGTATCAAGTGGATCTTTAAGACCAAGTATACGTCTGATGGGTCGGTGGACAAGCACAAAGCCAGACTTGTGGCTAAGGGTCATGCTCAGCGGCCTGGCATCGACTATGAGGATACTTTTGCACCGACAGCGAGATGACCACGATTCGGACCGTTCTTGCCCTTGCCTCTTCTTAGCGGTGGCCCGTATATCAAATGGATGTAAAATCTGCGTCCCTAATGGTGACTTGCAGGAGGTGTATGTTGAGCAGCCTCCAGGCTTTGAGATTCGAGGATCAAAGGGGATGGTTTACAAGTTGTAGAAGGCCTTGTATGGTCTTAAGCAGGCTCCTAGGGCTTGGAATCAAAAGATTAATTCCTTCTTTTTACGGACTGGATTTCAGAGATCAGTTGCTGCAGATCCTAACTTGTATCTCTTTCGGGAACGCGGTTTAGTCACGTTGATTATCCTTTATGTGGATGATCTCATTCTCATTGGCGGTCATGTGGAGCACATAGCAATGATGAAGGCTGCCTTGTCAAAGGTGTTTGAGATGACTGACTTAGGCTTACTCCACTTCTTCTTGGGATTGGAGATTTGGCAGACCCAGAGGGGGTTCTTTGTCTCTCAGCAACGGTATGTTCATGAGTTGCTTGAGGCCTTTGGGATGGAAAAATGCAAGCCTATTACTTCACCGATGGATCCGAACACGAAGCTTACAGTGAATGATCCTTGTGAGCAAGTTGATACCTCTCTGTATCGGAAGCTCGTTGGTTCATTGATTTGGTTGCTAAACACCAGATTGGACTTGAGCTTTCCTGTGGGGTTGTTAAGCTCATTCATGTAGATGCCTTTGAAGACTCATTGGGACGTAGGATTGCGGATCTTGTGGTATCTGCAGGGTATGAAGATCTTGGACTCTTCTATGACACTAGAGGGGGAATGATTGATGGAGTCCAACTCCAAGGCTGGAGTGACTTAGATTGGGGAGGAGACCCAGACACGAGGAGATCTACATCAGACTATGGTTTCATCCTCGGCTCGGGAGCTATTTCATGGAGCAACAAGAGGCAACCAACTGTTGCCTTGTCTACAGAGGCAGAGTACCGGGCTGCTTGTGGTGCTGCTTTGCGAGGTTGTGTGGCTACGGAGGTTGCTTGGTGAGATTGGGTTTCTACATAAGGAGCCGACGGTCATCTAGTGCGATAACCAGAGCTGTATCGTTATTGCTTGGAACCCCATGCCCAGACCAAGCACATAGAGATACAATATCACTTTGTTCGCGAGAACTCACTGGGGTTGGTTCCACATCCAGGAGCTGAGAGGGGGTGTTAATAGTCATCGCTTGTTTGTACTTTACACACGAGGGCCTCTGTTGTGGGTGTGCCCGCCCATTAGGTGTTTCTCCATTTTTTTTCCTATTTTTTCTTTTATTTTTTCCTTTTATTTTTGGTCGTAGGACAGTTGTATGTTGTCCGCTGTTTTCAGTGCTGGCCGACTGTTTTGTTCTTGCCGACTCGCCTTTTTAGGCAGTTGGGGGCATATTGGCTATTGTCGGCTTGTTTTAGGCTGGCCAACTAGCAACGTAGGGCCATATATATAGATGGCCCTGACCCCCATACCTTTTGTATCATTGTGTGTATTGGATCTTGTGTATAGAGCAGAGTTTATACAGTTTCTCTCTCCTCTCTCTTCTGCGTTTTGCTCTCTACAGCAGTTGTCTTTCATTTCTGCTGTGCATTCTGACGGCTTCAGCTTTGTTGGCCTTCAAACGTTCATGTACCAATGGATCCTCGCGGCAGTAGAGCTTCAATTCTTCTTGTTGTGTAAAAAGAAGAACCTGCATATGTGCAGCTCTTAAGTCTGGACTCTTCTTCCTGCATTTTCTCTTTCACACGGGATGGTTGTCCCACATGTTCTTGTTCCCTAATGTGCACCACATGAGTTTGCTCATCTTGTAAAGCATTTGAAGCATGCATTTCATTGATCCTGCCCCTTGTGTTGGCATCTTCAACATTCATTGTATGGCTGTCCATAGTGTTCTAAGTGTAGAGATAGCTAGTGTTCTCGGTGATTGTCTTTCACGATAGAAGTGAAAGACAACCGTGTGCTCTAATACCAATGTAACTTGGTTGAACACAATGCTATTAATACACTTAAATACACCAAGATTTAATGGACAACATGTTCAATACAAGAAGTAATTTGTTGAATTGACAAGAGACACCCAATGAGCCAGAACGGTCGGCCTCTTCCTCAAATAAAGCATATTGATCTTGGGAGAATCAAGTACATAGTGTCATGGGCATTTCACACCGGATTTCTCACCCCCTGAAAACACTCTTGCAAGCTTGGAAAGCACACTAGCAAGCTTGGATATGGAGTTGGGAAGGAGAAAGTGTAGAAAATACAGCCAAAAGGCCTCAAGAAGAGGGGCGCCAACTTCTAGAGAGAGGGAAGAGAGATACGATGAGATGTCCACCCTAGGTGTCAGGTAGAGTGGACAAGTGACTTGTGGTGCAAGTTGGGATGGACACATGGCTGGTTGCTTCCTTTGTGGCAAAACTTTTTTGAGGACTATTTTGGATGTAGGCCAGGATGTACTGGGAGCGAAGGATGTCAGTTTCGCAGTCATCATTCTATAGTCGGTAGGAGATACGTTGTTCGTGTCACCATCTCCTTCACTGAGTCCCTCCCCATTAGATTCTTTGGATAGTTTCCCCTCGCATACATCGGAGGACTACTAGTTTGCCAAGTTCTTCTTCGATGCCTTATGAGGAATGAGCTCAACTTTTGAAGCTTTTGAAGCCTCCGAAGTTCAACAGGAAGATGGACGGAGAAGTCATCACAAATTGGACCCGAGAGATGGCTGCCATGTTGGGCCTTGGCTGTCTTGACTACTATGATCACCAACAACCAGTGCTTCCCGCAACTCCTTGTGTGTGGTGGACAATTATCTTGCTAAGGCTTCGCGCTTTCACATTTCAAGAGACAATATGCATAGTCGAGGAAAAAGGTTTTTGACTTAACTGGAGTCACTTCCAACTTGTGAAACCTTTTCTATGGGAATAGTGACAATCACTTCTAGGGCATGATCGCTTCACGTACCACAAAGGTAGGTCCACTAATCTTGACACCCACATTTTGGCAGGAGAGTTCTTTTCATAGTATCTGTAAATTTCATCTCTGCAGGCAAGCCTATCTAGAAGAGATGAAGATTTGGATCTGCAACTGCATCTGAGGTGCTCTTCGTCATGGGGTTAAGATCTTTACGAGCTTACTAAAGGGCTACACAAATGTGTAGCAGTACAAGCATATTTGGTTTGGCTAGAATGTTGATGGGTAACTAGTGCCCAAATGAATTTCTAATGGGTATCTGAGTCTGTGGAGGGGGACATTTTCGCATGCAAGTTAACAAGAGGGTGAGTGGTGCCTAGCTGCTTTTATGATGGCGTACATTAGCTGTGCAAGTCTGCTGTGCCATCTCTTGGTGACCACAGTAGGTAGGGGAGGATGGAGGCTGGCTGCACCAGTGCTCCGAGGGTGGTGTCGCACCCTAGGGTTCAGGAGGTACTGCTGCTTGCATTTTCTACAATGATTGTTGTGTAATCAGATGCAGCCTTTAGCTGTAAGTCCTGAGAGAGTTTGTCTCAGCTCCATTGTATGATCGTATTATTGATTCTTGAAGTGATGTAAGCACCATGCTCAATTTCTCTTCGTGGTGTTTTTTTGAACCATTTTTTATTGTTTCTTCTACAGAGTGCAGCACGATTATATGGCTCATCCATTTCAAGTGACAATTTGATCAACGTTTCCGGGGTAAACTTTCTGGTGTAAAACTGTATGATTATGATGTTTGTTTATGGTATGGTGGTTCTGTAAGTTGATATCAGCAGAAAGTTCTTGTCAGGAACTTGTAAAATCTAAGAAAAAGAATAAAAAGATTCAATTTGATGGGTGTCTTTTATGGATTTGGCAGAAAACATCTGCTTGTTATCTTTGAGGTTCATGCCCTATGGTTGTGTAACAGATTGTTTCAGAGAATGTGGTTCGTACCTTGCATCAAGCCTGCAAAACAGGATTTTTCGATCAGGCTCAGAAAGTTGTTACTGACATCATAGACGAAGGGTATCCGGTCTCACAGATCCTCTCTCAGGTGGTTAGAGAGAGAGAGAGAGAGAGAGAGAGAGAGAGAGAGAGAGAGAGATTAAGCATCTACTAAAGACCCAATGGGCCTATGAGACCAAAGTGATACAATGATGTCCATGGCATATCTCATCATGGAATGGAAAATAAAATAGAAAGAAAACATAAACATAGCTATCTCACTGTAAATATTGTTACTCATAGACGAAGGGTATCCGGTCTCACAGATCCTCTCTCAGGTGGTTAGAGAGAGAGAGAGAGAGAGAGAGAGAGAGAGAGAGACCTAAAAGGTGTATGAGATCAAAACGTAGTACAATGAAACCACAATATAATTTGAGTCATGTAAAAGAATGAAAAAAGAAAAAACTTATCATGTATATTGTGAACATGTAAATATGAAAGTGTAGCACAAGGTAGCTGTTTGTCTAAAAATGTGTGATTTAAAATACATGCCCCCTATCAATGGAGGGAGGGAGTCACTCTGTTGGAGCTGTGTTAATGACCTTAATGGCCTCTCATATCCACTGCTTGAGGGTGAGCATCCCTGTGTCGTTAAAGGATCTCTCGGATCCATAGCTGTCACATGGAAGGCCATCTGGATCTGGTAGCTCTCAGGTGTCGGGTGTGCTAGAGCTGAGTGCTGTGTCCAGTGCAACTCCTGGGAGTTGTGGTGCCTGTAATCTTATCTGCACGTCCTGCTTCATCTATTTAGGAGGGTCCTCAGGATTAGAGGTATCGCACAGTCTGTCCCTGGTATCGTGGAAGAAGCTAGTGATCTGTGAGGTGTCCGGAGCTTGGGTCCTGGTCTCCCTGAGAAGCAGGTCTCTTTGTCGGTGGGTGTAGACCTAGACAATGCTGGTCAATGATCTTGGAGAGTGGGCTAAAACCATCTCGAAAGAGGCAATGAGATCTTCCCTATATCTCATTATACACTGGACATTTACAGATGTAGTGCTTCTCATCCTTGGTCTCTAGGGAACATAGACTGTTTGTCCTGTCCTCCCCTGCAATGCCCTCGGTTCTCCCCAGCTCTACTCTCAAGCCATGTGAATCTGTGATGAATCATGAGACTAACATTGACCACCCAAATGGTCCTCTCCTGTTTCTCGTGCCCATGTGTGGCCAGTTTGTGGATCCGAGTGTCTGGGATCCCAGTTTTTCGCACCTCTTTATGGATAGTGCGTGGATTTGAGTGCATGGGATCCTAATTCCGTGCTTTCCAATGTGCCAGACTTGTGCCTCGAGATGCTAGTGCTGTAGTTGTTCCATCAACGGGAGATTTGTTTAGAACAAAATGCACATGCACACATGTTTGTATGTTTGAAATTGTTTTCGCATCAACCGTTTTCATGTGTTTGTCTTCAAACGAATGTCTAGTTCACGGGCTTGGGATGCTTACCCGTGAACCATGTGAATGCATTGTATTGTGATGTGTTTTGTGGCTTGTGAAGAGGTGGTAAGTGCACTCAAAATTCTTGTTTATAACCTTTGGAGGTTCACACTCGTTAAAAATTGAGTGGACAATTTATTAAAGTGACTGGGGTCCTCTAAACCCCCCTTGGTGCTTCGTTGACGGCATCGCCTACGGGTGGATTAATAAGCGCCTATGAGCGGTGAAAATTAGTAACTATGGGAGGATCTTGGGCCAAAGGCCAGTTGAAGAAAAAAAGTGACCGGGGTCCAACTTGGTGGGTGCCCTGTTTGGGCACCTTGGTGGCCACAATGTGTGGGTTGGGCACCCCATAAGTGGGGTTGACCATCCATGTGGCAAATGGTTGGTGTGGATAACTAAAAACTCATGCACTACTCATTTCACCCTCTCTTGCAAGCAAATCGTCACCTTCCTGGACACAAGCTCTCCGTCGTTTTTGTTCCTAGAGGAGGCTACACTCAACCTTTTGCAAAACCAAGCACATAGTTGTGATCCTCAGAAGGGTGCCATGCTACACTCCTCTGCATTGGTTTTTTGGCTACTTCATGTGGGCGGCTTGTGCAAGCGTTGTTAGACATCATCCCCTACTTGCTGGCTTCCTATTTGGTGTCCTATTTTAGCCTCTAGGGTTGACCATGTTAGTTAGAGGGGTTGGTCACCCCTCACTCATATTTTACCCATATTTATTCCCCATTTATTATCTTGGGTATTTTTCCTAGTCGTGGAGGTCTTTTGTTCCAGTCGGCTGCCTACATGTAGTAGTATATATAGCCGGCATGCCTCCCTCATATTTCACTGCTTGCATTGCTTGCCTAGCTTGTCTAGCTGCAGTCCCTCACTTACGAGGTTCTCCCCTCTTGCTCGGGACATGTATTCCTTTTGATGATGATATTGAGAGCAGGTTCTCACCTGTGTTTCCTCTCCATCTCTCTCTCTCACTCTCTCTCCTGTGTTTCCACTTTCCCTTCTTCCGCTGCACATTCTATCATGGTATCAGAGCGCCGGTGATTTTCAGCGTTGGATGCTCCCTCCTAACCTCTTCATATCTGGCGCCCCTGGATAGACCTGCGTTTTGGCGTTTTCAGTAAGGGCAGCAGCACATAGGTTGCTGCGTTTTTCTTTAGGTGGCTGTCTACAGCAGTTCTCGGCATTCATATACCCCTCCCCCCCCCCTTCCCTTAGTGCTGGTCGCCTGTTTTGTATAGGCGCTCGAGCAGGAGCATGTTTGTTGTTTTTTTTCTTCTACAGGTTTCTGATGCTGATTTGCTGATCTGAGGCTTGGGTGTACCTGTTTCTTCAGCGTTTCCATATTCAGCCCCTTGTACCTCTGCGTTTTCAGATTTGCAGCCATGGTTGCTGCGTTTTTTCTGAACCGATCTTGCTGGTAGCTCTACCTTCAACTGGGCTTCATCTATTGGACCCGAAGGTACCTTCTCTTCAGCGTTTTTCCTCATAGGAGGTGTGGACACTGGTTGGCCTGAATTTTCAGGTTTGTAGCCCTTGTTTGGCTGCGTTTTCTTCTCCAGTGGACACAGATCACTTGCAGAGGGGGTTTCTTGATTGGATTGTGGCTTTGGAGGCAGTTTGGTACTTGAGGAGGATTCTGAATTTCTGATTTCAGTCAGCGTTTTGTTGATTTTGAAGCATCTATACCTATGTTTTGTTCCTGGCCTACACAGTTTCCCGAAATCATTGTAGGAGGGGGTGGTTTGTAATGTAGGGGCCATGGACATGTGTAAATAATAAGGCCAAGGGCTTGTGGACATGGAGGCCAAGGGCTTTTGGACATGGGCCTAAGTGTTAGTGTGGGCATGGGCACTAATAAGCGAGGGCGAGAAGGGGATGAGGCATATAAGTGAATTGTAAAGCCCTAAAGACAATTAACTCATACTAATCAAGATTTACAATTTCTTGGAGCTTCAAGATCTTAGCTATGGTGCTCCCATGAGTGCATGTGATTAGAGTGTGTGGTATTCCACTTGATGCAATCCTTCTCTCACCTCTACCCCTTCTTGTAGTGGTATGGGATGCAATTCAATGCCTGATTGGTAGGCCGGATGAAGACTTGCTTGAAATTTCCTCTTCTTCTCACTCTCAGAAATTTGCATAAAAGGCGAGACCTCTAACAAGATCTTCCAAAACTTATTCACATACTGTTGCATGGTCTCATGATCCTTTTGATCTATTTTATCCCATTTTTTTGTGATTCTCTGCACGGCAGTTGGAGGTAAGAACTGAGCATAAAACTGTTCTTTGATTTTGTCCCAGGTAGAGATGGGCTGGCAAGATATCTTTTTGGATATCCACCAATGGGCAGCCGTACCTTTTAAGAACATGACTTATTGCCAGCCTTGGAACTCTCTGAACTTTTTGCCATGTGGTTCATCTCCTCCATGTCTTCTGGTTTGTCTATTAAACGGGGCAGCCCTTGCCTCATGAAACATATCTGCACGACGATGTGATACATGAGACATTGCAGCATGTGACCTGTAAACAGGAGATGGAGACAAATGTGGTTCTTTGTTTGCACATATACATCATCATTTACTTCAACCCTCTCATGTGCATACTCGGTGGCATGAGTAGCATGAGTAACATGTGCATCACCTGCACGGCGAGCAAATTTCAACAGATAATGTATTTGCTCGTCATGTGAGAGTTAAATTGGCAATATCTTTTGGCCGGCATATTGATCGCCACCACCAACATAATGACGAGAATCATGTGGGGTGGATGCATGGCGAGGTCACTGAAGGCTCCTCTCTTTGCAAAAAAGATTTCAGCTTGCGAGAAACTGGACCACTTGGTTCAATGCAAGGAGGTTTCTTGAAACATAACTCGCCTGTATTACCTTCAAATACATCACCTTCGCAGGTCAAATATGAGAGTGCCAAATCCTTTTCTTTCACTTCCATTTCTCATGCCATGGAATCCATATTGTTATCAAACATAGATTCGGCCTTGGCCTCCACAAAGTGCTAGACTTGCAGGTCCTCATGCAAGAGTTTTAGCTCGTTCTCCTTTGCCTAGAGAAGTTGTTTCATATGTGCAATCTGTGCCTTGAGAGCTGCACGCTCTTCTTCATGCATCGACTCTTTGCCTTGGGACGGCTGTCCCACATATACATGATCCTTAACATAAGCAACATGTGCATGTCCATCCCATAATACATCTGATGCCTGTGTTCGAGTTGGGCACTTCTTCACCTCTTGTGTGGCTGTCATGGAATCCATAGTGTCATCAAACATAGATTCGGCCTTGTCCTCCACAAAGTGCTAGACTTGCAGGTCCTCATGCAAGAGTTTTAGCTCGTTCTCCTTTGCCTAGAGAAGTTGTTTCATATGTGCAATCTGTGCCTTGAAAGCTGCACGCTTTTCTTCATGCATCGACTCTTTGCCTTGGGACGGCTGTCCCACATATACATGATCCTTAACATAAGCAACATGTACATGTCCATCCCATAATACATCTGATGCGTGTGTTCGAGTAGGGCACTTCTTCACACCTTGTGTGGCTGTCCATAGTGTTCTAAATGCACTAATAGCACGTGACTGAGATAAGATTGCCTTTCACACTAGAAGTGAAAGAAAACCGTGCTCTGTTACCAATGTAATATTCCCATGTGGGATTGAGCACTTTCGGTACACTACGTGTATTAATACACTTGACCACTTATGAAAAAGACATGGCACAAGTTACAACTTAAGATTACAATGCTGAAAATTGACAAATGCACTCTCAATGAGCCAGAAATGGCCGGCTCCTCCCTCAAATATGCTTTATTATCTTGGGAGAATCTTTTACAAACTTCACGGCTTCGCTAGTTGTCCATGCACAGTGTAATGAAAACATTATCAAACAAGTATGGTTGGAGAGTCGAAAAACTTCAGTTCTAGTGCCTACACAATCTCTCCCTCTACTTGTCTCTGGCCATGCACCGAGCACAAATAGATGCATGCCTAACTACTCACTCCCCCGTAGGGTTCTCAGGAGTTTACCAACTGAAACACAAGTATCTCACACCCTCAAAGGGTTCCCAAGAGCATACCTTGCATTAAGAAGTTATTTGAAGCAGGATTCCTTGCATAAAGAGTGTTCACACAGCATGTGCTTATCTATGGTAGTGTTCACAGGCACCCGGGCAAGGAGAAGCCTCCTCACGACTTTTTCAAGAGAAACACGACTATGCTTATGGGTTCTCCAAAAGAGAGAGAGTGCCCACAAGCTTGGGCCCCGGGCACTCTTACACAAACTCTTCGGGTTTTTAATGAAGTATGAACAGGCTCCTTATAAAATGTCCATGTTCGGGATTTTAATGAGGTGTGAACCTGTGACCTCATAAATCCTCTATAAGTGTAAATCTAATGTTAGCATAAACATACTGCCTGTTCACAAGCCACGGAAACACGTCAAAATACAGTTTCACACGCACGGTCCACGGGCAGGCATCCTGTGTCCGGAATTGGACACACAGAATCAAAGAGGCAATAAAACAGCATGCAAGAACAAATTTCTAAGCAGGCACATACGTATGCAATGCACCATTGCATGCACAATCTTCGTTCATGAAGCTAGTAAGTGCTATAGGTGACATAAGTCACTCAGGCCCACCAGAAAGCTGGTCTAGGGTCTCCACGGTGATCCATTAGGGTACACTAGTCTAGGGCACATAGCCCAAAGCACAGGTGGACTATTTGGACGACCAAATAGTGGCAGTGCACCCATGTCCAAAAGATACCTCCCTGTCAAAAACAGTTATTTGAGAGGGAGATGTATGCAACGTCTTCAAAAGACCCATTGGGTCCATGAGACCAAGAGTGGTACAAATGTTCCATGTGGTACTGAGCGTGTAATCTAAGGAGATCATCAGACCAGATGACCCAGCTAATATCGTGATGGGTGAGTTGGAGGGAGGCTGAATTGAAAGGGTGGTAAGTGGCCCATTTGGAGCCGGTGTGTGAGTAATCATCAGGTGACTCGAGCGTACATGCCCTTAATATGGTAACTGTCAGGAAGACTCAAGAGGAAGTCTTAGTAATAGCCATGACATGGAGGCTATGGATATATGCCACCGTCTGATAGGGTGCATCAACCACGACAGGGGTTGCTTCAAACTGTGGTAAAATGATAGGATGTGGCTTTGACAGTTTGTTCGGAATCATGTGGCACTGTGTCCATGCATCTACTCTAGGGTGCTAAGTTTGGATTCTAGCACAAATGCTTAGATCTTGGTCAAGGTATGGCCAATCATGATAGTCATGTAATTCTTGGGATCTGAGGGGTATTTGGCTTTGAGAATGGGGGTGTTGGTGTATTGGTAGACCAAGATGGTGGGAAGCCATGATATAGAGCTCGGTTGAACATGTGCGTCACATGCATGTGCCAAGTGTTCTGCCAAGAGCTGCTATGTAAATCAAATACCCTTCGCTCTAATACTAGAGCAAGCGACCTAGTGAATCGCAAAGCACAACGGATTTTCCCCCACACAACTCGAAGCAAGAAGCAAACCTTTTTGGTTTGACACAATAAACAATTATACCAAATCTTTTTGAGCGTAAGCTTGGCACAAGGTTCTAGAGCACCAACCATTGACCACTAACACACATCATTGACCCGCTTTCATGTCACACTTACAAACTCTACTGCATCCCTAACCAACCGCCAAATCTACATCGATCTTTCTTACCACCTCTAATGTCACCAAAGCCATAAATAAACTCCGCAATGGACGATCACCTCTCACCCTAGTTATGTGAGTAGAAAATCTTGTCGCCCCATCGAAAACAAAAGTATTTCTAGTCAGCCGTATATGCCGGAGTACAATCCATCAAAAAAAGTGGAGTAAGTGACCCATCTCCGGTCGAGTAATCCCATGAGGAGTTCTTCCAAAAACCCAACCCCGAATCTGTGATCTCGTATTAGGAATAGCTGTCCATACTCGGCCAATGTAATACCATACTTTCCTGGCCAATGTAATCTCTCTCTCTCTCTCTCTCTCTCTCTCTCTCTCTTCCATCATAGTTGTTCCTCAATGTCTACACAGCCACCACTGCTCTTATGGCAGCTATCCTGAACTGAGTCGGCTGGATTGTTTGAAAAGGATCAGATTGTACAGCGGATGCGGACCATCTGCCATGATGACCAGATGGTTGACTGTACATTAATTTGAATAATATAATAACTCTTACGAGAGAGAGAGAGAGAGAGAGAGAGAGAGAGAGAGAGAGAGAGAGAGAGTTGTATTAACGTCTTCAAAAGGCCAAAATGACCTATGAGACCAAAAGGTTACATCATATCCATGAGGTACATCATCTTGGGTACAAAATAGTAATAAAGAAAGATAACAAAAATCTAGAACTATAAAAACTGATCTAGGTACATGAACAGAGAGCTCTCATATCACCCTAATACATCCCTCATGGGCCACTGTGACATGGTGCTCAAGGTGGTAAAACTGAGCTGGTGTGCGAGAAGGTCTTGCGATGATGGGAGATGATGGCCCAGATCCTCTTGTGGTGGCATGGCTGTGGGCGAGGGGCATGGTGTCTGGGGCGTCGAGCTCTGCATAACTTAGTGGCTCTGTTGAGTGTCACACCTCTCGGCTGAGCTCCTGTATTGCCTGTGGTCCGGGTATGGTGGGTGGATCAATCCTTGGAGTGCTGGTATGGAAGAAGTCGGTGAGAGCTCTGTGCGCTGGTCCTCGAGCAAGTACATCAGATCTGGATCTCACTAAGGACTCCTTGTGTCTGTGGAGCTCTAGAAGAAAAAGTCCCAAGCATCTTTGATTCGGGAAGTCCATGATCCTGGAAAGTGGTCCAAACCTAGCTCGAAAGAGGCAATGGAACCTCCCCCGAATCTCATAGTATACAAGGCATCGACATATATAATGATCCTCTGTCTCGGGCTCAGTGTGACAGAGGTGGCATATCCTGTCCTCTGGTGCGGCCGCCCTGGGCCCATATCTGGCAGTCTCCACTCTCAGTTGGTGGGACGAGGTGTGGATCTAGCCGATCGCACATCTCACCCCAAAAGATAGGTGTGTGTCCATGTAGCATGGGCGGATGATGAAACCATCCTTTGTCAGGCATAGGAGGTGATCTTTGTAGAAGGCCATCTTTGTCCCCAGTGGACGACTAGGTGAACTCCATGTTTTATGAGTATCCAGTCTGAAAATGTCTTTCCTAATAACCCTGTTTCGCTCTGTGCGGCTGAGAGCAAATGACGGGGCCTCTATGTTGTATTGGAACGGGGGAGTGCCTCCATTTGCATGCCGTGCATGCCAATCCAAGTGCCTACCTGGGCATACTAGCACTTTGTATCTCCCTCGAGTGTCAGCTATCTCGAGGACTCTAGGGCTAGGTGGGGGTATCTATCTAGTGGAAGCTCCCATAGCCTATGCCAATATGTCACTGTCTGGGATAGAGCCTCTGTCACTATTGGTGCAGCTCCCATCTTTGCCCGCACAATGTCATGTGGCACTGATGGCTTACTCCTAATCATGCGCGAGATCATCGCCACTAGGGTCTCTCCATCGGCTTCCACCCATCATATACCTCCTTTGTACTTGTCTCGGCCGGCTCTCTCCTCTATCTCATCCTGTGGTACAAGCTGGAGAGAGAGAGAGAGAGGGAGAGTATTGCATGACTCAATGTTGGGTTGATTAGATTGATTTCTAACACCAAGTACATGCCTTTTTGTAGGTTTACAACCTCATCTTTTGACCCAAACAAATCACTCTCAAACACGCACAGGACACATGTCACACTAGGTATAAGGGGTGCTCACACCTAAGCAGGTGTGCACACACATACACACGAAAATGTTTACACATAGACACATAACACTTTAGGGGGCTTTTCACACACATTAGGTTCTTAATCCTAACAAACCCTCCTTTGGAGGGAAGGTGGAGATGTGTGAAAAACTTCAGTAGTCGTCGTGGTTTGGATTCTAGATTGCACCATGTGCTCAATGAAAACACAATGGCACCAACATGTGAACTCTGATGTCAGGCATGCCGCATGATGTAAGAGCTTGACTAGCCTACATCAGTTTGTTAGGATGATTCCCCCCTTGACCTAAACGGTGGTATGTAGAAAATATAAGATTCAAGGCTTATTCCACAAATAGAAGGAAAGACTGACACACACAACACATTTATTGTAATCAATTATGGGGGACCACCTAGGCAGAGAATCCATGACTTGCACATATTGGCTCTTAGAAAGCTTTTCTTGCTCTTTGGCCATCTTCTAAAAGCATCTGTCTTCCTTCTGTGTGTCATAGCTTTTTGTAGAAGTTACATCCGATAGTTCTTTTTCCTTTTCCCTTTGTGAGCATGGCTCTATCTTGACTCAAAGGATATCTGGGATTGCTCTTTGCGGTGGTCTTCGTCTATGAGAACTGCAACCATCTCATCATAGGTCATTTTCGAACTACCCTTAATATAGTGAAGGTTTCAAAGAATTTTGAGACCTCTTCTATACTTATAGAAATACAGTTTTCTTGTCATCCTCATCTATAGCAACTCCCAAGCGTGAGAGTTGTTGTATTATGGAGCCTAGGTTGCTCAAATGTTCTCCCAAAGTTTCTTTCATTCATTTTTAATTGAAAGAATTATTGCTTAAGGAAGACTTTGGAGTTGATGATTTTATTACCAAATAAGTTTTCTAGCTTGTCCCATGCCGCCTTTGAGTTTTTGATGAAGTCCACGTGGTGAGTCAGGTTGTTGGACAACCTAAGCCCAATGAGTGCCATGGCCTTGTCATTACGATTGTTCCATGTGTGAATCTTTTCCACTCTATTGCTTGGTTTGAGGTCCATTTCGTTCACCACATTCTAGACAATATCTCATCATCATCAAGAGACATCTTTATGACCCCATTGAATTTTTCAGTCGCCATGGTGGGTTTGTTAGTCTCTACGATGCTTTACTTGAAAAAGCACCCAAATATTATTAATGCTGAAGTGGGTAACGAGACATATGTCACTTGATGTGTGGGAAGCCCTGAAAAATTATTGAACTCCATGATTGTGGCACTTGCGCCACCTTTAGAACTAGCGGGGCAGCAACAGCTTTCTTGATGTTGGAGCATGAGAACAAGACACCAAATTGGGTCGTACAGATGGCGTACTGGTAGACCAATCGACAGCGCCGGCGGGAACTAGAGACCAGGTGGCAGTGGCGGTTGCGGAAATCAGAGGCAGCAGCGATGACTGGGCGCTATAGGCGTTGGCTGGGCAGAGCAAGGCGCATAGAGCAGTGGCGATTCCAGAGCTGGGGCAGAGGCTAGTTGCAGGCGGGCACAAGGCGTGGACAGAGGGGATGCAGGAGAGGCCGCACTGGACAGAGCAAGACAATGGGCGAGCGTTGGTGGGAACAGCAATCAACAAGGATCTGAACCTGAGCGTGGCTGGTGGCTGTGCTCACAAGCGCGTGAAAGAGTACCAAGAGGAGATGGCACAGTAAGGAAGCGGATTGGTTTGGCGGCGTAGGAGGCTCACCAGAGACGATCGTACACAGCAGTAAAGAGTCAACCATGGTGCATGAGCAGTATACGTGGCTTTGATACCATGTTTGATTTACATGGTAGTTGCTGTGCAGACAATGAGGAACAAATATGATGAGAGAGAGAGAGAGATCTCTCAGCTCAGCTACTGGATGCAGATGTTATTTTGTTATGGTCTACGGCGGCTCGGCTGGCTCATCTTTGATGCTTTTATCTGGGATGCTTATTTGGCTAGGAGGCTTTCTTATTAGTGTACAGGTTTGCATGGTCATGATCCTTTAGAGGATCTTTTGTGGGGGTTTTTTTTGGGGCCATAGGTTCTGTGTGAGCCATGTGGCTGATGTACATTTTTACATATAATATAAAACACCATTTCACGAAAGAGAGAGAGAGAGAGAGAGAGAGAGAGAGAGAGAGAGAGAGAGAGAGAGAGACCGTTACAAGTGTTATATTAAATGTCTTCAAAAGACCCAGTGGGTCTATGAGACCTAAAGTGATACAATAGTGTCGATGTAATCTCATCATGGTACAAAAGAAAACAAAGACTAGAGCTATGAGCTGAGAATGTCAAATCTGAGCCATATGATAGAAAGTGGGACCATCATTATGCTAGCCCCCCGGTAGGGGGAGGGGGGCTGTCAAGGATATTGAGCATGGGGTTAGCCTGTAGAAGGCTCTGCAGATCCGCCGAGTGTGGGGAGGTGGCTTTGTGTCTCTCCAAGATCTCCTCAAGCTGGGGCTGATGTCTATGTTGCTGGTGAGGTCCAGAGAGTCTGGGGTGTTGGGCTGCTTGTAGTGCCGTGGCCCGGTCTAGAGTCACGCTAGAGTGGGGTCTGGCGTGGGGTCAAGCACTCAAGAATGTGGCTCGATGAGGTTGTGGTTTTGTCATCCATAGTTGGTGCGGCATCCTTTGGTGGTCGGAAGAACTGAGTGATGGTCGCCTGGGGCCAGGGTGGGTGTCTTGCATGGGGTCTCGACTCCCTAATCAGTGAGTCTCTGCGGCGGGGCATAGGCACCGCTGATTTGGGTAATCCATGATCCTAGATAAGGTTCCAAACCCCTCTCTCAAGAGACAATGGAACCTCCCTCGAATCTCATAATATACAGTGCATTTGCATATGAAGTGCTCCTCTGACTCGACTTCCTGCTGGCACATAGTGCATATCCTCTCCTCATGAGGTATCTGCATGGCTCTCCCTTTCTCTATCCTGAGGCGGTGCGATGACACCCACAACTGGCCCACTGTAATCCATATGGGATGTGACATGTATATGTCAAGATATATGGTCCTCAGTATGAAACCATCCTCTGTAAGTTTCATGAAAGTATCTATGTAGTATTGCCGTTTGTGTGAGAGTGGGTCATGTGTTGCGATCTAGGTATTCTGTATGTATAGTCCGAATAAATCATATCCAATCACCTGGTTCTTGTCATCCCGAGAGAGCTTGATGAAAGGGCGGCCTGGGTCATATTGGAGTGGGGGGAGGTGATCCATCTTGAGTCCCTGGCTCATGAACCAAGTGCATACTTGGCTATACCATGACTCATGCCCATTTGCTGTTAGTTGCTGAGCGTGTGAATGTATGTGATTGTCTGGAAGAGTGCCTCTACTTCCATGGGTGTTGCAGCAAACTCTACCAGAATAATATCATGTGGCACCGATGGTTTGCTGCGTATCATAGGGGAGAGCATCATGAATTGAGGCCTCGGCAATTTGACCGTTGTAAGATTAGGTGCACAAAAGGGTGCTCCATACATCAATGCTGGAGTGACCAAGGTGTTAAATAGCCACATCTTGGTCCTCGGCTCATGGAAGTGGGCGTGGAAGCACTCTTTCCCCATGAGAGCAAGAGAAGCATACCCTCGCGTCGGTCTAGCCTCTGCAACATGGCTCATCGAGAAGATTGGTCTTGTAAAAGTGACTCCCAAGTGCACATATGAGTATGCAATCTCCACTGGGCTGCCCATGTAGGTGAAACTCAGTCAAGATGTGAAAAGAGGGGATGTGTTGAAGACCATAACAGGTTTACTGTGAGATCCTGCTTTGCACAAAAGTCTTGTAACGTGTCAAGATGCCTCTGGAGACCCTCTGGAGAATCTGCAATAAGCACAATGTTGTTGGCATAAAGTAGTATGGAAACTTGATAGTGATATGCCTCCTCCCCCTCGTGTAACAATGAAGGCCGAAATCTCGTTGATGTAGAGGCCAAAGAGAGTGGGAGACAATGGGCATCCTTGCTTCACTCCAATGGTATTGGAGATCTCCTCTGATAATCCCCCTGGGCATCTCACCGGCCCTATGACCAACTCATATAATGCCATGATCCCCCAAATCATGTCTGATGGTACCCCCAAATCCTAGAGTCTTTGCAGTAGTCTGGCTGCTCGAGGCATTGCATCAAATGCTTTGTGGAAATCCACAAAGCAACAGTAAACCTGTTGGTGTCGTGCTCTGGCCTCCTCTATGATGGCTCTGAGGGTGAAGATGTGATCCAAAGTAGAGAATGACCTGCGGAAGCTTGCTTGCCCTGATGCTCTGTGCCCATGTCTCTCTGCTAGTGTGTTGAGCTCAAGCTCAAGTACTGACCCATAAAGTTTAGCGAGTGTGTGGCCAATCATATTAGTCTTGTAGTTGATGGGGTCCATGGGATCTCTGGCTTTATGGATGGGTGTGATGATATGGGCTATCAAGGTGGGTGGGAAGCCTTCCGAAAGAGCCCGGTTGAACATATGGCCCAAGAGGGGTGCCAGAGTCTCCCCCGCATGGGAGATGTGCTCTGCCAAGAGGCCCTCGTGGTCCTGTGATCTACCGTTTTTGAGTCTCCAGATGGCTCGGGCTACCATGTCAAATGTGAAGAAGGTGGATGTGATGGGACATGGATGTGATGGTGGTGGGATGGGGGGCTGATCTGGTACTTCGTATAGGGATCGTGGATATGTGTGCCATATGGATGGAGATGTGATGGGTGTGGGTGGGCGTTTCTACCGGATTTTCTTCCAGGCCTCACTCCAGTTCACACCTTTGAGAGATTGGTATAAGTCCTTGTATTGGCCCCTAACATGTGCTCGTTTCTTACGTCTGGTTGTGTATTGGAATTTGGTTAATCCTTCGAGCATCTCGTTCTCAGATTTGTAAGAGACGCTCACGTGTTGTGCGGCATTCCTCGTCATACCAATCGTTCTGGGGCATGGTGCTGATGGGGGGTTTGGCGGTAGATTAGTTGGTGGATGGGAAAGCGGCTATGGCAGAGGTGTGTAAGATTGTGGTGAGCTGAGAGGTGAGGTCGGCTAGTAGGAGATTGGGGTCTACATATGTTAGATGTCTGTAGAGATGGTCGGAGAGTAAGTGGAGTCCCCATCATGGTGGAAGTGAATCTGGGTGTAGTGGGAGATGGACGGTGGTGGTGAGGATGGTCGGGAAAATCTGAGGTTGAAGAAGATAGGCATGATCGGCTCCAAGTGGGCGGGTGGGAATGGCGAAGGTATGTATGGATGTGGCTACAGTTGGAGCTCCCATCAGGTAATCCACTGTACTCGAGCCTCCACCATGTGGGAAGCATGTGAGAGCTCTGGAAGAAGGCCAATGGGACATCTCGTTGAAGATGGCTAAGCCATGTGTGGCCCCTAGCACGAGGAACTCTCTCCCTGATACTGTAATGTCCCCTCTGTCTTGTGATGCTCGCTAAATGCCAATCTCCTCCGAGTCTATCTCATGCATGGTCGGCTCCTCTTGGTCATATATAGATGCCTGCTTGCTTAGAGTTTTGGCGTTGAAGTTCCCTAAAAGGAGAACTTCGCCCAAGTGTGAGAACTCAACGATGTCTGCATGGAGGGGATAAAGTTGCTCTCCCTCCTCCAGAATAGCATATGGGGACTTCCTGGGTGGGAAGTAACATACTGCAATGTGTATACATCTCTCTAGTGTGACCTGTAACCTCACCCACATAAAGCGTGCCTCTGCGTCCTTGCGGACTATGGTGATCATGGGCTGTAGATGTGTCTTGAATAGTATCGTCGCTTCGCCAGACCCGCGCACCCCACCACATGTGCATGTCCCATTGGTAGGCGGATGCCCACTCATAGCTTGAAATGCGTGGTAGCCCTCTCTCCGGGCTCTAGTGGGTCTCTGTGAAGAAGATAATGTCGCTCTCTGTAAAAACTTCCCTAAGCCCCCCAATGTCTGATCATAGTGTCCCATTGTGAACCGTCCTTGTATACCCCGCCTTGCGGGCCTTGTGCACCTTGGGCATGTTCGCATGTCTGTGCTCTGCTGGGGTTTGGGTGAATCGTCCCCTAGGTATATCTTATCCCCTTGAAGAGTTGTCCGTGTGTCCATGAAGGCGTCTTGGCTAGCAAGGTCCAAGAATTTCAAGATGAGGGGGACGCTCCCATGAGGTGTCTCACCCCACATGCCATGTGTCAACATCAATCTTGGGAGATTCACCTTCCTTTAGGCCTATCACCCTCACATGAAGACCGTGGACCTTCCTCCTCTTCGCCTCTTCCAACATATCATGTATGAGAGAGAGAGCGAATGTTGCACTATTCAATGTTGGCTTGATTAGATTGGTTTCTAACACCAACTACACGCTTTTTTGTAGATTTACAACCTTTTCTTTTGACTTAAACAAATCACATTGTCAAACACACACGTCACACTTATCTTATTTAGATATAAGGGGAGTTCACACCTTAGCAGGTGTGCACACACACATATACATGAATAAGTTTACATATACACACAACCCTATAGGGGGCTGTTCATACACATTAGGCTCCAAATCCTAACAAAGGCGAGTGGCTTGACACTCATCGTCATGCCAGTTGTTTTGGGGCATGGATTCACCGAGGGGTTTTGTCGTGGAGTGATGTGTGCACGAAATGGGTTTCAACATATTTGTGCAAGATGGTGGTACATTGGGATGTGAGTACAAGAAGCAAGAATGAGGGGTCAAGTTCATAACCATAGTCACATGAAAACCTGTTTTGTCCCTAATGGATGAAACATATGAAACATTTTTAAACAAAATGAAACACTTCCAATCGAAACGCCATTTCGCCCAAATTTGATATTTTAATTTTAAAAAGTTATTCTTTGCCCTTCTTCTTATTCCCCTCTTTACTTTCTTCTCCTTTCCATCTCAATTTTTCTAAAATAACCCGTAAAGATGAAATGATGAAGTAGACGAACTGTTTCTTGGGATTATGTGTAACAGTCTCCAAATTTGACTTCTTGGTCGATTACATCTAATTTCACATCCAATTGTTGAAATTTGTTACAAGTATTCGACTAGCTCTTTGGTTTCTCTCTCTTTCTTCCCCACTTTACAAATCCCAATTGCATGCTCTCAACCTCAACGGTCGAAATACTATTTTGTCCAAATTCGACTTCTTTGTCGATTTCTTGTGACTATTTTCATAATGTTGAGATTATATATGGGATTGTTGACCAAGTGTCTCTCCTGCTTGAGAAGAACAACAATCCGCCATTCCTCAGGGATCCTTATCTTCATTCACTCTTCATTCACATTGTCTAGGTCATGGGGGTGGGGGGTTCATAATTAATCCATCCGCAAAAACTTGCAAAAAGCGCTCTCTTTAGAACTGGAGTTTCGTAGGGAGCTCTTGTGGGGATAACCATGTGTGGCTTGTGTGAAGCCGTGTCAAGTCGAGAAGGAAAGGGCGATTGATCTCTTGCTTGGAGAGATCTGAGAGAGAGAGAGAGAGAGAGAGAGAGAGAGAGAGAGAGAGAGTCATATTAATGGTTTCAAAAGACCCAATAGGTCTATGAGACCAAAAGCGGTCAAGTCCATGGAAATACGAGCCTTGGAAAAGACTAGAAAAAATTAGACAAGACAAGCTGTTGGTCTATCTCAGCATCATAGTGACCATGTGGATACATGTGAGAGGGCAATACAAGGCAAAGGTTATGTGAGTATGGGTGCAAGTAGTAGCATCAGGAGGGGGGACATCCTCCTCTTCCAGGCAGAATATCTAAAATAGGGGAATCTATGATTGCTGAGATTCTGGCATGTCCACTATGTGTGGAGAAAGAAAGCTGTATTAACGTCTACTAGAGGCCGAACTCGACCTATGAGACAAATCAATGTCCAACTGTCGATGTCTTCTGGGGAGAGAGAGAGAGAGAGAGCATCTCAAAAATTCTCAAAGGGTCTATGAGACCAAAAAGGTAGTACAACATATCCACGATGAATACTGAATCATCGAAAAGAAAAAAAAACTAGTTCAGTCCTTTGTCACGGGTGATGCGTTACAGAGATTAGAGATTTCTGGGATTATACCTACCAAAGCTGAGGCACCACAGAAATAAGCTATTGAGGCAGCAGCCTGAGGGGCGGGATACCACAAGGAGATCTATCTTTGACTTCTTTGGCCTTACCAGAGGGCCCCGTACAACACTCAGCAATACGAGATCCACCAGGACAGAGAGACCATGACAGAGCCAGACGACTCCATCAAGGGAGCAGCCCCCAAGCCCTCGATCAACTTGCACCTTGCATTCATGGAATCTTCCGAGAGAGAACACAGGTCCTCTACAGAGCCAGATGTCGTCCCCATCCGGAGACCTATACCGTCAACCCACCAGCTCCAGATCCGGTACTTGCTTCAGTGACACAGAGAAGCAAAACCACATATAGTGGATATTGAGGCCATGTACTCACTCCATGAGAAGGATACATTATGAGTCCAGACACATGAGGTTCTTTTGCTGCCAAACACTGCCTACGTACTACGTTACTATGTTGGCCCTGTATTTTTTTCATTTTTCATGTCGTCTTGACATCCAATTTACTCATGGATCACATGTAGCATCTTTTTGTCTCATTCAACTTCAGGTCTTTCATAGACATTAATAACGCCTCTTGAGGAAGATGGTATCATTGTCATGAGATACATTGCATGGATACTTTAGCTTGTGTTGCTAGTTTCGTTCAGCTCCCTGAAGAGACAGTGGTAGCGTCCCTACATCTTGTAGTAAACTGGGCATCGAAGTATGTGATGCTCCTCTGACTTGTCTCCCTAGTGCTACAGAGTCTGCATATGAATATGTCCGTGGGATGCCCTTTGTTCTCCTTGTCTCAATTAGAAAGTGATGTGGCAGATTCATCTAGGTATATCTTTATGCTATATGCAAATATCAGATTGTGAAGTTTTTGTCCAAGTTGCGGCCAGTTGATATTGTGTTAATTCTTTCTATCTTTAGTGGTGCATATGCCCTATCAACTACCTTTTTGTTGTAATAATTCTTTCTATTTGTTATGATCCTTAGTGCTAGGCTTCATTATGGCTAAGTCTGCCCTACAACTTCGGAGCTCTGACAGAAACTCAGTACACAGTACACAGACCTTTGTATGAATGTATGCTCTTATGTGTGTATGTGTGCGTGTGCGTGGGGTGTGTGTGGGAGCATATATTGATACAAAGTTGTACACCCACTATTGGGAACTCATGACATTAGTGGGGATGTTGTAGTATCTAGTCCATACTATGCATGATGGAGTTGATGGTTTATTGTCTTGTGGATGACTACCATGAGGTTATAAAGTGCACTTTCTTATAAGGTGAATTTGGGCATGTTCTTGGATTCATCTAGGTATATCCTCAGGGCGGGGATGTGTTTGTAGAGAACTGGGCCTCTCATAAATCCATCCCTAGTGACCCTTAGGAAACGCTCTAGGACTGGAGCTTCGGGGGGAAAGCTCAATCAGAGATATCTATGTCCAGTCTGTATGAAGCCCGGTCAAATACAGACGGATGATCTCCTGCCATGAGAGATCCAGGCTGTACTCAGAGGGGGGAGGTGGTCCATCCGAAGGCCATGAGAGAGAGAGAGAGTCTACAATGTGGTAATTAATTGGAGGTCTCACATGAGATTGATTTGCATGCTTTTATCATGTCTATACTGAACTCATTGATGACTGCTTTTTACTACATTTATGCAGCTTTACGACTTGGTAGTGCCTGAGGAAGATATATCAGATGAGCAGAAGGCTCGGATCTGTGAAAGGTTGGCTGAAGCTGACAAGGTGAGACTTGTGTCTTGACATAAGATCATCATTTCAGGATATCCTCCTCAAATTGTTTTAATTATAAGGCAATCAACCTAGCCCCTTTCGGAGCACATGCTTCATAGTATGGTCTTGAAACTTATCTTGTTAAGACATAGCTTCCTTTTCATGGTTTATCCAGCAGCTTGCACATAAGGCAAACATTTCAGGTGCATGGTTTTTTGACCAATATCCTGTAGTTGATGTTTTTGTGCTGCAGTGCCTGATTGATGGTGCAGATGAGTATTTGCAACTGCTGGATGTGGCGAGTAGTACTATGCGTTCTTTCTGCAATTTGACACAGGACTGTACATTTGTGTGACTAAGTAATGCATTGGGGGCCTTCGCTTTGGCATTTTAGAAGGTCTGAATATTTGAGAGCTGAGCTGGGCCTACAGTGGGTCAGGTTTTTTCTTTTCGGAAAGAGGAGAGTTGGGGTGGAGAAAGGATTGCTTTTTGCCTTGTTGGCTGGTGTAGAGTACTCTCTGAGGGTATCGTGCAAGAAGTGCTGGGAGCATCAGAAACTACTCTCAACCTTCTGGTGCACTCCACTGATGGGGATTTAGTGGAGTTGAACTTCTTGTGGAAATAAATGTAAAAAGAGTCATGTATGTGTGCATTGGGAACTATCCCTAAGTGGTAGGCATGGGGACTATCCCTAAGTGGTAATAATATCCCTAAGTGATATGCATGGGAACTATCCCTAAGTACCTAAGTAGTAACAATATCCCTATGTGTAGTGTGCATGGGAGCTATCCCTAAGTGGTAATAATAATCTAGCACTTAGAATAGGCATAAGTAAAGCGGTTCCGATGTGTGTGAGCAATCGCTAGAGTGTAAGTCATTTTGTTGTGTGGGAACAGCCTCTAAAAGATATTAGATGTATAAAGGTGACACCTATTAGGGACACTTGGCATCATGTAGTGACATGTGGCATGTGTGGTGGCAACACATGCATGATCCTTGTAAAGGGGGGTCTCTCCTATAAAAGGACCTTGATATAACTCAAGCAAGATGTAGCCCTTACAACCATCTTGTGTTACTAGTGTAGGTGTGTGCTAATCCCATTTTAATTGTCGTAATCTTGTTGCTAATCTCCTTGGTCATGTTAACAATTCGTATCAGAGCTCTTGGCAAGGAGCAGCTTGTGGAGCGCTACCATTCAGAGCCCGTCTCGCCACTGTCAGCCACCCTGACACAGCCCAGCTGTCAATGCCAACCTCTGCGCCGGTGTAGAGCCTTGTGCCTACACGTGCAGCCAACCATCGTCGATGGTTAGCCCGCCTCTACCACTGATCGGGCAGCGCTACGAAAATGGGTGCCACCTCAGCCCTATGTTCGTCTCCACCTAGCCGACTGCTCCGCCTGAGTTCTGTTGCCACTCGGCTTTGAGTATGCGCGCTATTGACCTTATTTTCCCGCTTTCTTGCTTGTTGCACTGTCCTGCAAGTGGGTTGTTTGTCTTGCTTGCCTCATCCATGCTATTCGGTAGTAGCTTGGATAACAACCTTACCCAGCCTAGCCTCTGCAGCACAACCAGCTCAGATCCAGCTCCAACAACTCTTGCACAATCTTGCAGGCTCCGACTCAATGCATCCTGCTTCCCTAAGTAGTTCAGTTTACAGTGCAGAGAGAACAGAAAAAGTCTGATACCAAATTTTTTTGAGATTTTATTAACGTGTAGAAATTAAAGTCTTCTTGTTTTCGAAAAATTAGGGCTTTCTTGAAATTTCAGCAATAAGCATTACAATTAACCTGTTTACACTTTCAATTTTGGAGCTTAAAAAAAAGTGTCAAAAATTAGAGCATCTACAAAAAAAATTGGGGGTTTTGCACCCGGAGCAATTAATAGGTGGTTCATGCACTAAAACTGTGCTTCTGTAAGCTTATTGCTCATCTTGACACACTCGATGTGCATTCAAAACACCAATTTAACATTCAAGGCTAACTTTTCTTGTGGCATTACAGCGTCAGTAAACTTTATTTAGCAGCCTTGTTTCATCCATCCGGTTCAGTAGCAGTCCTAATCAATAACTGATCTCTCCACTAGAGGCATTGGAAAGAATGCAGCAGATGCTTACGTTGGACGGATGCGACATAGCATATACCAGAAAAACCTGGGAGATGCGTGAGAGATGGTCGGATTCGCTCCAAAGACAGTAATCCAAAGATAAATTTAACCCGAAGTCTCTAGGTATTTAAGACCAAAGCATTTTACCTATCCGGTAGTGGAACCCTATAGATAAAGCAGAAACAGCTCCCATAAAAGATGCATGATAGGAATATTTAACCACGTGATAAGTATCGTATACAACGTCGTCTATCTCGGAATCAGCCGAGACTATACTAGTAAGTCCTCCTATAGTAGACAGAAAGATAAACCCTATTGCAAATGACATGAGTGTTTTGTATTATATTGAGCCTCCCCACATGGTGGCAATCCGACTAGGAACCTTGGTTCCAATAAAGCTTGATAACTTCTTAATACCCCACTACCTTCCATGGGCCATTTTAAGCACAAGGACAACGGGAGGGCCTCACGGGAGGCTCCTACCTCACCATGCGTTCCCTTGGGGAGGGTGTGAAGCTAATGGAACAATGCAAGAAGTGTATAATGCAGCATAAAACCCACTAGGAGTGGCAAGACTACTGATCAACGCAAGGGAACTGTGCGACGACGCTTCCTAGAGATGCACCATAAAGCTACAGACAATGGGAGGGGCTTGGTGTGGTGTCATTAAGAAGAGTGCTAATCAGATGTTCATGTTCATGACTTGTGTCCCCAAGGGGCTCCATACTTAAATTGGGTGTGCAAGCAAGGGTCGGGTGGAGGGTATCTTTGTATTCGACCCGATCTTGCCTACACGTGGAAACAATAATGAGATTTGTGATTCAATACTCGTTGATGTTGGTGGTGATTTTTGTGTGGATGTGGGTCCATAATGCCCTCCTCTTGACTTCCTTGATTTGTGGATGAGACACATCTCAACATTCAAGCTCCTACAATTGGGTGAGTATATATCCTTCTTGAGTAAGAGAATCTTTTTTAAAGCCAATTTGTTCAAGTTTGCTTTCTCCCATGTCAACTAGCATCTAATCAATATTATAGGGTTCTACCTTACTATGTCAAGGACATGGTAAGAGTGCACCTTGTAAAGGAGGGTCTCTCCTATAAAAATACCTTGTACTAATGTTGATATCTAACTCAAGCAAGATGTAGCCCCTATAGCCATCTCATGCTACTATTGCAGATGTATGTTAATCACACTTAATCATATCTTAATCTTGTTACTAAGCTCCTCTTTCTCTTTACCTACACCACGAATCTCCTCATCCATGCTAACAGTTTCAAGAGAGTATAATCAGGACTTTGTGAGGATCACAAGGCAAATGACAAACACAAACCACAAAGTAAATATCTTATCTCGATGGATAAGAGCATGTGGCATAGTCAGTTGCCTGTGGCATAAGATGGCATAAGGGGGAAGGGGGTCTTGAAATGCCATTAAAATCTTTGAATGCCACAAGGCTTGAGCGTGCTATGGCGAGCGACAGAGTGGGGTCCCAATCTGCCAATTGACAGTGGGACCAAGGGAGTCGCCCAAACCACAATATCTTAGCCGCCTTTGCAAGGCTACTTATCCCACTCTCAATCGGGTAAGTGCCTATGTTTCTCACTTGCTTTCTCTCTTTGTGAAACTTGAGGGAGTGCATTACACCTATGGCTTTAGCATAATCTATGCACTAATTAAGATACAATGAGTGGTTAACAATAATGACAAGAAATATGATGCAACACACAATTTACAAGTAGCATGTGAAGTTGCATGGATGCAAAAACTCTTATCAGACTTGGAGATAGAAACTTGAGCTTGAGGGGAAGTGTTAAAGTAAACAAGCTCAAGTAATGTAGAGCAAAGCGTAGAAACAAGCTCTTAGCTAGTTATTTTTTTATAACAATTATGAATAGAAAAGCATGTTTTATATTTTTTGAGAAAGCAATTTATTTTTTGTAAACATGTATATAAGGCAATTGAGCTAAGTATAATAAATAAGTCAAAATTTCTAGGCTTCAAGTATTGTCAACAACCAAGACAATGGAATTTAATCTCAAAATCAAACTCTTGAAGAGTTTAATCCATCTCCTTTGCCTTATGTTAAGAACAACTTGAGAGAAGATCCACTTCAAGCTTTTGTGATTGGTGGTCAATTGAAATCTACGCCCTAGAAAATTATGTCTCCAGAGCTTAAGTATGTGAACCATAACCAAGAGCTCCAAATCATGGGTGGGATAATTCTTCTCATGTGGTTGAATCTTTTGAGGCTCATAAGCGACATGATAGCATCGTTACATCAAGACAACATTAAGAGCAATACCTCTAGCATCATTCTCACCACCCCAAATGGTTCATTGAAGTTTGAAAGCTTTAGCACAAGTTGACAAGTAAGTATGACCTTAAGCTTCTCAAAACTACTTTTACATTTAAGACCACTAGAATTGTAGCTCCTTCTTAAGCTAAGAAGTAAGCGGTGCAACTATCTTGGCATAGTATTTTACAAAGATTTGACACCATCTCGACATCATCCCCAAGAAGCTTCGAATATCCTTCGTTGACTTAAAAAGTAGGCTAATTAATGACAGCCTGGATCTTAGTAGGATCCGAATTCAACCTTCCTTTAAAACTACATGACCAAGATACTTTGTATATGAAGAAGGTAGATTTACTCTTCCTTGCATATAACTTGTGCTACCTTCGAGTGTCTAGAACTTTTCTCACATGCATTTCATGCTCATCTTCATCCTTAGAGTACACCTAGATATCATCAAAGAACACAAGCATAAAATTATCCAACTACTCTTGAAAAAATATCAGATATTAATATATTGAAAGCAGTTAACCCGACATCATCTTGAATTCTTAATGACCATATAAAGGCAATTTTAAGAATGTACTCCTCTTGAATTCTGATTTAATAATACCTAGATTTTAAATCTTTTTTAGTGAAGTATTTGGCACTATGCAACCTTTGAAAAATCTCATTGATGTAAGGAATATGGTATTTATTCTTGATGGTGCATTAGTTAAGACCTCTATAATCCATGCAGAGTGTTTAGGTGCCATCTCTTTTCTTCTAAAAGAGAATAGGTTTCCCTCAAGGTATTTATTCTTGATGGTGCATTAGTTAAGACCTCTATAATCCATGCAGAGTGTTTAGGTGCCATCTCTTTTCTTCTAAAAGAGAATAGGTTCCCCTCAAGGTGATATATTAGGTTGAATAAACCCTTGATTGATTGACTGGAAAAGTTGCTCCTCTAGCTTAATTACTTTTGATGCTGACATCTTATAAGCTCTTCTGGCCACCACAAGTTGAGAGCTAGGCTCTAGCTATATCTCATAATCCACTTCCTTTACAAGGTGGCAATTCTGCAAGCTCCTTTGGGAATAGGTCTTTATATTGACTAGGACAATGAGGTTCCCATCTTGGAGACTTGTCATTGGCTTTAGTCAGTTTCATAGCATACAAGGCTAATCCCTTTCAAAAACCTGTGACTAAGCATCGTGCATCTTTAACTACATATGCTAATCCCTTTATTCAGTTTCATAGCATACAAGGCTAATCCCTTTCAAAAACATTTAACTAAATGGGCGTAGCTTTAACTACATGCAGCATGGCCCTACCATGCCCCCCATTACCTTGCACTCTACTAGAGGATGTATCTAGGAAATACGCATGTCTTGTCTTGAATGTTAGCATCATTATGACTAATCCAATTCATACCCAGGATGCCATGAAAGATTCTCAAAGGAATAACCTTGAAAGCTTGAGAGGTAAAGAGAAATGGAATATCATTTGTCTATGACTTAGAGAGCTCAAAAAATCCACTAGTCATATCTATCCAAGAACTGACCTACTTGAATCAATCAAAAGGCAAAAAATTGTACCTTTGAGGTTTGTCGGGATCTCAATGATAGAATATTGTCTATTTGGCCCTCGAGACACCACAACTGCATGCCACAATTACATGAAACATGGGCCTCTTCTTGTTTTTAATCTTCTAGTAGAGTGTCTGCATGAGCTATACTCCTACTAGTCTAATTGTTCTTGTGATTAGGGTGAGAGTTGGTGGGGTTGAAGGGGCCGGACATCGATTCGTCATAGAAGGGGGAGGTGAAGTCAAGGGTCTCTCACACTCACAAGCCTTATGGTTCTTATTGAAATTGTTTTATATACAATTGCAGTAAATTGGTGTATGATACTACTCTATTGGAGATTACAAGTAAGTTATATAAGTACAAAAGTCTTTTACAAGCACTACTTGGTAACTTATTATAGGTAACGATGTTTGACAACTTATCATAGATTATGAGTGAGAAGCTGGACAAGAATAACTTCCAAGCATAGAAGTTTGACGATGATCGATTTCCTTATGAGAAAAGGATATATGTGATGAAAAGGAGCCAGAGATTGCTAAAGAAAATTCGACCCCACATAACAGGTGGAGGCATAAAAAACATAGCATAAAAGAGCTAGAAAGGTATTGTATTGGTTGTCTACTACCAGTGTGATAGATTCGCATATATAGAATGTACAAATGCCTAAGGACGCTTGGGATGTATAGTTATAAACACCCAAGCAGCTAGGAAGATGCAACTAAAGTAGGAGAATGGCATATGTGCAGGTTTGTTGATGAAGTGAGAACAAAGTTGGATCCAAAGGTAGGGAAATGCATCTTCATTGGTTATGTTTTGGATTAGAAAGGTTATAGATATTATAACCCTACCACTCATGAGATGCAAGTAAGAAAAGATGTTATTTTTTATGAGATGAGTAGGTAGTATGCACCAGGGAAGGCAAATAACAATAGACATAGTTGTAAGAAATATTGATGCTACCCCACACGTAGAGTAGTAATAACAGGTGATTAGGGGACTTAGAGAGTCCTCTAGTAATGGATCTAGTGTTAGTCCATGGTCAGGCAAGAAAAGGTAGATCAACCTTTTGTGCATGATTTATCAGTAGGTCACTCATATGTTGATGGTGACTCTAGTGGCTCCAAGAAAAGCCTTGATAAGGATCTTGGCATTCTATTAGTGGTTACTCTTGGTGCAAGGAGAATTAGGGATATTTCAAGGACACCTAGCAGTGCTCTAGGCGTACACATGATCTGTAAGGGTTAGATACTCTGTTTTTGACAGATGGAGATATGATGGGGATATATAGCCCATCATTATGCTTACATGGTTAAATCAATATAGGAGTTAGAGACCATTTATTTTAAGCAGGCACTTGAAAAATGAAAAGATGCCACAGATGAGGGGATGGTAGCATTAAATGTAAATGTAACATGGGAGTTAGTGCCTTTGCCTAAGGAAAAGAAGGTAATTGTATGTAAGTGGGTGTATAAGGTCAAGCATAAACAGGATGGATCAACAATGAGCAGGTATAGAGCATGTATAAGGCAATATTGGTTGCCAAGGGTTATGCACATACCTATGGCATTGACTACTATGAGGAGACATTCATCTCGATTGCGAGAATGGCCATTGTGATAGCATAGCTATCATTGCTATGGTTACAACAAAGGGTTGTCCTTTACATCAAATAGATGTAAAGAATTCTTTCCTATATGGTGATTTATAAGTAAAAATATCCATGATGCAACCATGGGGTTATGAGAGTGATGTATACCCAGATTTTGTGTGTAAGTTATGCAAAGCCTTGTATGGCATGAAGCAAACACCTAGAGCATGGTCAAACAAGATCAGCGAGTATCTTATTACAATTGTATTTCAAATATCCACATATATCCAATGCAAATTTTCACTTTATCTGAAAAAGATAGATAGAGGGATTATGCTATTAGTCATTTATGTGGATGACTATTATCACTAGTGATAATAGTGGATGACTATTATCACTAGTGATAATGATGCTAGCATACATAATGTTAGGATCATGTTATTAGTCATTTATGTGGATGACTATTATCTCTAGTGATAATGATACTAACATGCATGATATTAGGATACTTTTAAAGTAAAAGTTTGAGATGGAGGATTTAGGTGAGCTGTAGGTATAGAGGTTGTGAGATAACCTCATGGCGTGATAGGCTATAAGCGTATTTTTCTACCATTGAAGCAAAACATAAAGCTTTCCATGTGAGCTTTTAAAGGGCACCACTATATACAGGCACATAGTGGGGGTAGCTCAATCTTTATATGACCATTTACATGATGTGAGCTTTTAGAAGGCACCACTACATACAGGCACATAGTGGGTAGCTCAATCTTTATATGACCATTTTACTAGGCTAGACTTGAGCTATGTTGTTAGACTTGTGAGTCAGTCTATGTAGGCCCTTAGGAAGCCACACTTGAATGTAGCTAGACAGATTCTTAGGTACATAAAGTCCACAGTACATAGATACAACTACATGAGTACACTAATGTTGATTGGGTTGGTAGTGTCGTAGATACGAGATCTGCTAGTAGCTTTATATTTTCTTTTGGGAATGCTACTTTGAGTTAGATTAGTAAGAAATAATCTACAGTGACCTTTTCGAGTACAGAGGTAGAGTATAGGGGTGTTGCTATGGAAGCTTGTAAGGTAGCTTGGTTTCGGAAGCTACTTGGTGTGATATGGGTGAGTCCATGGATAGGGCTAATGTCATTTAATATGAAAACATGAGAAGCATAGAGCTGGCTAGTAAACCAATCTATCATGCTAGGATGAAGCTTGTTGAGGTGCATTATCACTTTCTGAGGGAGAAGGTTCTAGCAAGTGATGTGGCTTTGGTATATTTCAGCACATAGAGGATCCTGTGTGGATGACACCTTCATGAATACATTGGCTACATAGAAGCTTTGTAGGTTTAGGAGCCAACTTGGAGTGTAGCGTGTGGAGTTGACATCAAGGGGGAGTGTTGAGATATTGACTTTAACTAGTGCTATGAATAATGATGACCCACCTGGGTGAGCTTTTGCACTTATGCCACTGGCATGATTGGTGAGATGATGGTTGATATGCCACCAGTGGATGACACACTGTGTGATAATCACATTTCAATTACTAGAGTATGGCATAGTTATAGCACTAACTCTTATAGTTGGGTTCACACTATATGGACCGACCTTGTACGTTAAATAGGAGAGTAAATTTCTTTATAGTATGTGCTCTTAACTTTATGATATACTAGATTGACAGAAGAAGATAGAAGAAAATTCAGCCCCTCTTACTAGCTTTATCATTCTTTTTCTAAGAAACATCATTATGACCATTGGTTCCCTTTGATACCACTAGAGGCCCTGGCGTGCTTTATCATTATTTTTCTAAGAAACACCATTCTTAGCTTCAGCATTACTTTTTAAAGAAACATCATTATGACCATCGGTTCCCTATGATGATACCACCAAGTGAGAGGGCACTAGGCCCACTTGCCCTTAGGCTTATTGACCGCTTTTGGCATGTCGAGTATTGATTACATTCATTCACATCATACAAGATAATATAGCAAGTAAGAAAAATTAAACAATAATACAAGTATGATATATTTTGTATAAATATGCTCATGGTAAGGTTCTTCCTAGAACTTCATCATCATATAGTAGTACGTTGGCCAACCATGCTCCCCTTCTCTCTTGTTTTAGGGTTAGAGCATGGTTAGGTGGTACCATTTTTCTACTTTTAAGTAGAAAAAAGATGACTAATTTTAGGGTTCCTATTGTGGTTTCAAATTCTAAATAATATTCTTCAAAGTGCTTTTATGGATGAGAACCTTAAAAAGTACTACTATTATTTTTTTAAATTTACCTAAAACTCTCCAAAACAAAATAAAAGTAGTATTAAAAGCAGTGTCAAAGAAGCTATTTTTTGTACCACCTATCCATGCTTTCACCCTTTACTTCATGACCCTTGGTTGATGGGGTCAATTGAGCCACAAAGCATCGTTTCTCACACCAGCAAGCCTAAACACCCCTAGGTCATTAATCCTAACCTCAGTTGAGCTAAACCAAAGGACCTTAGTCATGACTAGTTAGGCCCTAGAATCATCACTTTCCACAATGAGTGTGAACTCTCTCACTACCCTCATCTATCTTATTTGTCCACATTTGAATCCAATCTTCTTTATTAGCTTTTATTTCATTTTATTTAACATAAGCATTGCATAAAGATATCATTGTGACATTTTAGAAACCAACTTAACCATTTTTTAATCTTTCTATGACAAGTAAATTCTCATAGTAATTTGCATGCTCTTTTAGATTTTCCTTAAATACACCCAATCAATAATTTGCTTTCAAAAGAGTAGTTGAGGTACTTAAACAATATTCTTAGTTACCATCGCTTTTTAAATTTTTCATAAATACACCCACTCAGTAATTTACTTTCAAAAGAGTAGCTAAGGTACTTAAATAATATTCTTAATTACCATTGCTTGGAAATTAGCTCTAAGCAAGAATAATAAGACTTAGATGAGCAAGAGAAGATAATCCTTTTTACTGATGCACATCAATATCTTTCTAATGAAGACATGAAATCTCTCTTTAATCTCCTACACTCTCACAAAACCCCTACTTCTCTCATAGTATAAGATAGGGCAACCATAGCTTGTGCTATGCCCAATATACACAATTAATTCATTCGCTCTCAATCCTAATGTATACAAAAAACTTTATTTACTCAAAGAAAAATAAAAACCTAACCTTAATAAGCCATATTAATCCATAAACTTAGCACTATAAAAGGATAATTACAACAAAATTTACTCTACGCTTTTTAAGAGATTAGAGAAGTTATATTATCTCTAATCTTCTTGTAAACCATAGATTAGATACATAAGATGCTTAAATTAAGAAAACATGAAGAAAGGGGAATTCTTACAAGCAGCCTACCCGTAGAAGAAAATTGATTAGATCATAACTTAATCACATGATTTCATCTCTCTAATTACCCTAACATTATACATAATCACTAATCTTAATTAACTAAATTTTCTTGGTTTAATTTGAGAGAGAGAGAGAGAGAGAGAGAGAGAGAGAGAGAGAGAGAGAGAGAGAGAGAGAGAGAGAGAGAGAGCTCTAATTTCATAATTGAGAGAAAAAGTGAGAGAGAGAGAGAGAGAGAGAGAGAGAGAGAGAGAGCTCTAATTTCATAATTGAGAGAAAAAGTGAGAGAGAAGAGTAGGAAGCTCCAAGAAATGGTCTCCTAGGGAAAGCATAATTAAGATGAATTGCTAAAAGATCAGAGAGGAAAACTAAAATTTTACTTACAATACTAACAATTTTATTTTGGGAGAGTAGGAAGTAGTCTTCTAGCTTCTTAAATTGCTCCAATATCACTGGAGAGGGGTGGGTAGTACTAGGAGGCAATAGGCAGCAAGAGGGAGGGATTTTTATGAGAAAAACAACTCACAGGTGCTAGGGAATCATCTGAAAATCATGCAAGAGTGGAGGGGGTAGTATTAGGAGGTGATAGTAGGCAATAAGAGGGAGGGATTTCTATGAAAAACATAGGGGCTAGGGAAGTAGGCACATTTTCCAGCTTGAGGATAGGGAAGGGAAGTCTCCACATAGCCCAAATACAACATCAATATGGTGGGTATAGTCACATGGAAAGGAGATGGTGAGAGGTAAGGTGAGAAGCATTCCACCTTTTCTAGATGGAGGTATAGTGAACATGGTTGGAGGATGGGCAAGCAAGATCCTTACATAGGTTCCCCAAGAAGGCCCGTTATTAAGGTCTAATTAACTAGGGTTACGATCTTCACACACATAGGTGTTGGAATGGTCACTTAGATTAGACCAAAATTTCACCTTTCACCAAAATCACCAAAAATTGATTACTTGCTAATGTACCATGCCCAGCTTGAGATCAACATGTGTTAACATAACTTTCGATAATGGCTAGCTTTACCCAGTAAAAATTCTCTTGTCTAATACTTACTACAGCTTGAAATCAAGAATTATTAGCCTTTTTTCCACTCCTGATAATGGCGAACTCAAGAAATTTTCTAGCTCTTTACCTAGTAAAAATTTTCTTGTTGAATATTCACTACATATTGTCCTCTAAAATTGATAAAATATCTATTATTATATATCTAAGTCTCAAAATCAAAAAGTAATTTTATATCTCTTTATAATGGGCAGCTTAAGAAATTTCCTAGACTCCTAATGGGGAAAAATTCATAAGCTGAATTTTTACTTAAAATGATTGAGGTTATTAGTTAACAAAGAGCCTTCTCCTCTAAAAAGAATGAGTTGTCCTTAGCTAGAAAAATGGGGATAGGTGGATTAATATCATCAACATTTTCCCATGTAGCATCTTCTAGAGACAAGTGGAAAATTAGTTAATGGAGAGGGAGGGACCTTACATCCTCCCCCCCTAAAAAGAATGAGCTATCCTTAGCTCAAGAAATGGGGATAGATTATAGAGGCAAGTGTTTCCACTTTCCCAAAATCTTATAGAGGCAAGTGTTTCCAAGTAATATCTTCTAGAGGCAATCGCTTCCATTTTACGAAAATATCTCAAAGTGGTCTATTTTAAAGAGGCTTCTCTCAGAAGTCTAATATCTATTCTTGCTCTATTTCAAATTTCTCTTACATAGGGATAATCATCTAGGCTTCATCTAATATATAGGAGGGGTCAACCACATACCACTTAAGGAGACATTGTGAATTAGAAGATGAGGAGGTAGAAGTAACTCATAGGCTTTGTCACTAATTTTCCTTGTGATCACGTATAGACCACAATACCTAGGAGAGAGTTTTTTGAAATTTTTCCAAGGATAGGGAACTCTCCTTTGGTTTGACTTGGAGAAACATCATGTCCCATTCTTTAAATAGTCTCTCAGATCTCTTTATGTATGTATAACTCTTTTGTCGATCCTGGAGCGGCCTTGAGATCTTATCAAATTAGCTTACTTGAAAATCCATTTCATCCAACATCTACTTTGTGGCCTCAACTCTAATCAGAGGATCTGACCAAGTCAAAGGTGTAATGCGTTCTTGCCTGTATAAGGCTTCTATAACAATAGGCATTATAAGAAAATTCTACCAGATGTAAAAATTTAAACCATTTCTTAGCCCTTTCGGTTTGTCCATCTCTCTGGATGCTAGGCCATACTTATATCTAAGTGAGTACCCACATGTCCAAAATTGAGAAGAAAACTTAGTGTCTATATCACAATTGATGATGCGGTGAGGCAATCCATGAAGTCTTACTATTTCTCTTACAAAAATATGGGTAATGTCAATAGCCATTGAAAAAGGTCTTCTTAACTTGGTAGCAATGGTATGCCTTAGTTAATCTATCTACCACAACCATGGTGGAATCATAGTTATCTTGTACAGTCGGGAGAGCCAAGTGATAGAATCCATACTGATTCATTCCCACTTCATCTTTAGAATTTCAAAGGAGTGAAGCTTCCCTCTTCAAGCTTAACTCTTTTGCTTTAATCTCCTATATAATAGAAATGCATTGCTTTACATAATTCAATACACCCCTCTTTAAACCTAGCCAAATGAAACTCCTTTTAATTGACACATAGGTCTTTGAATAACTTGGGTGTCCTGCTAAAGGGTTATCATGAGAACGATGATGATCTTGAAAAACCGATTGCCATGTGACAATGGTAAGATCTGGAATGGTTTGCCACACATGGTAGTGGTAAGCATAAATTGTCGCTGTTAATTCAGTGAATCAAAAGAGCGTGCTTGAAGTACAAAAAATTGTAACTGAAATGTGAGTCGCCAAGCACGCCTTTCATGGAACTGTTTGGCTATGAATCTTCTTTTGATGGGCATGTACAAGGGAAAGCCAAATAGCTAGATACCAAATTTTGTAATTTTCACTTGGCCATTAGCATCCACTTTTATCTTCTTATAGCCACCCCATGACTCGATGGTATGCTCATGCCTCCATTTCTTGTATGCGTGGGCGATCATGAATGTGACAAGCCATATTTTGAGCAAATCCACCAGCCCATGAGTTGACTAGTTTTGAGCCTCTTACTACATTAGACCATAAGTTCTCTTGCTACGCCATGTGCCCTAGTTTTGTGTTATCGGTTCGATCACCCACTTTAGGGTATGGTACATTAGAGGGTTGTGATCCCCATGGCATAAGCTTTTTCTTGTATGGGAGTGGTTGGGTCGAAGAGGGTAATTTGCAGAGAAGAGCTTGCCGCATCAAATGAGGCTTTAAAAGTGGATTCCCATCCATGATTATCTGCTCATATTCTAGGCCTAGGAGATCCAAGATGGGGTCTATAATAGGACCCACTGCATCATGCTCGTGTGGTGGCATATGATCAACCTTGACTTCCAGTTGGCTGTCTTGTGGTTCCTCAAACAAGGGCGAGGGGGTTAGTGAGAAAATCAAAAGCAAAGTTAGGAAAATCTCTCTGTTAGTGGAGGATTAGTCTCATCCTTATTTTATTTTCATAAAGGGTAGGTAAAAAAGAAATTATAGGAGGGTAAGTGTTGTCCTCTACATCATCCCTTTTATCTACATCCCCATCATTGGAAGGCAGGAGTGGCTTCTTGTTTGTGATAAAGAAATCATGTAAAGCATATAAATCTTCTTCCTCAAGGAATGTGGGATATTCTATGTGCACTTGATCAAAGTTATATACTAATGTTGTTAATAAAGATTGTAGGTGTGTACAAATAATATAAAAAAGGTGAAGAATGCCATAAGGATGATAAAGTTTGTTGTTATGTAAGAGAAGGTGTTGGTGGGTGTCCCAAGCTTCTACCTTGCTGTGTGTGAGCATCTAAGTTAAGCTTTCTTGAAGTTTGGGAAGGGGAGTTATAAACAAACTGGGAATAGATGGTTTCATTAAGTTAATGGGCTCTTACCCCTCACTAAAGTTAGTAGAATTAATTAGAACCCTGCACCAAGATAGGAAATTTAGCACTATATGGTGTAGGGGGTATACGTACATGGATTGAGACTCATTAAGTTTGAGGGTCCCCGTGAATTTACCCATAATAATGGTAGGGTCAGCACATCATGTAGTATTTTGTTGAATTAGTGCTAGGTCCCCTTAGGTTAGTTCCTCACTTAAGTTAATATTGTATTGGCATAAAGAGAGTGTTAGTGAAGCAAAAAAATAGGGAGAAAGTTTGGTGAGGGACCTGAGGAACCACTGGAAGATCAGCCATTGGGGTTTCCCTATCCATGAGCGTACTATATGTATCATCATCTTCAGGCATGGTGGGTTCTCCTTGTGGCTATTGGCCAGCTACTATTGGTGAAGGTCAGTGAGTCGAGCCTCTTGAGCTTGCAGAGCTTGGGAAATCTATAGCTCCCTTTGGTAGCGAGCTTCTTAGAGTTGGAGATTTTGGAGAAGTAGGCCATCCTTATCTCGGTTGTAGTACGATTGTCTCACAGCATGGGCATCCATAATCTGCTCATTAAGATGAGATATGGCTAGCCAACATAGTCGCCTTTTTCGTTGGAGATCCTGCAATGTTACCTTGAGGTCCTTGACCTATATGTCATAGTTGACACAAGTGATTTCATAGATGTCTTTGTCCTATTCCAACTACCCTTGTAACACCTCCATGTGTGCCTTTAACCCTACTTCAGTGGCCTTTAACTCTGTATCCTTCTCTATAAAATGGTGCTCTAGGGCTTGGTGATCATCCATTGCATTAGAGAGCTTAGCCTAGAGATCCAACACATGGTATTTGCCTTAGCCTACCGTTCGGCCACTTCGGCTTGATGCTTTTTCTCGATGCCCTCCACTTGAATTTGCAACTGTGTATATCAGGCCTTTTCTTCCATGGCTTCCTATCTTTAGCATTTTAGCTAATTGTGAAGCTCTTGGACCAGTTGAGATAAAAACAAGTTGGCCTTGAGGATTCCTTTCTGCTTTCCCTCCGCATCCTTTGTAAGCCTACTATCATTTGCGTATTTAACTTTTTGTAGTGATGCTTTCATGCTTTTTCAATAAGCGATTGGTTGAGGGGGGCTTACTTGTGAAAGTTGCACTCCGTCATCTGGGTGGAGAAGATATTTAAGTCGAACATGTAGGACTCCATCTCCTAGTCCTCCCATTCCCCTTGCTTCATGTACTCCTCCACACTGGTGTATTTGGGCTTTAAATAGTTCAGAGTTCCCTTCTCTAGCTCATGAACTACCACCTGTTTTACACTGGCATCCAATTCTTGCACGTCCTCTCCAGAGCTTATGGAAATGGCCACATGTGCATACTTTTTGGATGAGGAGGGTTGGAGGGAGGCACAGGTTTGGACTCGTGCAATGAGGTCCTCTAGCTTGAATGGATCTGTCGACTCCCAAAACGGAACAAAGGGGATCTAATGGTGAGGTAGAGAGGATGGGTGTGGCAGGCTTTGGATGAGGAGGGCTGGAGGGAGGCATGGGTTTGGACTCGTGCAATGAGGTCCTCTAGCTTGAATGGATCTGTCGACTCCCAAAATGCAACAAAGGGGATCTAATGGTGAGGTAGAGATAGGCTGGGTGGCAGGCTTTGGGCCTCATCTACTATAGTGGGCTTTGGAGGTCGCATGCTTGGCCCCATGACATCATGTATCTCAAGGATAGTTGGTTCTTGGGGGGCTAGAGAAGATGGTGGTGGTGGGCTTGGGATGTCTACTTTGTTGGAGTGCTTTCTTAGCCTTCAACATAAGCCGATGTGGATGGGGAAAGACTATCAGGTCAGTGAGGTGTGCTCTTTATCCGTTTCTTTAGGGGTTTCTCTGGATAGCTTACACCTATTTGTGTGCCTTGTGTCTTCCAGGAGTGCTGAGTCTTCCGCTCAGTCTCTTTGTAATACCTCATGTGCCGTGATGCCACTTTGGGTTCTTTAGGTGGAGCATCCGGTAAAGGGCATGGCTTAGGATCTTGGAGAGACATTACCATGTTTGATGAGTTAGTGGGTAAAGTCTTGAGGTGGAGCATGTTGGCCCAATTGTCCTATTCTCACCTCGATGCAGGCGGTAAACTTTATGCATGTCCATGTGGTTGTATCAATCTAACTTTACCTGCATGATCATGGATACTACTCTCTCCAATTGGGGATCCTTGAGAGCTTTGGACTTTGCTCCATTGTTGTTCTCCACCATCTCCGTGTGGTTTATGATGGTACCCAACACTTATCCATTAGGGGTCTAACATAACTCCCCTTTTGCTTGGTTTTCCCCTTAAAATTTTTCTTGGGAGTCTTTTCATCTCCCCTTGAGGAAGTTGGAGAGCCTTATAAAGGATCTTGAGTGGTCTTATTGCTTGCCATGATGCTAAAAATTACTCTACTGAATAGTAGGAGTATCATGAGCCCTTGTTAAATATAGGAATTATATGTTAGTGTAGCAATGGTGAAGAATTTGGTAAGAAAAAATAGTTCCTTGTTTTTCCAATAGCATGACAATCTCCATTATTTCAATGGTACAAAGTAGCAAAACATTGGAGAAGGTGTTATTGTGAAGATTGAAGTGTTGACGTGAAGAATTAAAAGCCGTGATTATACAAGTAGGGGTGACATGATTATGTAGGGATGAGGCAATCACATTGTGATTGTTTGGTGTGATTTATTGGCATGGTATTAACACCGTGATTGGTGACATGGAATTCATGCCATGATTTGGTGACATGGTACACACTGATTTTTTTGGGTATGTGCTGTGATTGGTGATGTGTTACTATGAGTCATGTGGCATGATTGATGATGTGGCACAATGATCGGTGACGTGTCAACCATGCACTATGATTGACACATGTTAATCATGTGCCATGATTCCGCAGAGTGTAGAATCACAATTGCCATGGGATGCTATCACACCCAACAAATATTGCCATTGGCAACAACTGGAGTGTTTCAATTGAGTGGTTAATTGTTAGTTCTAATATGGCGGGGATGCCATGATTTTACAGTCATGGTACCTGGATCTCATGATTGTGCAGACTACTGTGAATCATGGTAGCTAGCCCATGTTTGGTTTGATGGAGGGGAGTACAAAGATAGAATACTCATTGAGATTAGGGGTGGGATGGGTCCAAAAAAACAAAAAGCATGAGGATAAGTAAAGAAACAAAGAAGGGGGAGGAGAATACCCACCAATGTGATTAGTGTGTTGTTTTACCAAGAATAATAATCATTTGAAATAACACTAAGCAAGTGAAAAAAGACAAATAAGGAACATGAGTCCTACCTGAAGTGGTGGTATTGGTGGACAAATCGTGTGTAGACAACCAAAGATGCAGGCGCAGGCATGATGAAGAGCTCTAAGAAGAAGATGAAAAGTGAAAAAAGATTGCAGAGTGACAAAAATAGAAAACATTTCCTATTTAAAGCCAGGGGGATCATGGTAGCTGGTGGATTAATGAAGGTCCAATAGTAGTCCATGAGCCTCCTTTTATACTTGAGCCCATGACCAAGGTCCTAAACCTAATCTAAAGTTGTTACTTCATTACACCCTTACTCCCTTCTTATGGAAGCATGGTAGCAAATGCTTATCTATCAATCTCTCCCTAGGCTTGTACCTTAAGTTTAGGTTTTTCAGATGAGAGATGTGATCTCTCATTGATTCATGCTCCTCTTGCTTGATGTTATACAATTGAGCCATAGGGCTCCACTTATCTTCGCTTTATGCAAACTGGGTACGAGCACACTCTTAAGTCATGCAAAAGTAATCTTGTCTTTTGGCTTAAGTGATCTCGATACCATGGATGCGTCGTCTCTTCTAGTGTAAGGAAAAATACAAATATTTTCATCTGGTCGTCATAGATCGGTCCTTCCGCAAGTCTTGTACATTGATTTGAATATCTCCAGGTATTGTATGGCATCACCATCACCTAAAAGCTTTGACATTAATCTTGCCACATGATGGTGCCGGTGTAGTATCTAACTCCCTAGCAACCCCCTTCCTATTTTTTTTGGTCATCCTTAATAGATCTGCAACAGGTGTTGCAACTCCCATATGAGGGGCTACTCTCATTGGCTCCCTCCCTTGGTGGAGCCTCATATGCCATCCTATCTTTCCCTACTCTGCCTTAGCCTCTCGTGGCTCTAGCATGTCGATTCATATGTACCCTTGGGTCAAGTGGTATTGCGATAGTTTCCATGTTTCTATTTACACCAACATCCAAGACTACCCCTCCTAGGCTCCCTTCTTCTTGTAGCAGCAAGCCTCTCACGTATTATGGGGTTCTTAACATTGCATCTACCTCAGCCTTGGTGTACGCTTTCTCCACATCTCATTGTGCTAGTTCCTCGTTTCTTGAGAGAGGTGCTACAAGAGAAGCTAGGTCATCTCGAGGCTTGGAATAGGCTCTAAAGGTGGCATACCTTCCTCCATTGCTCGTTCAACCTCTCTAGATCACTAACTCGTGTGACCAAGTTCTCTTCACGCCTCAATCCCCTGAGACTAGAATAATGTTTTGGTGATGTGGCAAATACAACGTGATCATTGATCATGGGCGTGATTCTTAATCGTGATTTTTGATGTGGCAATCATGCACCGTGATTGATAACGTGTTAGTCATGGGCATGATCAGTATTCATGGACCATGATTTTTTTAATGGGATTTATAACATGGCAGTCATAGACGTGATTGATAATCACGTATATCAATCACGTCTATGACTGCCATGTTGTGGATAATAATCACGTTGTGATCATTATCCACATGATTACGATTGGATAAGATAGAATCTTTCAAAAATAGGGTGCATTTAATGCATAATCTTGGGAATTGAGAAATAGATTAGTTTATAAAAAAATCACGCCGGGGGAAGAAAAATCATGGCTATGATTTTGCAGTCTGCAGAATTGCATAAGCATGGTTTTGCAGTTTTCGAACAAAAATTAATAATTCAGGAGTGCAATTATTAATTTTTCTAGTTTGATCCCTTGTAACATGAATATTCCAATGACAACAAGCAATGAAATCATAGTGGCTCTTAAATTTTTTTATGTTTTAAGATTTTGGAAAATGCAGTAAATGGGTGTTTCCTGCATAATCACAGTCATCATTATGGAGTTCGCACCATCCAAGTATTGATGCAAATGCTTATTTTGTTGATTTCCTAATTTTCAAATAGTGTAAATAATAACTTTAAATGCTAAAACAATGCAAAATAGTCCTTTTCCATCTCTTTTTCCCCCTTTCATCACAACCTTATCCACATCTAATTCCCTTCTTGACCAATTACACAGCTTCAAACAACCATAAGAGAAAAGAGACTTGTAAGAAGATGTCAAGGAGTGCAAACAGAGTCGTGGTTCCCTGGCAACAGTGCTAAAATGTTATTGTTTTGGCTACACCATCCCTGTCCTAATGCGGTGTATAATACTCACCTTCACTTGTCATGTGGGGAACTTGCCGATGTCCAAGCCTCGTATCACGGTTGATTCCACGCTTTGCTAGTGGTAGCTAGCACCACTCTCTTTCCTCCTCTTCATGTTATCACCATGAGGTGAATACACCAAGGTATCATCAAAGAACATGAGCATAAAATTATCCAACTACTCTCAAAAAATATCAAACATTAGTCTATCGAAAGTAGTGGGAGCATTAGTTAACCCAAAAGGCGTCATCTTGAATTCATAATGATCATAGCGAGAAATAAAGGTTATTTTAGGAATGTCATTGTGCTATTGAATCCTGATTTAATAATACCCAAATTTTAAGTCTATTTTATAAAAGTATTTGGCACTATGCAACCTATCAAAAAGCTCATTGATCCAAGGAATAGGGTATTCATTCTTGATTGGTGGTACATTAGTTAAGACCTCTATAATCCACGCAGAGTCTTAAGGTGCCATCTCTTTTCTTTTGGAAGAGAATGTGGGTTCTCCCCAAGGTGATACACTAAGTTGAATAAGCCCTTGATTAATTAATTAGGAAAGTCTCTCCTTTAGCTCAATTACCTTTGGGACTAATATCTTATAAGCTCTTTTAGCCAATGGCTAAGAGCCAAACTCTAACTCTATCTCATGATCCACTTCCTATGTGTGACAAGGTGACAATTTTGCAAGCTCTTTTAGGAATAGGTCTGCATACTCACTAAGATATTGAGGTTCCCATTTTGGAGAGACTTGTCATCAACTTTAATCAATTTCATAACATACAAGGCTAATCTCTTTTGAAGACATTTGACCGGATAGGCAACTATAACTATATGTAATTTGGACTTGACTACATTAGTCTATTGAAAGTAGTGGGAGCATTAGTTAACCCAAAAGGCATCACCTTGAATTCATAATGACCATAGCAAGAATTAAAGGTCATTTTAGGAATGTCATCATGCTCTCAAAATTTACTTAATAATACCCTAATTTTAAGTCTATTTTAGGAAAGTATTTGACACAAAAAGAATTTGACACAATGCAACCTATCAAAACGCTCATAGATCCAAGGAATAGGGTATTCATTCTTGATGGTGGTAAATTAGTTAAGACCTGTATAATCCACACATAGTCTTAAGGTGCCATCTCTTTTCTTTTCAAAGATAATGTGGGTGCTCCCTAAGGTGATACACTAAGTTGAATAAACCCTTGATCGATTAACTAAGAAAGTCTCTCCTTTACCTCAATTACCTTTGAGATTGATATCTTATAAGCTCTTCTAGCCAATGGCTAAGAGCCAATAAGCTCTTCTATCTCATGATCCACTTCCCACGCGACGATAAGTTGACAATTTTGTAAGCTCCTTTGGGAATAGGCCTACATACTCACTAAGATATTGAGATTTGCATTTTGGGGAGACTTGTCATCAACTTTATTCAATTTCATAACATACAAGGCTAATCTCTTTTGAAGACATTTGACCAAACATGCAGCTATAACTACATGTAATATGGCCGTGCAATATGGCCTTACCACATGAACCTCATTACCTTACACTCTATTGGAGGATGCTTCCAATAAAGACATTGTCCCATCTTATAATGAATTCCATAATCATTCTTACTAAGCCAATCCATACCCAAGATGCCATGAAAGGTTCTCAAAGGAATAACCTTGAAAGATTAAGAGGTAGGGTGGTCAAATTAAGGAGAAATGGAATCTCATATGTCTCTGACTCAGAGAGCTCTAAACGTCCACTAGCCATCTCTATCTTTAACGACCTCTTAGTTTCTCTAGCCTTAATACTAAGCCTCTACACACATTGAAAGGGCAAACTTATACCTTTGACGGTCACCAAGATCTTGATGATAGAATATTGTCTATTTGGCTCTTGAGACTCCACAGCTACATGAGCATGGGCCTCTTCTTCTTGATCTTCTAAAGTGATTTCATGAGCTACACTCATGCTAGTCCAATTGTTCCTGGGGTTAGGGTAAGTGTTGACTAAAGGGTCTAATTCGCCATACAATGGGGAGTCAAAAGTCAAGGGTCTCCCACACTCACGAGCCTTGTGGTTGTTATCAAAACACTTAAAGCATCGGTTCTGCTCTTTGGCCCTTTGAAAAATTTTAGGAGTAGGATTTCAAAAGGAGGGAGGGGTGATTTCCGAGGGGCCTAGAAACCTTGGCAAGCTTTGGTTTGCCCACTTATAGGAGGAGAGGGAGGACATTTTGTACTTAAAGGGTAAGACTAGTTTAAGACTTGACTTGCCCCAATATGCCTACCTTAGCTCCGCATGACTTCTTCTTTGGCCTTAGCCCAAGCACAACATCTAAGATAAAGGTCGGTTGAAAAGCTTCTATTTCAGAATTTAGCAGATGTCCCAAGTCAGTGATAAACTTCCTTAGTTGCTGCACCTTAGTCAAGGGAGGTGCATACTTAGAAAGTTGGATAAACTTTGAATGGTGCACATCTAGAGGTCTACATCTTTTTTGACATTCAAGGAATTGCCTTAATCGCTACACCTTGGTCAAGGAAGGTGCATACTTAGAAAGCTGGATAGACTCCAAATGGTACACATCCAAAGGTCTACCTCTTTTTTGGACTTCGAGGAAAGTATCCATCTTCTTTCACTCGAAGTCAAGAGGGTAGGATCTCTCTTTAAAATGGACTTGATTTGCTCTCACGTAATGTTATTTCATTAATAAGTTGGGTTTGACATGTAGACCTACACGAAGCTTTAGGTGAGTCATGATTGATTTGTTAATTTCATTATAACCAACCATGACAAAATAACTAGCCATGAAAAAATAATCCTCCATGGAGTAGTCTATCCACTTACTGAGAGTCACTCCTTCATTGGGGCCTTCACCTAAGAATGTCCCAGGTTGGGGACTACATATAAGAGAGATCTTGGAGGTGATTGTGTACAACATCTTGGACAATGCCACTAGCTTGGCAAGGCATGATTCTTAAGAAAAAAGAAGAGAGTATAAAACTCTTTAGCTAACTTAATAACCCTTTGAAGAGAACAACTTCTCACAAGTAAAATCTTTATACATGAATTTTTATTTCAATCACTCAAAAAGCTTGGAAAGATTATTTATATACAAAAGTTTTCTTTCCCAAGTCTTCCTAGAAATCCCCAAGACCACAGAGCCTCTTAATCTTCTCAGGGATAACTATCTTATGGGTGGGGAGTTGTTTAAGCTAGGAAATTTCTGTACAAAAGACATCATTCTCTGAGGTGTTATCTATATCTATAACAATAGTAATCTATGAGTCTAACCTTTTCTAGTTCATGATAGATAGTGTTGTTTTCAACAAGTATTTCTATATCCCCAATGGTGATTTTAACAATACAAAGATCATCCATTGTGCTCGAGTACCTTTGCTTCATGCTCCAAGATTCATCAGGGACAGTACATATATGATCCCTTGCTTGCAAGTCATTCATTGTAAAGGCCTTCTAGAAAGACATCACTTGATCTTCTAGCCATGATTCCTCAAAGATAACCAATCAATATTCTTACCTTTATCATTCTTTTTCTAAGAAAATATCGTTATGACCATAGGTTCACTCTGATACCACTAGTGAGGCCCTGACCCCCTTTCCCTTAGGTTTGTGACCACTTTGGCATGCATGGGTTACCTCCACTTTGGTCCCGAATTTCTGTTTATCGAGCCCAAGGGGGTAGCACATAGCATAAGAACCCACATGGGTACAAAATTCAAAACTAACATAGCATTGATTTTATTCATTTGCATCATCATACAAGAGAATACAAAAAGTAGGAATAATTAAACAACAATGCAAGTATATTACATTTTGTACAAATATGCTTATGCTAAGGTTCTTCCAAGAGATTCATAACCTACAAAAAGGAAAGCACTTGACTTATTTGGCCCACCCATCCGTAGGCCAATACGTTGTGATGACCAAGCCACTATGCTCCCCTTTTCTCTTGTTTTACTTCACGATGCTTGGACTATGGGTCGACCGAGGTAGTGAGCAGCATCATCACAAGGGGGCCGCTTTGCCTTAGGGCCTTTCCCTAGCCAGCATGAACATCCACGAGTCGCTAATCCTTGCCTCACCTAAGAAATTACATAAAGACATCATTGCAACATTTTAAAAAGAAACTTAACCAGTTTGTATTCTTTCCATGACAAGTAAATTCTCATCTTTTTACCTTGTTCATTTTCTTCTTAAAAACAAAAAACATCCCCTTTCTTTCTTTATCTTTTTTTTAATTAAACAAAAAATATTTAAAAATATCCCCCCTCTTCCCCCCTCCCTCTCTCTCTCTCTCTCTCTCTCTCTCTCTCTCTCTCTCTCTCTCTCTCTCTCTCTCTCTCTCTCTCTCTCATACTTGCCTTCATACTTGTACTATACATCTTTATTGCCTTCATACTCGTATTATATAGCTTAACCAAGATATCCCATGCATCCTTAGGTATCGCTGCATCATGTATATAACCAGTAGCATCCAAAAATAGGTAGCCAATACATCACTTTTCTTGTTCTCTCATATCATGACTTTGTTTAATTTTTCTCAAGAAACTCCCTCCCTTTTTCTTTCTTTTATTTTTATTGCCCCAAGAAAAGAACCATCCACTCTTTCTTTTTTCCTTATTCATTTTCTTTTTTAAACCGAAAAAGACCCCCCCCCCCCGTCTCTTTCTTTTTACTTTGTTCATTTTCTTCTTAAAATTTTTAAAACAAAAAAGATCTCCTTTTTTTCTTTATCTTTTTTTAAATTAAACAAAAATTATTTAAAAAATATCCCCCTCTCCCCCCCCCTTCTCTCTCTCTCTCTCTCTCTCTCTCTCTCTCTCTCTCTCTCTCTCTCTCTCGCTCGATGTAGCCCTAGCTTGAGGTCAATTTTGCTGCCTACCTGCCGTCTTAGCATTGGCTTCGTCGCCTGTCACCACCACGTGGTCCATAGTAGCTGCCCAACACCGCTCCAAAGCCCCCTTTTCCAGTGACATTGACCTCAAGCTAGGGCTACGCCAAGAGAGAAACCTAGGTTTCTTGGTGATTTACATGTTTTTGAAGCATACAAGGCTTAAATTTCATTGCATTGAATCAAAAAGTAGCTTAGCAATTGTGATTAGAAATGGAATCCAAGCTCATTCAATGTGACTGACACCAAGTTGTCCTCATCAATAGGAGCTACAAGGGGCCCTCTAACTTTCAATGAGTAATCATTTAATACTCATCATATTCCTCTGCATATTATGCTAGTCTTGCATTAACTACATCTTTATTGCTTTCATACTTGTACCATACAGCTTAACCAAGATATCCCATGCATCCTTAGGTATCGCTGCATCATGTATATAACCAATAGCATCCAAAAAATGCTATAGGTAGCCAATACATCACTTTTCTTGTTTTCTCATATCATGACTTTGTTTAATTTTTCTCAAGAAACCCCCTCCCTTTTTATTTCTTTTATTTTTATTGCCCCAAGAAAAGAACCGGCCACTCTTTCTTTTTCCCTTATTCATTTTCTTTTTTAAACTGAAAAAAGACCCCCTCTTTCTTTTTACCTTGTAGATTTTCTTCTTGTTTTTAAAAAAAAACAAAACAGATCCCCTTTCTTTCTTTATGTTTTTTTAATTAAACAAAAAATAATTAAAAAATCCCCCCTCTTCCCTCCCTTTCTCTCTCTCCACCCCCCCCTCTTTCTCTCTCTCTCTCTCTCTCTCTCTCTCTCAGCCTTCGCACATGAAGGTCGACAGGTCCTGGGGAAATATAATAAAAAATGCGTAAAACAATATTTTATTGGCCTTCAGCCCCGACCGACCGCCACCCTAGCGGAATAGAATTTTTCTATTGCTCACGCAGTCGACGAATGTTCGATTCACAACCACCAATAAAAAGTTACCACATATATAATGTGTTTCTGAGTTTGCCATAGCGTTGAAGAGCCGCTGAAGGTGTTACGCGGGCTGAGGTATTGCAACTAGGTATACTCTCTCTCTCTCTCTCTCTCTAGTTGCCACATATATAAGGGTGCGTTTCTCTTCATTCTCAAAGCCACGTTTGCCTTTGTTCACGGAGCTTCATTTTGGAGAGCATACGGGCAAATTCAACATTTTGCAAAGGAGGCTCATCAACTTATCATCAGAGGTATGCATGTGTGAAGACTATTTCCAGTACTTTGATTACTTCTTGTTTTGTAAATACATGTATATTGCATGCAAGACTTCTTATGGATTGACAACATGCATGCAAGCGTACAATTTGGCTTTATTACATAAGCATGTAAAAGCATAAGTTATGTGATAATGTATGCAAAAGCATGTCATCTCAACAAGGCAAGGAGGTACCTACAAGGGTTGTGTTTAAAACTAAAACTAGCTCTCCATATTAGAATGACTGTGAGGAGTACGTCCCTCTTTCTCTTGACCACCCATGGCCAAACACTTTCATGTCTATGTTGATAACGCCATTAGAGGACTTCCTACTGAAAGCAAGCCTTTAAGTCCGATCGAGTTTGCGTCTATGCAGCATCCATCTACTTCTTCTTGACATGGTTCACCCATAGCCCCAATTACTAGTCCCATAGCCTTGCCATCTTGGCCACCGAGATCCACTCCAAATGCTGTGACTCAATCCAACGCAACTCAATCCAAAGTGACCTCAAGTGCTCCATCCAACCTAATTCAATCTCTAAAGGATGGAGCCCCATCAAGGAAGGCTAAGGTTATAGGAATTGTATGGTCTGATAGCACAACATACACTTTATTACATCATTATGATGAGTTCTGGACACACATCAACAAAGGAAACTTTTGAGCGAAGGATTAGAAAGTTATCACAGATAGGTTGAACAAAGATACAAGTGGCTCATCAAGCCAAGACCAAGTCAAAAACAAAATAGACACCTTGAAGAAAGCTTATAAGAAAAAAAATAGATACCAAGATGAAGCAGAATTCCATAGGGGATGAGCAATCATCATGGCCTTTTTATGAGAAATGTGATACATTGTGGGGAAGTACTCCAAAATGCACTAGCTTGATGAATTCTCTTGACAGCGGTGGAATGGCAGAGATAGGAGTTGATACTAGGGTAGAAGTAGAGATACTGGATGATGAGGAGGAGGATCCAATTGTGGACAGAGGCATTAAAGCAACAATAGATCAAGTTGGAGTGAAAAGAAAATAAGGTGGCATCGTCCATGATGGTGTGAAAGGCCAAAAAGTGAAGGAATTTCCTCAAAAAACATTCTTGGTCGATCGATGAGACGGCGATGAAAGTAGTGTCAGATAAACTAGGCGAGATTGAAGTAGCAAGGATGATTCATGAAGAGAGACTATTTCAAATAAGACAGGAAGATGAGACAAAGAGGCAAGTAACCTATTTAAACACGCAAGTGGAAATTGCAAAGATTCTTAGCAAATTAGGCAAAGAATGGTAAGGATTTAATCATGGTATTGATGTGTTACTTTTGTATTCTTGATCTGTGCCTTAGGTATTTGAGAAATCTTTACGACTTGTGCGCAGACATTTGGAACCACTCACCCCAAGGTAACATAGTAGATTGATCAAAGGTATGCATCAATCCATGCATCCTCTTGTGATTTTTTGTTTATTGCCGATGCTTAATTCTGCTCCTTGTCAGACTTCAGTTGAAATGCAACGTAATTGTATTCTAGTAGGCACTTTAATGCTTATTTTATGTGCCTTTATGATGCAAAGTGTAATCATTGAATTCCTAGAAAAGGAGGGGTGGAGGTACGGTCCTGGAGAATGGTGGTGTTTCCCACGCTAGGTGACTTTTTGGAGACGCATTCACTCGTCTTTGGTCCGAAGCGCGACTTGAAAATCAACATAGGTTGTTTTACGCATATCGAATGTCATATGACTCGTTCCATGATTTGCGTGACATGATTGAGCCCCATTTGCCATCCCACGCATAGTGAGAACATAGTGCGTAATCCTATACCTGTTGGCCTTGCATTAGCAACTGTTCTTTGGAGATTAGCGCATGGTCATTCTAGTACATCAATTTCACATTTATTTGGGATTGGGGAGTCCACTATTCGTAAATATATGGGCATCATCATCCATATTTTGTGCTTGCCGACAATGTTTGCAAGACATGGAATAGTGGTCCCTATGGGAGATCGCTTGGTCAAAATTATTTCTGAGTTTGAGGAAATCATGTCTTTGCCAAATATGTGTGGGTTTAGGATCAAAATAGTCTGGTTGGCGACGTCCGACAGGTTCTTTGCCATCGATTGGACTTTTTGGAGATCATCACTCCGTCCGGCGAGGTCCGATCGGTTACTCTTTTGCCGGACGGAGCCCACCGGTCGGAGACATGTGCGTAGGCTCTCATACTCATACTCTCTCTCTCTCTCTCTCTCTCTCTCTCTCTCTCTCTCTCTCTCTCTCTCTCTCTCTCTCTCTCTCTCGGCGTAGCCCCAGCTTGAGGTCAATGTCATTCCTACTCGCCGTCTTAGCATTGGCTCCACCACCTATCACCACGTGGTCCATTGTCGTGCATAGTAGGTGCCCAACACCACTCAAAAGGCCCCTTTTCCAAGGAAACCCCACCCGCCGGGCATCATTTCTCAAAGAAACAAAAAGTGCTGACCCCACCCTCACCCTTTTTTTAAATTTTCCAATCAACAGGGCCACCCCACCCCCCCAACCCTCCTTTTCTCTCTAGCTCTTTAGATTTGATGAAAACTAGGTCTCCAAGGCAAGCTAAAATTAGCGCAGCACCTGGGAGCTTCCGGCTTGCTTTAATCTTGATGATTGTGGTGTGTTATGAGTGATCTTGGCACCTTCTTGTATGCAGATCCAATTTATAGTAAAACTCTTCCAATGCTGAGATTTGAGTTTATAAACATGGATTTAGTGCTAATTACTAGTTGCTACTTTAATTGCCTAGATCCAACACGATGTCAATTACCTCATCGACACTTTCATTGACTAACTGGATGGGGCATCCAAACAGAGTAGTGAAGATGTGCTCATATAAGAACTTGGTGATTGTGAGGGTAGCCCTAGCTTATGTCCACTTTTGGTTGCATAATGTATTGCCACTAAGATGTACTCTTAGTTGCTCGGATGTGACTTAGGTGTGATGGGCCCCACAAAATTAATGCCCCAATGCTCAAAGGGCTCCCAAGGGGGTGAAGTGTGTAGGGCAAGATAATTCAGGCTAGTGACATTATAGAACATACCACAATTTTAATTGGGTGGTGATGTGCTCAGGTACGTGTCCACCTAATCATGAGTGGGCATCTTTCATGATCAAGGGAACCTCATGCGAGTTAATGCACTACCTCATGATTGCATCTTTACCCATTTTGTAGAGCTGGCTTGCTATTAATTGGTAAAGTCTACTCTTTAGCAATAAACTCCTCTTAGCCCCGACATTTAGAGAGGGAGAGAAGTGGGTAGTACTTAACAACATGACAATTTCCTCGTACCAGGTGGGTGTGGCATCTACTACAACATGCTACCAACATGTGCCCTCTTTTGAGGATGGATCTCCACTTGGAATCCTTGACAAGCAGTCTGCTACTAGTACGTGCTCCTTGCCTAGCCTCACCATAATATCAAAGTCAAACTCTTGGAAGGGGAGTAGCCACACCACCATAATCTCAAAATCAAACTCTTAGAAGGGGAGTAGCCACTACCATACTTGGCCGAGACCTAGGCCTTATTGAGCAAATACTTCAAGACTTGGTGATTTGTAATCACGAAGACAATAGCTAAACCTTCTCTCTTGATGGTGGAGTAGTTGCACTCTGTCTAGTCGAGCTGTCTCTCTCTGTGTTGGTGGTCAACCCATCTTTAATGTAGCATCTAGTTGAGCCAACATTTCTCCCACTACTACCGAGAAGCATCAGTGTGCATTTGAAAAATGAGGTCCCAATTAGGTGTAATCAATACACAAGCGTGTGCAAACATGTGCTTGAGGAAGGAAAACTGAGCTAATGATAAGACACATCTACATGTAATAACTTGTTTTGTTCCAAAAGCTCTTGCACTCCCTTGGGGTTGGTCCGGGTTGGGGGAGGGATCATCTACCAAGACCACATGTCCCAACAAGGCATCGTGGACCACTAGGAAATGACACTTAAGGGGTTGAGCCGAAGGCTAGAGCTCCCACACTTCCCGAATACCAAGGTGATGAGCTACCGGCAAGTGCCCACTCTCGAGGTCTTCTTGCCAAAAATTGAGAAGTCATCGAAAAAGTGCAAAAAATCATGGAGTTACTCTTGAAAGATCCTTGTGATCATTCCACTAGAAGGAGGCCCGGCATTGTAGAGGCGAAAAGGCATCATGACAAGCTTAACTGCCCCACTGTGTGAATCTATTTTGAGCATATCTAACTAGTCAATTCCTACCTGGTTGCAGCAGCGGACTAACCTCATCACAAGACTCAAGAGGAAGCCTTGCTCATGGAGGAGCTACCATCACCTTGGATTAAAGAATGTGTCAATTATTTTCCCTTGGATGCTGGTGCTTCTTCTCTTCCACCCCACCATGTATCAAGAGGAGGTGAAGGAGCTCAACCTTGGCACTGAGGAGGATCCCTAGCCTATCCTAGTGACTACATGGGTATGGGAGGACCTAGCTATTAGGGATAGGGTTACCACCTTTTTCAATGAACATCAAGATGTGTTTGCATGGACCTACAAGGACCTCCATGGCATTGACCCAACCATTTACACACACATATTCCTCTCAAGAAAGGAAGCCCCTGGTGCAAAAGGGTATATACATAAGAATGAACCCCAAGTAATTAGAAGTGAAGGAGCTAGAAAAGATGAAACAAGCTGGGATCATTGTGCCCATAGAGCGTTCAGAATGGCTATCTCCAATAGTGGTCATCCCAGAGAAGAAGGCCAACAAGGTCCACATATGTGTGGACTTCAAACCGCTCAATGAATGCACTGTCAAGTATGGTTTCCCTCTTCCCTTTATTGAGGGAGGGAAGATGAGGTAGGAGGCCATGTGCTCTATTCATTCATGGATGGCTTCAGTGGCTGTCCCTTGGGCTGTCGATCAGCTTGACCACTCTGACCGCACCACCACTCATGCGTAAGGGTAGGTACTCTCCACCAAGGGTACTGCAATATATCGACCCTAATCATGTATTACCCTAGCAGCTCTCAACCATTGTCAATCAACCTGACCACTCCGACCACACCACCACTTGTGCATGTATCATTCCTATGCCATCTTCTTGGTCCAACTTTATGTTCCATTTTCTTTCCATAGGAGCTTGAGACATGGTCTTGGCCCACTTTGATGCACTCCACATGTTATCTATCTCAAAGGATGTGTGCAGGACCTTCTTGGGGTATATAGCCACCAAGAGGATCCTGACACTCACCATGGCTTACATTACCAAAGTGTTCAACTTCCCTACCATCCCCAAACCTTCCGTGGGGATGAGGTACCTCCAATATCCTCTAGCCCAAGAGTGGATCGTTGCTTCCCTACTTGCAACCCACCATCGGCTACGGACCTCACTACCTTGGCACCCTCGACATCCATCACCACCTTGTCATCTTCACCCTCGCATGCACCCATATTGTTACCATAGATCTCCATAGAGCAGTTGTCACACACTCCATCTCTATCTCCCTCCACTCCCCGCTTTATCACACCTTGGAAAACAAAAGTGTAAACTTGAGTCTAGTGATTGCTCTAGCATTCACACATGCTAAGAAAAACTTTTGTAGAGACACAAGCATGCTTTGATGAGCAATGAGAAGACCTTGTTGTGTGATGCTCCATGAAATTGAGGGGAAAAATGAATTCTCAAAACAATTTGTTGCCTTATGTTTTTTCAAAGTTGAAAATGTGAAAAATATCTTAGTCTCCTACCATGCTTCTTTAATGTATGAAACCTAATTGTCACTATGAACCACCATGACTATGGATTAGTTAATTAAACTTGCTAGGAAATTGCACTAGGTAAACCTTACACTACAAAACTTTGACGGGCAAAATATATGGATGATCATCAAATTGACAAGGTCTTCCAAATAAGCACCCCAAATGTTGAAATTGATTAGTTATAGTGAAATATCCCATCATAAAAAAATATTTTACTTTTTAAAGGTTACATGATTGCATTATTTTAGGAATAAAATATGGTGGGTTACAGTACTTGTTTAAAAAAAATATTTGTTTACTTTTTAAAGGTTAGAGAATTTCATTATTTTAGGAATAAAATATGCTCAAATCTACCATGAATGGTAGGTTTGGTATGCATGATCCCATCTCTTGTGATTCTCTTCATCTCTCTTCGATTGTCCAAGATTTGCTCTTTCTTCCTCTTCACTCACAATACTCTCTCTCTCTCTCTCTCTCTCTCTCTCTCTCTCTTGTGTGCACTCATGAGAGGGGCTAGTGTAGATGGGCCAAGGGTGACCCTATGTGAAGGAGTATGCTATGAGGAGAGGTCTCTCTCAGAGGAGCTTTTTTTTTTTTTGAGGGGGGGGGGGGGGGGGGTCGCACAAAGCAGTTTTGTGGGCCTCCCTGGAAATTGGCCTTGCTCCACCATACCCTCATCAAAGCTTGCCAAGTTTACTCCCAATTGTTATCTCATCTTCGATATCTTGATGGAGGCTTCCCGATGTGTCCAAACCATTGCTCTTTCCCATCAACCAATAGTAGCTACCTATTGGCATTCCATTTACATGCATGAGTATGCCGCTTGAGATGGCCTCATATGAGCCGAGAATGTGGAGGTGAAGTATAAGAGACTTCAGACCCAGATCAACCAACATGATTTAGTGATGGTTGAGTTGAGAAAGCATAGCTCTTCGCACCTCTCTGACCCCTCCGGCCGCTAACACTATCGATGCCCTCCACCCTCTGGCCGTTGTCACTGCCGGAGCTCTCTGAACCCTCCAACTTAACCGACCACCATCTCCACAAGATCCCTCTGACTTCTCCAACCACTGACTCCACCGATGACCATGTGCACTCACCACATGCATGGCCACCCTAGGCTTGTACATCACCCTCCTTTTCCCAAAGTGAGCAGAGATCTATCTTCAATACTACCTCACCTTCTTTGATGGACTCTAGATCGGAAGATCTTTATTGTAATTCAGATCATGATGTGCATTGATATCGAGGTAGCCTCCAACAAGGAGGTGTTACCTCGAGGATTGTTACATTTATGGAGCATTGTGCGTGTATCATGGAGGAGTGGGTGGTGTGTGCACACCGTGTAAGAGCTGTGAGGAAGATATTCGGTGCTTTATTACATTACTGTTTTGAACCAGATGATCTCATCATAGCCATTTTGTCCACGTTGTAAAAAGATGAGAAAACATTTCATTTTTCAAAACTTAGAAATGCATCACAGGTGCTACCCCTCACAAAGTCCATGTAATAATGGGATCAAAGAAATGTCATAATTTGCCACAAGCTTCTACTGATTTTGTTAGACACGACTAAGTAATTGGTAAAATCTAGCTTGGATGAGAATGCATCTAATAGGGGCTGCATCCAAGAACAATGTCATTAATTGTCACACTGGATCTGAGTTGAAAAAACTGAATTCATACTTTTGAATACTATTGCTAACGTGTTCCACTTATTGGCTAAAACCATGCATCTAAGAGGGTCTGCATCCAAGAACAACAAATGTCATTAACGGTCACACTGGAACTGAATTGAATAATACTTTTGAATACTATTGTTGTGTCCCATTTATTGCCTAAAACCATGCTCCCATTAAAAACTACCGAGTAACTTGCTCACATGATGAAAACAATTTGTAAGGATGGTGAAGAGAGAGGAGCTTGAAAACTATGAAAATTACTAGTGTAATCCTGGAAAGGAAAAACTGCATGTGATGATCCCTAATGTAATGTGCATCTTATTCATAACCCTAGAGATGAAAAACTGCAAGTAATGAGCCCTTATGGGTTCGTGTCCCAAGCATGTTATGTGCATCTTAGTATGATCAAAAGTTGGCCACCTTTGAAAAGAAGCATCACTAAGGGTCAAGCTAGATTTGAAGTGGATACACTAAGAATTCACATTGTGGACGCCAAACCATCTCCTCACTACTTTGTTGTCCTAACCATCTTCACTAATAGCTATTGAAGCACGCTTGTTGTGAATTCTTAGTGTATTCTTCAACCACTACTATAAAACAGTGAGGGAGGAGCTGAAGAAGTAGGGTTTTTTAGTAGGGGCATCACCACATGGTTCACATTCAAATGGCCTTGTAGTTCAGATCCTGACAACTATTCTCCCATGCAGCAACAAAAAATTCTTAATATCTCAGACTGATCTTGTCCATTTTTCGGTCATCTCTCCCAAGCAACAAAGGGAGACTTCTAAACAATTCTTTATGTACTGCTACATTGTTGCAGAGCCACCAAGGTTCCAATTCTTCTTCCAATGGTGTCCAAGGGATTCATCAGTGTCTATGCTGTCCTTTTGCTAACATGCAACAATTTAAATGGGCTGGGACATGGTGAGAACTCAACCTTTGTGCTATTTTTTCTTAACCAATGCCTAATGTAGAGTTTGCTGGATGGTTATACTAACATATAAATGATTGCCTGGTAGAGATATCAATGGGGAACTGCATTGAGACTTTCTTTTTTAAAGATCTGCAATTCCAAAACTTCATGCAGATTCATCCAGGCTATGTTTTTCCATCATTTGATCAATAATATCATTATCATTATCCATCTCACCCATCATCAAAGAACATAAGCTTCTATTATTCCATTATGTTACAGCAGCAAACCTGCAATTTTTGGGCCAGTTTGGTCCCCTTAACAAATGTTCAATATCACACAACTCTTAGCTCTATATATCAAACGCATGCACAGATGGTAGCACCTTACATGAACAAACTGGGCATCCTTTAACTCACCCCTACATCAAGCAAACCCAAAACCTTCAAAAATATGCCCTTCAATGACAGCATACAACTTTCCATGCATTACTTCATAAGATGGATAGGGTGGAAGAACAAGTTGAAAGAAGCAAGTGTGTGCTGTAGGCAACCATGTTATGTCTGTGTGTGCTTTATGTATGTGGAATTTTGAAGAAAGCCCTACAAAACCTTCCACTGGAAGATGAGCCACCGAGGTTGAAAAGAAAAGTAGCCGTCTTCGCTCCTCCATTGTCATGCTGCCCACTACCTGCAGTTTTTCAATCAACATCATGACCAAGGCTCTCTCTCTCTCTCTCTCTCCCTCTCTCTCTCTCTTTCCCTCTGTATGTGTGTGTGAGTCCAAACCAAAACGAAAACAAAACCCTAACCCACATGATTTTGGTGAAGGTAAATTGTACTTGATGCTTGACATAAGGTCATGATATTCTCCTGCAGCATACCACACCCCATCATTCTTGCAGAGTTCGGAACACCACCACTGAGGGTAGATGCACTTTTCCAGACTGTGACACACATACACTGCCTCACTCTTGGACAGACACACATTACTGAGGCTTGCTTTAGAGTCATGTTGATAGGGCATGGTATGCTAGAGTTACCCACTGGTTTCTCACATAGGAGCTTCATACAGACCACCTACCACCCTTCCGGTACAATTTAGATGCTTCTCTCCATCCATGCCAGGCCCCACAAAATGAGAGAATTATTTGACAATCTACATCGTGTTTGGTGTTGCCTGAATGCATGCATTTGATTAAGATCCCAAGGATGCACATCTGAGCATGCAACTAACCTTATGGTTAAGTTTGTGCACTAAAGGATTGACTTTATTTGTGTTTGCAGGTGAATAGTATAGAAACAACCCCCCCCTTACTTTATTATTATTATTATTATTCATGTTCTAACATTTGAATGTGTAGCTAAAGTTGACTTTCAATGTATACATTCAAATGCTACCACAGATGAGCTGCCAACTATCTGAGAATTCAATTCACAACGTACGGACATTGTATGGGCGTCCGTACAACGCTATGAACCGTACGAAAAAACCCGTACAGGGATGATGGAGGCTGTGGCACAGCTTTTCCGCTTAGCAACGGCTATTTTTGTGTTTCTCGGGCTGTTTTCCGATTATATTTGGTTGATTCCGGGGCTGATTTTGAAGATTTCTGGTGGATTCACTCGTCCACCTTGGTGGTGGATGCCCAAGGTAATATTTTACTGTTGCTTTCCCCACAAAACTTGTTGCCAAGGGTTGATCTCTGGGAAAAGCTTGTGCCATGGGTACATGTATGGGTTGTTTGGACACTTCAAGGTGGTGTGTGGGCTGTTCTAAGTCCTGGTACAGCTGGTCAAAGGGTTGGTACAGCAGGCACTCATGTTGTGCAAGGTATAGTTAGGCGATTGTATGGACAAAACCTGGTACATGTGAGAGCCTTATGCTGGTGATCCTGCTGAGATTTATGGTTGAAAAGTGCCTGGGTGCTGTGAAGATTAAGATCTTATTGTTGCTGGTGCCTGGTGGTGCCTCTTCTCTTGCTTAGTGGCTTGGGTAGCAGGCATGTGTCTCCTTGTCTTGGACTGGGCGGTCATGTCTCTACTCCTGCTGAGAATGCTAGAGTAGGACTCAGGAGGCAAGCTTGGAGTTCTTCCCTTGTTTAGTTGCCTGAGTGGTGGATTGTTCTTGACCCGGCCCTCAGGCTAGGGTTTGGGGAAACTATTTGATTTGTTTTCATGCTGTACTTGGAAATCGGGTGCAGGCACCCTCATACTTGTATTTGTAAAATACTCTTTTGGAATAAAGAATTCCTAAGGGGGGGTCAGCCCCTTCTGGCCTAGTATGTGTGCCCCTTCTCATTTTATGCTAAGTGAATGGTATGTGAAGTTGTCAACTGTTTCAGAGGAAGGAAGATGGTCCTGACCACTACTGTGTACGCATTAGCTTGTCTCAACAGTAAGACACACCATTCCTTGCATGGAGGACATCACATGCAGGCCTTCAAGGTCAAGGAGAAGAAGATTGAGAACGGCGACATTCCGGAGCATGAAGCTCAACAGCAGCAACTTCACCACAATCCGGAGGGTCAAAGAGTTTTAAAGGTCAGCAAGTTGCTGCAAATTCTAAAGTTGAGCAAGAATTTCTGACTTTCCAAGTTTAGATAAGAATCTTGATGCAAGATCAAGGCAATTTGTCCTTGTCTACCTCATCAAGAGGGGGGATAGAGAAAAAAGCAAGTATGGTGATCATACCTTCATCAAGCCACCTTGTTTGAAGGATGGTGGAGTGGCTGTCCAGGCAGCAAGAGTTTATATGCATGCAATGGGCCATGGTTATGTGCAGGAAGGTAAAGACAAGGAGTCTATACATGCTATGGTCCCGGCAAGAAACAATGTATGCATTAGAAGATACGCATGCCTTGGGTAAAGGGCAAAAGCAAGATGCATGTGGATGCCTTGGGCAAAGGCAAATGCAAGTAGATGGCTGCTGCCGTGTGATTGAGAGTAGTCAAATAGATACGTATCGGCTGAACTTTCTACAGGCTCACACTTATGCATTATTCATGTATGTTTGGACATGAAAGCCGAAACACTAATGGACAGCTTTGATAGCATTTTTCTACAAGTGTTTTATGCATGCTTAGTGGTATGTATATGCAGAACAGAGTTTGTATCTATGGGAGACTTCATTGCAAGTCATTTTCAGCTTATTCCTTGAGGAGACACAATGGGTTCAGAGGCTGATCATAACCAGCCAGGGATGATGTAATTATACTGTACTATGAAACCAAGATGGTTCTTATGTTGAGAACATTGATTTTTTTGCCCACAGCTGGATATCATAACCAGACAGGGATGATGTAATTATACTCTACTATGAAACCAAGATGGTTCTTATGTTGAGAGCATTGATTTTTTTCCCCACAGCTGGATATATACTGTAGGCTACTTGGAAAATATCTTTGAAGATATGAGGCTTGCAGGCAAGATCCTTGTTTTACATAGAACATATTGATAGATGCAAGCTGGTGACACATATGCAGGACCCTTAATAGGAGGAGACACAACAGTTAGTGAGTGTTGGTTCAGTTTCGCAAAAGTGCCGCAATATGGCTGCATAATTCATGTATATGGACAGCAAACTTCACTTAGTGAACATATGCTTGTTGTTAAGTGCAGATCAGCCCTAAGTTGGGGGATACCAAATTGGACACAGTAATATTTGTGTCTTGCTTTTGGGGGGCTATGCAACCCATGAGTGACGAACATCCACGGAACCCTCAAAAAGGGGTGATAGTTTGCCATGTTGGATGTATGCCTGGATTTCGGATCATGGGAAAGTGCTAGTGCACTAGCAGGCAGTTTTGAGAGTTCTTAGTAGATATGCATTGACAACCAAGAGGTTTGCAAAGAAGGTTCTGCAAATATTGCAGAGTTATGGCTGTAAATATGTAGTGTTCACAACATACTTGACTTCATGGTTCTATGGTTAATCAGCTTGCATGCCAATCTTGTCAGAAGCACACATTCTTGCATGGAAGGTTGAGGCCTTGCAGTAATACTAGTTTGACTAGTTGCCTAGTCCAAGAAAACCATGAGTTGCAGGCTCGTTTGGTATGATGAAGTGCATAGTTGTAGTCACCTAGAAATGATGGAAAAATAACCTAGTATGACTAGGCTATTGCTAGTATGACTACAGACCTTCGCCTAGTGACTTGGGTAGTTTATCTTCTTTCCCTGCTGAGTGGCTATTCTCCTAGCTGAGTGACTTGGATGAATATTCACTGTGTGAGACTGGATTTGGCTTGTGAGATCCACATAAGAGCTTTTGTGAGAAGCATACTTGTGAGTTCCACCAGTGTGCCACTGATATGACATTCCAGGGTACCCATGTTTGACTAGAGCCCCTGCTTCTGGTTTGACTGGAGTTAGATAGTGAGAGAACTAACTGCCTAGTTTGACTAGGATAGACTGGTTTGACCAACTCCTCTCTCTCTTCCAGTTTGACTGGAGTTGATAAGGATCTCAGTGATTCGAGATCTGGGGTCATTGGAAACAAGGATAACCTTGCTTCTTAGCAAAGTAAGGGGGACTTCTCAGTTGAGGTCAACTGTTTAGAAGAGGGGGGAGATGCCACCATTTGGTCATGACCTCTTTTCTCATGCACGGTGCCTAGTAAGACTCAATGCCCAAATGCAAGTATTGGACAGGAGATTTCGAAAGTATATGTGCATTTGCATCATGCATGGTTGCATGTGAATCTAGATGAGTTGCTAGATGTATGTTACGTTTTCTTGTGCTGTTGTCGTTGGTCAGTCATGTGGTGCCGGGGATGCCCGGATTAACTGGCTACAAGATATTGAAAGTGCCTGTCACAAACTTCCTCACAGATTCTGTTTTCTACTGATCATGTGTGGCATGTGGAGCCTGACATGACATACATGTATGGCTGGTGGAGCCTGACATGGTGTGTCTGTATGGCATATGGAGCCTGACATGACAATACATGTATGGCTCATGAAGCCTGACATGATAGTACATGTGGCTTGTGGGGCCTGACATGGTGTACATGTATGGCTCATGGAGCCTAACATGATGTGATTCCTTGGGACTAACTATCCTGGAGATCTTATGTATTTATGTTCTAGGAAGGTTCCGGAAGGATCATGAGCCCTCGACATTTTAATTGATACAACTGAGCAGATGGGTGTTTCTTCCAGTCTAGCGTGTGCATGACTTTGATTTTATATTTGGATGACTTGTTTTGTTTGCTTACACAATGCCTGAGATTACTGCTTGTGTTGTCCATGGGCCAGGGACGCCTGGAACCCTGTGGACATGTATATGCACACCTGTTTGGGACTAATAGGTGGTCTACATGTGTTCTGCAAGTGGTAAGGGTCCCCAAAAACCCAATTTACAGCTTTATGATTTCACATACTAATAATTATGAGTGCAAGTCCACACTCACTTATAAGTGACCGGACAAATTATAAGTTATTCACATTGAGCACGACCAATTAAATACACGTGGCGGCCAATAGATGGGCACTGGACAAGATTTGGACCAATCTCTTGTGGGCGCCCCCTTCTGGACTAGAAACACACACGCCTGGGCTATTTTCAGCGTTGGAACTCTATTACGGGCGGGGGGCGCGGGGGGGGGGGGGGGGGGGGGGGGGGGGGGAGACTTCAGTTTTGGATAGACGCTTGCTTTTGGTGCATGAGAGGAGCTTGTCGACTGGTTCTACAACTTCCTACAGCCGGTCGACCTCATCTTGTGGCTATTTTTGATGCTGGCCGACTGTTTACAGCCCTAAGAAGCTGCTGGTCAGGGCATCCGGAGGCAGGGAAGTGCTCGCCGTTTGGTGGTAGAGACATCCTCTATTGATCGGAGACCATCTGGCTTGTGAACTGCTGCTGGTCGTCTTCCCTTGTCAAGGCTTCTGAGAGCTGGTCGACTTGCTCTGTGTGCCAGACAGGAGGAAGATGAAGATGCAGGGTTGTCCCAGGCTGATGTGGGAGTGTGCTATGGGCTGTCCATGGTTGTCCTGCATGTGCTTAATGCTAGGAATGCTCTCTGGTGCTGAAGATTGACATCAAAATTCAGCATATGTTTTGTTTTGTTTTCATACTATACTACAAGAAATAGCTGCTAGCCAGTGGAGAATCGCTGGGCACCACAAAGTTGTATTCGGAAGCAGACTCTTTTTTGGTAATCTAACCATAAGGGAAGAGGGGGGGGGTTTTTGCACTTCCGGCCCCTAGTGTGGTGTACTGTGCAGAGCTGACATCTTTCTTTTATCTGGCAAGCTTACGTGTTTTTTTTAATTTTCTAGAAAGACACTTCTATTAAGTATGAGAAAAAACATACAACAATCACAATAGCTATAAGCCTAAAAAGAATAGGATCACCCCAATATGTATTTATTCAGCTTACGTGTTTATTCACTTTTCATGATTGATCAGATTTCCGTGTTATAGCTGCCCTTCCGTTACATTGGTATCAGAGCTTGGCGTTCTACAAAGCTTGTGCCTTATATGATACTCGATATGGCTGTAAGGAGTCATTATCTGTGAGAGAAGGTTGGGATTTTGAGGTAGCCCTCGTCTTACTATCGCGCCTCGAAAGACGTTACTTCTGGTTTAAGCGGTAGTGAGCGTGTGGAAAGACTTCGTGGCCCTCATCTCTGTGTAGGGGCACTGTTGCACCCTTGCAGTCTATTCAGTATCATACTTGGGAAGCTGGTAGATAGTGATTCCGGGACACGGAAATTCTTTTCTTTCTGAAAATCTGGTAGAGACATTATGGCCAGCCAGTCAAATCGTTCTGTGGAGGACTCTATCACCCGTATTCGTCGCATACGGAAAGAGGATAGAGATAGGAACCATGTTGGGGCTTTGGTAGATAACGATCCACCGTTGTTTGCTAGGGCTGAGGATCAGCATGATCTTGATGCTTTGATGAATGAGCTTGAAGAGCTCCGTGCTTTGCAAAGGGACCCGGATGTACAGAGGGCATAGTAGCAACTGAACGGGAACGAGAATGGGAACGGAACGAAAGCACCACCAAGGGAACAAGAATGGGAAAAAGGGGGAACGGGAACGAGGGGGAACGGAAACAGGGAACGACCTAGATAATTCCTAGAAATGACAATAAATCTTAACATACAATGCTCATTTATATAACCAAATCACACACACTAAAGTCTAGTGCACCACACAATGTGCATGGCTAGATACTAGCCCACATCATACATGACATAAGTGACAAAAGGCACACAATGTGGCCCACGGCCTAGATAAAAGAAACAACCCAAGTCTAGAGTCCAAGCCTCAAGGTGACATGCAAATAGTAAGGAGATATCATGCATGGCTACTGCCAGTGATGCCATCAAGGAGACTATCATCTGTCATCCAAGAAAGCCATATCATCAAGACCAACATCTGTAGCATCCAAATCTTCAACCCCATCCTGACCAGGATCTGCAAGTCCATATGTCTCCTCATCATCCGAGGACTTCTCATCAAGCAATATAAACTTCTCTGGTTTGGGAGAAGCCATATCACCAAGCAAGCGCAAATTAGCACTTACAAAAATCAAGTCATTGAGTTGTTTTGTCCCAAATTTCTTCCTCTTCTTGGATGCAACATGGCCAAACACACTCCATAGTTGCTCAATCGGAGAGGAGCTTGCACCTTGCGACAAGATCCTTACTGCCAATGATTGAAGCTGTGGTGTACGAGCCCCATAATCCTCCCACCATAAAGCAGCCCCTATCTTAAACATGTCTCTTTGTGCATCAGCCGATCCAAACCTCCCCAACTTGCTGCGATAAAATCCAAGTTGGTCTTTCACCAACCTTCGTTTATTTGCATCACGAACCTGCCTAGAAAGCAATGTCTCCCAACCATCCATCACCTCATCATCGGCCTCTTGTCCACATCCTTGGAACTCGGGATCCAAGACATACGTAGTAGCATGCATAGGAGAATGATAACCATTCCATCGTGCTTCACATAATTCTCGAACCTCTGCATATTTCTCATCAGACAAGCCCGTTTCTCCTATTTTCTCGATCATTCGGTCAACCCCCTCATAAACCTTGCCAATGCATGGCTTCCGTCCATCTGCAATCCGCATCAAGCGCATGATCGGCTTCATCACAACATTGATAGTGTTGACGTCATCCCAAAATGTGAAGTCTTGTATGGTTCTTGCAACCTCTATGCCGGCTCTTGACCGAGAAAGAGCCCATCCCATCCACTCATTGCATACAACCAACTGCTTCAAAGGCAAGTGCACTTTGGATAACCTCTTCATCATGAGGAAGTTATAACCAAAGCGTGTCTCTGAGTACTTCAAGAGATCCTTTTTGGGTGATCTCTTGCGGAATTCATTCAAAATAAACTGATGGTTTTGAATGAAGCTTATTATCTCCTTGCCTTTTTGAATGTGTGGATCAACCCATGGCAAGCTGCCAACATCCTTCAATAAGTTGCTTAAACAATGAGCAAAGCATGGACTAAATGTGATATGCGGATACTCGTCTTTAAGCTTAAGACCAGCTGCTCTATTTGTTGCCTCACCGCCAACTAAGAACTGAATAACATTCTCTGGTCCAACTTTCTCAATACCTTCGGCCCACTCTTCCACAAGCTGATCTGCAGTTTCTCCAGTCCCAGAAGCATCATGTGAGGAAATGAATCGCATTCTTCCTCGAGAATAAGAAACCATGCCATGAATGTACCTTTTTCGAGTGTCACTCCAGCCATCTGTAATAAGTGACACACCATTCTTTGCCCAACTTTCATGCACAGACTCTAAAAAGCACATTCAATTGCAGCTTTCTCCTTTTGCAACAAGGTGGTGCACAGTGTCTCATACGAAGGAGGCTTGTATGTTGGGCCATACCATGCAATCTCCTAGACCATTTCAATGAAATATGGAGACCTGGCAACATTGAATGCTACATGATCATGATAAAAGAACCTTGCAACAGCTGCATCTACCCTCTCTTTCTTGCGGGGATCCCAAGCTACTCCCAAGATTTGCTGCTTGCCGGAGCTTGCACCCATAGGCTGCGAATCCTGGGAAAATGCAAAGCTCCCAAGTCCTCCATACTGTTGTCCATCTCCCAAGTGTACATCTTCCCCGTGCCTATTGAAGTAAGATGCATCAATCGCATGCTTTCTTCTCTTCACTTGGGTACTTTGCCAAAATCTCTCTAGGCATTTCACGTGTTGTTCCTGGACATTTGTTCACTTGTGCTTTTTCATTGTTTACATGGCATAGATGTGCTCTCACACGGTTTGCTCCTCCTGACTTCTCTTTGTTACATTGCTTGCACTTCCATCGTGTTGCACCTCCCTTTGATGAATACCGTTCTAGCCTTTCAACCTCATCCCACCAAGTAGCATTCGAAGCCGATCGCTTTGAACCCGAGTAAGCCATGATTTCTGCAAATTCAGGCAAAAAGTTGAATAGACTTTCAAAGTTAACCATTACAGAGAAATGAGTCCTTTTCTGTCTCTTGTTTAATGGGGAGAGACTCGAGAGTCCAGAGAGAATAAGGAGTTTTAAATTTTGCTATTTGCTGGCAGACTGTGCAAAGTCCACACTATGACATATGTAATTTTTAAAAGACCAAAAGTTCAAACAGAGAAAGAGAGAGAGAGGAGAGAGAAAAGCTTGCTACCTTGCCTTGTAAAGTTGTAAGTTGTCACTAAACTGTTGAACTTAATCACTTTGTTGCACAGGCAGGTTGCACCGTTGCAAGCTGGTACCAGGCACAGTGTACAGAGTACATGGCAAGGGCCTGGGGCGACTCAAGACTGGCTCCAGCTGCAAGTCGGCTAGACCGGGTGGCTGGTACACAGGCGAGTCGGCGACAGCAATACGGGCAGACAGGCGAAAGGAGACAATAGTACGGGCGTGCAATATGGAAAAGCGACGAGTAGTACCTTCTCTTAAAAAAAAAAATACATGTCATCGTTCCCACGTGGGGGAACAACAGCCCACTGTTCCGACTGGCATTCCACTCACATTCCCCTGGCATTCCACGGCCGTTCCGCCTCCTGTCGTTCCCAAGCAACGTTTCCCTCGTTCCCTTCATGCTGGCCATAGGGGAACGCGTTCCACCATTCCCCATGGGGGGAAACAAGGTTCCCCTGCTACTATGACAGAGGGTTATTGAATCAAAGTCTCAGGTTAAGGCTGATGTGGTCACTTTTGATGCGATTGTCCAATAGATGGGAATTGACAAACCTCGAGAGTTGGTTGTTGCTTATTTGAAAGCCATGGCGATGTTGTTTCCGATGATGAGGGCAAGTGGGTCTTCACACGGCAACCTCGCAGGTTATCCCGTGAAGGGAATTCTGATGATGTTGTGAGAGGGCATGTAGCCTGCACCAGTGGTGTGAGAGGGCATGCAACCTGAGCAAGTGATGTAAGTGGGCATGCAGCCTGAACAGATGTTATGAGGGGGCATGCAGCCCATGCAACTGAGGTGAGAGGGCATGCAGCCCGAGGAGATGATGTACATCGACATGCAGCTCAAGCGGATGATGAGGGGTTTTCAGCCCATAATGAGAGATGCAGAAGATCTTTATGCGCTGTCGGTGATATCTCCACCTTCTAGGTATGTTCCTACTCCCAGAGTTTCATCCAGAGTGGAGGGTATTGCACGGGAAATCAGCCCTAGACCTGGGCAACGTCGCCATCGAAGACATGACGAAGAGGATCATGTTATAGAGCGTTGGGATGCTCGTCACAGCAAAAAGGCCAAACAGTTCAAGTCACGAGAGCTATAGTGGAAAGTTGGATACCACCAAGGCACTTGCTTTCATAAGGCAATTCGAAATAGCCTTTTGCACTAAGGACTTCACCGAGAAATCTATGCTCAAGCATGTGGGTATGCATCTTAAAGAGACTCCAAGAAATTGGTGGATGGCAAAGTTCTTGGATAGGACAGCTGCTCGTACATGGAGTACTTTCAAAGAGAAACTCTATGATTAGTTCTTTCCTCCTCACTTTGAAAAGGATGTATGAAAGGAATGGGATTGGATAACACAAGATGAAGGCGAGTCTGTTTCCTCTTATGTCTCAAAGTTTTGGCGGATTTTTCCCAAGGTTGCACCTTTCATGACGATTAGTGAAGACGAGAAGAAAAGAAAGTTTGAGTCGGGGCTGCAAAGAATCATTCAGAAGAGCCTTGCAATGTATATCCCAACACTTTACAAGAGCTCATATATTCAGCTACTATTTTCGAGGAGCTACATGGCAAGGGAGCATAAAAAAGACAAGAATTCAGCTCACATAAGGGAAAATTCAGAGCTGGAAATGAGCAGAAAATGGGTGGACAGCCACCTAAGTATATGCCCAATGAGTCCAAGGATGCAAAAGGGGGCTCGGAAAAGAAGCCGGGAGGTAAAAAGGATGATCCTAAGCTGTCCAGGCAGCACATTTTTTATTGCATGAGAGAGGGGAAGTGTTCCTTATGTGGGAGAAGGATCACATGAAATATCAATGCCCCCAGAATCCTAAAAAGAATACTGTGCAAGATGCAAAACCAAGTGTGAATGTTATACCCAAATGTACAGGGTAATATTGCATATGAGCCAAAGAGCAAAATTTTATGTAAAGCTTGGGGCAATCTAAAGGATCAAACAGCTTTATTCCTTTTTGATAATGCCTCTACAGATAACTTTATATCCATTTAGATGGTTGCTAAGCTCAAGGAAATGGGCATGGACTTCCATGCAGATGCTGCCTTTGAGGGCAAGGAAGTCAAGGTCACTCCCATCGTCGGGAAGCTTCGCATACAGATTCAAGGATATTTGGATCATGAAGACTTCCTCATGGCACCACTTACGGGATGTGAAGTGATACTTGGGATGCCATGGCATTATTGTTTGGATCCCAAGATTTTGTACAAAGAGAAGTAAGTTATGTTTACTCATAGAGGTAGGGAAGCTTGTATTGATGCGGGTACTACTAGGAGTACCATACCTGTTATAAGCCACATTTCTATTTCCAAGGCAATAAAGAAATCAGCTTGTTCTTACTTGGTCTTTGTACATGATAATGTTGAACATGATGCTGTAAATCCCGTAAGATTGATTTCTTAAGTGATTATGCTGATTGGTTTGCTGACTCCCTACCTAGACAGTTAACCCCAGAGAGGCCAAAGGATCATTGTATTGATATAATCGTTGGTAGCTCTTCTCCTAACTGACCTACTTATGGGGTGAGTGCTGCCCAACAGAAGGAAATTATGACTCAAGTGAATGATTTGCTTGAAAAGAGGTTGATAAGGCCAAGTTCTTCGCCTTATTGTTCTCCAATTTTGCTTGTGCAGAAAAAGAATGGGACATACAGAATGTGTGTTGATTACAGGGCCCTTTACAGATTACCATAAAGAACAGGTTTCCAATTCCTAGAATCGATGATATTCTTGACAAACTTGACGGAGCTACTTATTCCAGTCGCATTGATCTTAAGAGTGGCTATTATCAAATTAGAGTGGTACCTCAAGATGTACACAAAACGGCTTTCAGAACCTCATTTGGGCTATATGAATATTTGGTGGTGCCATTTGGTCTTACAAATGATCTTGCCACTTTCAATAGAATGATGGACATAATTTTTAAACCTTACCGTAAGTTCACAGAAACTTTCTTTGATGATATTATGATCTTTGCAAAGAGTGAGACTGAGCATAAAGAACATCTCGGCATTGTTTTTGAAGAGCTTAGGAAACACAAGCTTTTCATCAATGGAAAGAAGAGTGAATTCTTCTTGTCAGAGATCCATTATTTGGGACATTGTTTCAAAAGATGGTGTATGCATGGATCCCGCAAAGGTTCAAGCTATTAAGGACTAGCCAGAGCTTCAAAATGTTCATCAAGTCAGGAGCTTCATTGGTCTATGTTCTTACTATCGTCGATTTATTCGACACTTTGATTATTGGCTTCTCCGCTGCATGATTTGACGAAGAAGAAAGTTGCATTCCGTTGGTCCGATTCAAAAAAGACAGCTTTCCAAAAGTTGAAAGACACCATCATCTCAGGGCCTGTTCTTATTATTCTAGACTTGCATAGATCTTTTGTGGTCAAGTGTAATGCATGTGGAGATTGTTTGGGGGCTGTTTTGAATCAAGTGGGACATGCTGTGGCTTTTGAAAGCCGTCGCTTGCAACATGCAGAATTGTATTTGCAAGTTTATGAGAAAGAGTTGTTGGCCGTTATTCATGCCCAACAAACATGGAAGCATTATCTTTTGGGGGCTGAATTTATAGTTAAAACAGATCATCAGCGGACCACTAGTTTATTTTGGTGGGCATTGTTTGATAATATGGGCACAAAGCTGAGTTTTTCATCAACTTATCATCCTTAAACGGATGGTCAAAGTGAAATTGCCAATTCAGCCGTACTTGAATTGCTCAAGTGTTAAGTATCTAAGCTAAAGTCACTGTGTATTCTTCAACTAATAAGGCTCCATTTGTGTGACAAGTGAGGGAATTGATCGTCATAAACACAACCTTAGGCTAGCTAAACTGCACTTACTGATGCTTAAATACACATCCACTGTCCAATCTCTGTTTCCACCCTTCAAACTGCCATACCCCTCCTCTCACAAGGGGCCAGATGACTCAACTCTGTAGCAGACATAAGCCAGTAGAAAGAAAGAAAGATTGATATGTTCAGAGCTTACCAATTTTAATGCGTGGTTCTGTACCAGAGGGACTAACCATACCAGTCTGTACTTGCAACAGCCTGTCTGTACTTTTCTCCCTGCAGATGCCTGACTGATGCACCAACTATACTCTGATTGCAGTTGATGATGCGCCGCCTGCTACTACTGTTCAGGACTGTATTCGCCTATACCTGTCCGTACAGGTCAGCAGTACCCGACTGTACCTGTCCGTACAGTTCTGCGCCTGCTGTTGCCTGCACAGTAACAGCCCGTACCTGGTCGCCCTACAGTCACCTTCGCCAGTTGATGTGCAGCAGCCTGTACCTGCTGTCGTACAGCAGCCTGTACCTGCTGTCGTACAGCAGCCACCACCTGTACTAGCTGTACGGAACTGCAGCCACCTATTCTGTCCGTACAATACTGTCCAACGCCGCCTGAACCAACCGCCAATAGGCCTGCAGCCACCTGCTCTGTACGGCCTGCAACCACTTGCTCTCTACGGCCTGCAACCACGTGGTCTGTACGGCCTCTTCTGTACGCAGCAAAACCAACAGCCACTATATGCAGCCAGTCGACAGAATTTTTCTTCTCCTCCACGCAGGTAGCTTGCACGACCTCCCAAAAGCAAGTCTCAAAAGAAGAAGGATGGCAGTGGGGACAAACCCCCACTCTTTCGAAGAAGATAGTCCCTCAAGCAACTTGAGGAATATGCCAAAGAAAGAGAGAGAAGAGAGAGGCATGTAACTCCCAAAGTGGAGTTGCCCCTTTTTCCCAAAAATATCCTAGAGGCCCCTTTCTAAAGTTTATCAAACTTCCTAAGGGTCACTTATGCCTAGGGGCCACCCAAGGTTAAAACATTAAAAATATTAATGTCCTTGGTTCCCCTTCACACTTGAGGATGTCCACCATATTTCTATTTGTCCAGGAACCCGAATGTGAATCATTAAATATTTATCTTGCTCACCAACCACCATGCCCACACTTGTGCTGTTCCACTTTCACAGGGTCATGACATACCCCCCTCTTGAAAAATAGCAAGCGTAATCGATTGCAATCTGGTGATATAGCAAAATATCCAAAGTGAAATGTACAATATGGCAAGATCAACGTCCCAATCTCTCTAAGCCATGCATATGTAACAACATTCACTGCAAACCAATGGTGTAGTAGTAGTCCAAGTTGTATACCACTGTGAACCATACACAACCACAACATCCAATGTGATAAGTACACATATATCATAGAAGTCCCATAAACAGATGTACTGTCAGCCATCAGTACCTTCGGGTGAGACAAAAGCTGTACCAAGCGACCTCTAGATGTCATCTGAGCCTGTCTGTATCAAGGGAGTGGAGGTGCTACCCCCCTCTTGAGCATCAGGCAATGCTCCAGACCCATGCTCTGCTAAACCTGAATGAGCCATAACAAGAGTCGGCTCCAACTCAAAGGCATCGAGATAAAGCTGCAAAACCTGAGGTGAATCTGTTAAGTCACCTTCCTCCATCCACTTCGCATCCATCGGTGAATAGTTCTTGAACTTCACAAGATAGCGACGGGAAACTTTACCAAGGTCCATAATAACGCATGCTCAACTTAAAGAATAAGCGCTCTTTACCCTTCATCTTCTTGGGCCTAGCCTTTTCAAATCGCAGAAGAACCCAATCACCCAATGCAAACTCTAATGCACGTCTGTGACGGTCTGCTGCTTTCTTTTGCTTTTGCTGAGTTTTCTGGAGTGCCAACTTAAGTCTCCGATAAGCTTCATCCATGTTCTCCACATACTGATCAGCCTCAAAAATCTTATACTTTGTGTGCAAAATGGGTGGTACCTTCTTCTCTCCTTCCACAATCTCAAAAGGCGCCTTCGTCGAGGTATGGACAGTGTTGTTATAAGCAAACTCCACCAAAGGAAGATACTTTTCCCATTGTTTGTGGATGAAATGAAGATGAAAACTTGAGAGTTGTTCCCATGTTGTCAAACAACCCTCTCCAGAATAAACTCGTCATCCGTGGATCATGGTCACTAATGATAGACGAAGGCAAGCCATGTTGTCAAACAACCCTCTCCAGAATAAACTCGTCATCCGTGGATCACGGTCACTAATGATAGACGAAGGCAAGCCATGATACTTGAAGATGTTCGCCATGAAAAACTTCACCATATGATCAACTTTGATCGTTTTACGCACGGGAATGAAATGAGCCTGCTTACTGAACCTGCATATGATAGTCCAAATGCCATCATTCCCCGTTTGTGTACGTGGACGATCAAATATAAAATCCATGGCAATGCTCTCCCATGGTCTATCTGGAATAGGTAAAGGCTGAAGTAACCCTGGTGTCTTTTGACGGTCAAACTTCACCTTCGGACAAACGATGCATTGCCTAACAAAAGCATCAACATCTCTTCTCAAGGTTGGCCAATAAAAGAAAGTCTCAACTACTTTTACCGTGGCGTCAATACCTCTATGACCTGCATACGGTGGAGCATGACTTTCAATCATAACCTTGAGTCGAAGTTGCCTGGTAACAAAAAATCTACCATGCATCAACAAAAACCCATCTCTGAGAGTATAATGATCATGCCGCTGACCCTCAGATATCTGATCATACAACCTTCCAAAGTCCTCATCATGGGCATACTGCTCTTTCATTTCATCAAGCTCACGATGATAAGCAAGTGAAACTACTGAGACCTGTGGCTTGCGGGACAAAGCATCTGCCACAACATTCTTTTTCCTTTCACATGCACAATCTGGAAGTGGAACATAGACAAAAAGTTGGCCCATCGCATATGCTTCTCGGAAAGCTTAGTTTGTGTGAGGAAATAACGCAGGGTCTGATGATCTGTCTGCACAGTGAAATCAGCTCCAAGCAAATAGTGTTTCCATGTAGAAAGAGCATGAATTACAGCCAACATCTCTTTCTCATAAACTTGTAAATGCTTCTCGGCATTCTGCAATATTCGACTCTCATAGGCTATCACATGTCCTTCCTGCATGAGAACTGCCCCAATGCTGTTTCCACATGCATCACATTGGACAACAAAAGCCTTTCGGAGATCCGGTAATACCAATACTGGAGCTTTTCTTTAAGCTTTTTAAAGGCTGTAATTTCCTTATTAGCCCACCTAAACGGAGTTGCCTTCTTTGTTAAAGCATGAAGGGGCGAAGCAATTTCAGCAAAATACCATATGTACCGCTTGTAATAGGAACACAATCCCAAAAAGCTGCGTACATCATGCACGGTCCTCAAATCTGGCCAATTAAGAATTGCTTCCACCTTCGATGGATCCATACGGACTCCATGCTTAGACACAAAATGCCCCAAGAAGTGTATCTCTTGCAAGAAGAACTCACTCTTCTTGACATTAATGACCAGCCTATGCTTCCGGAGTTTGTCAAACACAATGGCCAAATGCCTTCTATGCTCCTCCTCAGTGTGTGTGAATGCACAATCATATCATCAAAGAATGTGTCCACAAACGCTCTATGAGGCCGGAAAATCCTGTCCATCATTCTGTTAAATGTGGCAGGTGCATTTGTCAAACCAAAGGGCATAACCAAGAACTCATATAACCCAAAAGTGGTTCAAAATGTTGTCTTATGCACATCCTCGGGTCTAATACGTATCTGATGAAACCCGCTTTTCAAGTCTATCCGACTAAAGACTGTGGAGCCCTGTAAGCGGTCCAAAATGTCATCGATCCTCGGAATGGGGAATCGATTCTTGATGGTATTCTTGTTCAGCGCCCTGTAATCAATACACATGCGCCAAGAACCATCTTTCTTTTGCACTAAGAGCACAGGTGAGCAAAAGGGTGATGAGCTAGGCTGAATTAACCCTTTATTCAACAACTCCTGTACCTGACTCATAATTTCTTCTTGTTGGGCTGCACTAACACGGAGTACTACCCAAAATTAGATCAATAGCATGATCTTCTGGCCTTTCCGGAGGAAGTTCTCCTGGCAATGACTCGGAAAAACAATCTTGGAACTCAAATAAGAAATCAGTCCTGTCCTTATCTAACGTAGACAAATTAGATTTAGACTCATCATCGTTTGCATCCTTTACATAAATCAAGTACGCGGAAAGATACTTTTTCATTACTGATGAAATTGCCGAAGCTGATACAATAGGAACAGATTCCCCTTTTAGCTTTACATCCAAAACATGTTCTTTCCCTCTATGAGTCAAAGTAATCTTCCTATTGTATGTATCCACCACCGCATGTACTCACTCTACGGCACCATGGCATACCCAACAAAACATCACATCCATCAAGTGGCATGATGAAAAACTCCTCGCTGTCTACATAACCCTGCACATGAAGCCTGAGCTTCCAAATAATAGGAGTGACGGGTTCTGCATACCCAGGGCAAGCCATATTAGCCTCATACAAAGGCCCCATCTCCTCTGCACGGATCCCCAATCGGCCAGCCAAATCCGATGAAATAAAGTTGGCTCTAGCACCTGTGTCAAAGAAAATCAAGGCATTTTGATCTCTCACTTTGCCCCATCTCCTCTGTACGGATCCCCAATCGGCCAGCCAAATCCGGTGAAATAAAGTTGGCTCTAGCACCTGTGTCAAAGAAAATCAAGGCATTTTGATCTCTCACTTTGCCCCATGCCCTGCACAACCCAGTCTCTTCACCACCTGGCTGTTCCCCAACAAGATCAAGAACTAACCCTGTAGAAGGTTTTGGTTTCTTAGACTTGGGCTCTCCTTTGGTGTCAGAGTCCTTTTGGGACTTTCGCTTGGGACAATTAAAAGACATATGTCCCTCCTCTGTACAGTAAAAGCATTTCCAAGCATCCATCAAAGCCTCTCTCTCCTCAGGAGTTCTCTTGGGCATTGGTAACTTCTTATACCGCTTCTCTGTAGACCCTTTTGCATCACGCGAAGCATGCCCTGACTTTTTAGATTTCTTGCTTAAGCTTTTACTTCCTTTAAATCCAGATGAGACCCCAGTGAGTAACGCATTTGCTGTCATAGCATTCTCTATCATCTGTGACATATTTGTTACTCGAGTCTTTATGCAATAGTCACGCACTTCCTTGGGCAGCCCACAACAATACTTCTCCACCTACTCAGACAAAGGCACTGCACGATAAGAAGTAACTGGGAGTAAAGCTTCCCAAAACTTCTTATTATAATCCTCAAGATTTTCACACTTTGATACATCCAACTTGTGCCATGTTGTCATTACATCCACCTCAAAAGTAGATGTGAGCCATACGGAAGAGAACACCTGCTTAAACTGTACCCAAAAGATGATGCTATGCCCTGTAAAAGAAGAGTGGACCACCACTGCAATGCATTGCTTTTGAGAAAAGTCGCAGCTTTTCTCACCTTAGAGGACTCCGTGTAATTACCACCAGAAAAAGCAGCATCAAACTGCTATAAAAAGGTGGGCGCCTTTAGCTTATCTTTGGCCCCACTGAATGTGTCAAATTTCACAGCAGCTCCCCCTTCCTTATAATCCTTTGTCTTACCCATAGGTGTTAGATTATCGTAAGGAAGTGGCTTCACAAGATTGCTACCCCCAGCATTCATGCCCATCATAGGGTCAACATTACCAATTCCCACACTTGGCATTCCATACATTCCAGCCATGTTTCCAAACATACCACTATGCATACCGGGCTGCATGCCCCCATACATGTTTCCTTGCATTCCAGGCTGCATGCCCCCAAACATGTTTCCTTGCATTCCAGGCTGCATGCCAAACATGTTTTCTTGCATTCCGGACTGCATACCACCATACATATTCCCTTGCATACCAGGCTGAAAACTAGCTCCAAAATTCCCTGGAATACCCATGCCTCCCCGAGGATAACCCCCAGTCATGGATTGGAACACAGAGCCACCACCAAAATCACCTGGATGCATAGACTGTTGTGGAATAGATGGCTGTCCGAAAAAAGAACTCTGTGAGTTGGCACCAAAAGCATGTTGTATGTTCCGAAACTGTCCAAAAGATGGATCCAGTGGGAAGGCACCACTGTTGCCCTGAGGTGGGTTCTTAGAACGCACTTTCTTCTTCTTCTTTTCAGGCTCAGAACGGGATCTCATAAATTCAGCAAACTTCTCACTTTGAGTGAGCTGCATAAACACATCCATTACACCTGCCAAACGATTTTTAAACTGAGCATCATCTTCCTCTTTACTAGGCATATCTTCTGGCTGTGTTACATCCTCATATTGTGCATCATATACAACCTATTCTCCTGCAAGAATATCCTCAGATTCATTTCTCTCAAGAGAAGTCTCTTGCTCTTCCTCTTCATCAAAAAAATATTCGTCTTCTGTGTCAGACATGTTGCTGAATTTTTCAGCAATGACTTTCCTCGAGTCAACCAAGAGCTCACCCCCTTAAGAAAGTTGATGATGGATCCCGGCAACGGAACCTTGAAACCGGCCTCTGGTAGAAACCAAAGTGCGGTAGACTAACAGTCACCCTTCCAATTGTAGTCCAAATAAATAACAAATTAACAGGAGCTAGAATGCCCCAAAACTGAAAGGAAAATCGACACCTGTTGGCCCCAAAGCTTGGCGCCCCTTTCGGTATTTCTTTATTCAAATTCAATGAAATGTATAACTCAGTACAACAAAGCCCGTCTAGGAGAGTAAACCTGTATGTCCAATCTGGCAGCCCTCAAGACCTCTTAGCACAGAGGATTCACACACAGATCTGTGTCCCACAAAAGCAACACACTGTGCTTCCCTCTAGTCAACCAAGACAATTCAGCAGGGCAGCCTTGAGCACACATCTGGCTATTCCATGAACATGGTTTCAACTCAGTTCAAATACACATCCACTATCCACTCTGTGTTTCCACCCTTCAAACTGCCATACCCCTCCTCTCACAAGGGGCCAGATGACTCAACTCTGCAACAGACATAAGCTAGTAGAAAGAAAGAAAGATTGATATGTTCAGAGCTTACCAATTTTAATGCGTGGTTCTGCACCAGAGGGACTGACCGTACCAGTCTGTACTTGCAACAGCCTGTCTGTACTTTTCCCCCTGCAGATGCCTGACTGATGCACCAACTATACTCTGATGATGCGCCGCTTGCTACTGTTCAGGACTGAACAGGACTGTACCCGCCAGTACCTGTCCGTACAGGTCAGCAGTACCCGACTGTACCTGTCCGTACAGTTCTGCGCCTGCTGTTGCCTGCACAGTAACAGCCCGTACCTGGTCGCCCTGCAGTCACCTTCGCCAGTTGATGTGCAACAGCCTGTACCTGCTGTCGTATAGCAACCGCCGCCTGTACTAGCTGTACGGAATTGCAGCCACCTGTTCTGTCCGTACAGTACTGTCCAACGCCGCCTGAACCAGCCGCCAATAGGCCTGCAACCGCCTACTCTGTACGGCCTGCAACCACTTGCTCTGTACGGCCTGCAGCCACGTGGTGTGTACGGCCTGTTCTGTACGCAGCAAAACCAGCAGCCATTCCATGCAGCCAGTCGACAGAATTTTTCTCCTCCTCCAAGCAGGTAGCTTGCACGACCTCCCAAAAGCAAGAGAGAGAGAGAGAGAGAGAGAGAGAGAGAGAGGCGTGTAACTCCCAAAGTGGAGTTGCCCCTTTTCCCCAAAAATATCCTAGTGGCCCCTTTCTAAAGTTTATCAAACTTCCTAAGGGTCACTTATGTCTAGGGGCCACCCAAGGTTAAAACATTAAAAATATTAATGTCCTTGGTCCCCCTTCACACTTGAGGATGTCCACCATATTTCTATTTGTCCAGGAACCCAAATGTGAATCATTAAATATTTATCTTGCTCACCAACCACCATGCCCACACTTGTGCTTTTCCACTTTCACAGGGTCATGACAGTACTCGAGGGATTCATGGTTGGTGGAGATCGGAATTCTCCGCTTGTTTTGTGTACATGCTATTTTTTATGTATCTTGGAAGATCTCGTGCACCCGGTTGAGGACTCTCCGGGCACCCACATCTTGTACAAGGACAATACTCCTTTTGGTAATATAGATACCTTGAAAGCAGAAAGAGAGGGGAGGGGGGAAGGGTGGGGGGGAGGGGGGGGGCATCTTCTAACCCTAGGATGGTGTGAATGTGCAAATCTGAGTCCTTAATAAACTTTTCATACCTCTAGAGTAGGAAGGAGTAGCCCTAGATTCACTACAAAGGGGAACCGATAGAGGTGGAATACTAAACATAACTAGGAGAAGAAGTTTTCAGCAAATGTTTACCACGAAAAAGGTTGCTCACCATCTATTTAGTAAGGCATGTGAAACTATTGCACTACTGAAAACAGAAGCTTTCAACCTCTTTTTTACAATCCACACACAACAGAGTTTACTATTTGGCTTCATGGTCCACCCAGTAGCTATGTACATGGCACCTATGATTGGGCTAGAACTGAGAGGTTACACATTATGTTACAGAGTTCAGAGCTTCACCCATTGAGGTTGATGTATGTAAGCCACCTACATTCATAGAATTGGGTCCTTGGCACTTCATCATCTACCTACATTGCACTTGCTTCATTCAAGCAGTTGGCACTATGTGGTATTACAGGACACCTAGATTGATCCTCTCTCGAGTGCATGGGTGATCGTGATGCATTTCCTCTCTCATTTAAGAAAAATGAAAATTTCCAAAGAACATGGTTAAGTCATTTTCAATGGAATACCATATATTAGCAAGTTTGGTGACGTCTACGAATAGCATACCTGCCAAAACCAAATGATGTGGCAATCCGAACTGTCATACCCATGATACTCTGTGTGCAATTTCCAATCCTCAATGCCAATATTTCTATCCTTGCCAAACATCAACAAATCAAACTCCTTCGGTTCCAAAGCCTGCAAAAATTGCTGCATGCTACCACCAACAAGTAGGTCCGAGAAACCTTGGCAAAAGCACTTCACCTGCTTCTCAATACATGCAACAAAGCGATGCTGAACCAAGAGCTCCACATATAGAAACCTGTTCTCACTAGTCACTGACGTGTCCTTCCCACCAAAACACAGCTCAATGGTTTTTAATGTCCCAAGCTCGTCAAACTCATGCACAAATGTCAATCCGAGGGCATCTGAATCAACCAGGTCAGCATCCATTTCCAAAATCTTTTTGCAACTTTCGTATAGAAGAGGATCAGCATCCTGCACATCTTCCCAAGTGACAGGAAGCCCAGCAACCTGCTTGAAAAATATTAATGCAAAGACGACGTTCATTTGAACCTTGTGCATCAGCGCCAGTGCAATTACTTGCCCACAAAAGCGAAAATAGCTGAGATGCTCTGGATTCACACCAGAAGCTGCAAAGAAAGGTATGATAGAGATCAGAAAGTATTGCTAGATCACAAAACACTCGTAAAATCACATAGGGTGCAATTATCGTACAGAAGCAGTTTAAAGAGACAGGTTGCTTTCTTTCATTCTTTTTACAAAGAAATCAGGTTAACTTGCATGCAAGGGGAGGAAAAACAGGAAGAGGCGGTGGGTGGGGGGCAATAATAAGGAAAAACCCTGGTACACATGTGAGCAGAAGATCCTTGGCATATTTCGTTTGGTTTAATAACATAATAAATGTGTGCTGTTGCAGCTATGTTTAAGAGTAATAACTTTGGGATCCTTGTTCAGAGGTCAGACTAGACCCAATGGAGAGACAGCATGCGCACATAGTGTTGAAATTGCATGCTCATGATAGAGATAAGGTGTGTGTGTGTAGCACACCATCTCATGTTAGAGATAAGGTTTGTGTGTAGCAAACCCTAGCCTAGAAGGTATAAAGGGGTCAACTCTCTCTCAATATTGTGTGAGAGGTGAAAGGCATGTGTAAGTCTTTATTTTAGCTAAAGCATGTGATAAGCTTTTTGCTACATCTCTCTCTCTCCACATAATCCTTATCTCGTGTTGCTTCCCTTGAGATCATCCACTTCTCTCACCATGATTCTCTTCGTACTGCTTGCACTACTCACACACACCGTTGTGCACTCGTAGTTTGAATCTCTACATGGTATCACAACCAATTATTCTCAATGTGACGGCTTCTTGTTTTTTCTTGCTGCTCAATATGCAACAATGCTAGGCTGCCTCTGCCTATACGTTGTTGCCCTGCCAGGTGCCTCTGTGTACACTGCCTGCTAGCTGTGCCATACCCCTCTTCTCTTGGCATCAGCCCCTAGCTAGCGCACTACCGCCTGGTCCTTGTTGTCTCACGCTGTCTGAGGCTTTGCTTCGCCTAATGTCTTTGCAATAGCACCGACCTGCCTATTGCCCTTGTAAACGACACCGACCTGCTTCTGTTGTATCTCCTTGATGAGCCCACTAAAGTTGTTGTCCCACGGCTGGTTGTAGATGAAAGAGGTGGCGACCCCAGGCATCCATATAGCAACAGGACTCGTGGGTACCTTTTATCCATTTAGGGTAATCTCTTAATAAAAATGGCTAAAGCCTTTTTCACATGTCCATGCCTTGATTGGATTTAAGGCCTTATTCATATGCAATTCTTTATAGTGTTTTGCCATGAGCATTTGCTTTTGCAATCATTAAGCTTGTTTTTCTTCTCTTGTGTTGGGACATCCGGTTTGTAAAGAAGCTAGACACAACTCTTGCCATTCTATAAGGCAAGTAGTAAGACCTCTCTTACCTCCCCATCATCATCATGTCGAAAGATACATATGTCATTGACAAGTTCAATGGAGAAGGGTTTCACACTCGGCAAGTCCAAGTGCAGTATGCTCTCATGGGCAAGGGTTTGTGGCCTTTGGTGAAAGGCATGAAGGTGGTGGATTTTTATGATTCCGAAGTTGTGGAAGATAATGAACAAGCTCAATCCATTATAGCTCTAAATATGTGGACAAAAAGCTCATCTATCATGTGGCCAACATGAAGACCGCGAAGGCAATGTGAGATGAGATGGTAAAGTTGTATGGAGCAAAGGGCAAGCACTCCTATATCTATCTCAAGGTGAAATTTTTTGGCCTTAAAATGAAGAGTGGAGAGTTCCTTGGAGACTTCATAAGCAACATGAAGAGCATGATGGAACAACTTGCAAGCATTGATGCAAGAATCGAAGAGGACGACTCCGTGGTGGTTCTTCTCGAGGCGATGCCCGATGAGTTCTCCAACCTCGTCACCACCCTAAAGCACCTTCCCAACCCTACCTTCGAAGGCAAGGAGACGGCTCTTCTTGAAGAAGATCAACGACTACGTGTGAAGAATGGAGGATCTACATCGACTTCTCCTCCTACATCAAATAAGGCTCTTGTCATGGAGCATAACCTTAAATGCTCTTATTGTAACAAAAAGGGGCATACGGTCGATCAATGTTTCAAAAGGTATCCCCATAAGCTCAAATGTAGTAAGTGTAAAGAGCAAAAGCACACTACTTCAAAGTGTCCACAACATGCTTCTAAACAACAGGCGGGAAACTTTGTATCCAATACCTCTTCTCCTAGTGATGGACTCCTATGATAAAGGAGTGTTGTAATAAGCACACATTGTAACTCACAAGCCAATTCTTGTACAAGCCTATGTTATAAAGGCTTTCTCCTTGTTTTTGGTATATATGAGCATCTTGTAAAGTAGATCATAGATGATAAATATTAAAATCATAGATGAGTCTTTCTTCCCATGATGCTTAATCGGGCTAAACTCTAGAGAGAGAAACACACATGGGAGCATTCCCTGTAGTTTCGAATGTTAAAATGTTCTCTCTTTTACAACCTTATAAAATTGATTTTTTTTTCAAGACTACAAAGACTCACGTTTTTTATCATGTAAACGTTTTTTATTTTAAAAAAACGTGACGCAGAGTACTTTATATAACATACGCGTACTTTAGCTTCTATGGATGGCATTGAGGGGGGGTGTTGAAATTGTATGCTCATGATAGAGATAAGGTGTGTGTGTAGTAAACATCTCATGTTAGAGATAAGATTTGTGCGTAGCAAACCCTAATCTAGAAGCTATAAAGGGGTCAACTCTCTCTCAATATTGTGTGAGAGGTGAAAGGCATGTGTAAGTCTTTATTTTAGCTAAAGCATGTGATAAGCTTTTTGCTACATCTCTCTCCACATAATCCTTATCTCGTGTTGCTTTCCTTGAGCTCTTCTCTCACCATGATTCTCTTCGTACTGCTTGCACTACTCACGCACACCGTTGTACACTCGTAGTCTGAATCTCTACACATAGATGACCAGTCAAGCAGAAGGATCTAGCTTCTAAAATGGCAAGACAATGCCCAATTGGCCGAGCAACATTGTATGGTGCATTCGCAACTGGTTCTCTATTAATAAGGAGGGAGGTCTCTCAGTTGTGGTCGACCATGTCAGCAACATCATTAATATGCCCCAGGTTCACTTTCGACAATGACGAGTAACGAAGAAATTCTCCAATTGTAGCTGACAATGTCAACAAGATCATCTATACGTCCTTAAAATGTGTGAATTTCAACTCTCAATCGACAAGAAGCAAGCATCATCATCTTCCAATCCATATGGCATACAAAGAAACACAAGCTAATCTAGGTGTGGATAAAAGTTATTTTGAAGAATCAGTTGAGAGGGGGCTGGTCATAATTTATAAGTGACTTTTGGTCGCCCAAAACTTAATGAAGTGTATACACCCTCACTTATAAATTAGTGCTAACTCCTAAGGCTGGGTTTATGACCAATACTTACCACCTGTCACATGCCACATAACCATGTGAGCAGACAGTTTCACACGCACGGTTCGCGAGCGGGCGAGCGGGCGGGCGTCCCCTTACCCGGAACTACACATTGGTCCAGCAAGCATGAAAACAGCATGCAATTTCAATTGCAAGCAAACACATAAAGATGCTATGCAATGCAGCATTGGTATGGAATGCAACATTGGTATGGACAATCCCCGTTCATGAGACTATACCAAAATAGACGTGATCCAGGCAAGTGCACGAGGTACCAGACCCAATGGAACACCAATCCACCAAGCATTTCCGGGCATGTACACGGAGGCATACGTCCCAACGGAAAGCCAAGTCCCTAGTATCACATGAGTGGCATCAATCCCCGGCATATACAACTGCCATGGACACCAGTCCAATGTACATACATAATGAGAAAGCACATGTGGACCAATTGGGTGGCCAAATGGTGACATCCTCCCTGGCTTCTAAACAGTTGTCCGGAACTAAAAAGCATCCAAATATGTCCGAAGCACATGCGGGCAATCTGTGAAGAACTCTTTATCTACCCATTTAGCGTCAATGGAAAGTTAGCTCTTAAACTTCACAAGGTAACGCTTGACAACTTTGCCTGCAGCAAGCTTGCGTTCCTTGTGATACACAATTTGCTCTAGCTGCAAGATCTCGTCAAGCTCATCCACTTCTGGTGGATCCTCAATGACCGTTTCACTGGGCTCTGGCCCTACATACTTGCGAAGGAGACTCACATGAAAAGCATTGTGTATGTGCCAATGACTAGGTAATGCCAATCTGAAAGCCACTTCATTGATCTTCTCGATCACTCGAAAAGGCCCATAGTACCTGGTTGCAAGCTTAGGATATGCATCCTCTTTGCCATGTCTCTTTGCAAGTCTTGCTTTCTCAAATTTCAGCAATACCCAATAATTCTCTTTAACATCCAATTGCCTTCTATGCTTGTCGACAGCCTTTTTATGCTTGTCTTGTGACCTTGCAATGGCTGTCCGCACCTGAGCAAAAGCAATATCCAAGTCTCTTACATACTCATCAGCTGCAAATATCTCATCCTTTGTGCAAAGGATGGGTGGCAAAACCACCTTACCATAAACAATCTCAAACGGGGCCTTTCCCATAGATGCATGCACCGTGTTGTTGTATGCAAATTCCACAAGCGATAAGTACTTCTCCCAAGAAGACTTCTGATCCGCCACATAACATTTCAAGAGATCCATGCCCATATTATCAAATAAGACCCGCCAAAAGAGACTTGTAGTCCTGGGATCTCTATCTCCCACAATGGACTTCGGCATTCCATGATGCTTGAACACTTGTGCAAGATATATTTTAACCATATGCTTAGCTTTGATGGTCTTTTTGACCGGCAAGAAAGGAGCTTGCTTGCTAAACCTGTCCACAATTGTCCAAATTGCATCATTACCCTGTTGGGTCCGTGGCAAGTCCATAATGAAATCCATTGTAATATTTTCCCATGGCTACGTGGGAATAGGCAATGGCTAAAGCAAACCTGGTGCCTTTTGCCTATCAAAGTTCACCTTTTGACATGTGATACATGTACGTACATGTGCCTCTATGTCCTTCCGCATACCTGGCCAAAAGAAATACCGCTCAATCATGTGCGTAGTAGGCATTATGCCTCTATGACCAGCATATGGAGGAGCATGGCACTCATCCAAAACCTTTTGCCTCATGTCAGATACAACACATAGACAATTATCTTTCATGAGATAACCCTCTTTGATCACATATGAGGCATGTGCATGACCAGCCATCAGATCAGCCCAAATAGTGGCAAAATCAGCATCCGTATGATACAAATCACGCATGGCAGACAGGTCCCCATGAGAGGCAACCGAGATAGCCCTCTTTGATCACATATGAGGCATGTGCATGACCAGCCATCAGATCAGCCCAAATAGTGGCAAAATCAGCATCCGTATGATACAAATCACGCATGGCAGACAGGTCCCCATGAGAGGCAACCGAGATAGCCTACATACGGCTTTCGTGACAATGCATCTACCACTACATTCTTCTTTCCTAAGGTGTGCAAGATCTGAAAACGAAACATAGAGAGGAAATTGGCCATCCTCATATGCTTCTCTCAGAACTTAGTTTGGTTAAGAAAATACCTCAAACTCTGGTGATTTGTCTTCACAGTGACATCAGCCCCAAGAAGATAATGTTTCCATTTAGTAAGTATATGAATTACAGCCAAGAGCTCTTTCTCATAAATGCCAAGAAATAGCTCTGCATCATGCAATCTACGGCTCTCATAAGCCACGGCATGTCCCTCTTGATTAAGGACAACTCCTATGCAATTTCCAGATGCATCACATTCCACACTAAAAGGCTTTTGTAAATCCGGAATGATCAACACTCGACCATGAGTAGTTGCATCTTTCAATTTAAGGAATGCATCCCTCTCTAGCCTTCTTTGTCAAATCATGCAAAGGAGAAGCAAACCATGCAAAGTGCCGAATGAGCCTGCGGTAGTAAGAGCATAATCCAAGAAAACTACGGATCTCATGCACCGAACTCAATTTGGGCCAATTCCGAATTGCATCAATCTTTGCAGAATCCATCCACACTCCATCTTTGGATACAATATGCCCAAGATAATGTTATCTCCGACAAGAAGAACTCACTCTTCTTTGCATTTATGAAGAGTTTATATTTACGGAGTTCTTCAAAAACAATGGCCAAATGAGCTCTATGCTCTTCTTCAGTCTTCAAGAAGACTACGATGTCATCAAAGAAGACACCTATAAATTTCCTGTACCCACTGAATATGCGATCCATCATTCTATTGAATGTAGCCGGGACATTCGTAAGACCAAAAGACATAACAAGATACTCATAAAGCCCAAATGCTGTCCTGAAAGCAGTTTTGTGTACATCCTCACCTGCCATCTGTGTGGATATGAAATTCTCAAATGCACAATCATCAAACATGAACAAAGCGGACTGATCCTTGAGCTGTCCCCAAGCTTTACATACAACCCTGTCTTTGCTATCATGTGAAGTGTTGCCCTGCACATCCAGAACCATACGCACATTAGGCTTTGATGCATTTGCATTATCACGCTTCTTCTTGTTTGGGCATGCCTTTGCAATATGCTCGGTACTACCACAAGTAAAGCATTTCCCCTCACTCATACATTGCTTTTTCTGCTCCGGAGTGAGACCATAGTCTCTCAGTTTGAAGGGACACTTCTTGGTAGTGCTATTTTCAACCTTTGGACCATTTTTATCTTGGTTTTGGTCCTTTTTAGGTGGCTGTCCATTATTTTGCAGGTTTTGGACAGCCCTCTCTTTGCCTTGAAATGAGGGTTTAGCCTTATTGGATCGACTTAATTTGAGTTCCAATTACTCGGTAGCGGTGGTGGCTACGATTAGTTGGTGTAAGGTATAACCAGGATACATTTGTAGTCCCGCTTTGTACACGGGTTGCAATCCCGATTGAAACCTTCTCTTCCTTTCTGCCTCGGTGACATTCATAAATGGAGACACCTCCAAAAGCACTCTCCAAAACTTTTGTACATATGCATTTACCGATTCTCCCTCATTTTGCTTCACCCAATCCCACTTCATTGTTATCTCATTTAATGCATTGAGAGGCAAGAATTGAGCATAGAACCTCTCCTTAAACTCTTCCCATGATCTAACACGATTCGGTGAGAGATTCTCCGTGAGCCTCATTTAATGCATTGAGAGGCAAGAACTAAGCATAGAACCTCTCCTTAAACTCTTCCCATGATCTAACAGGATTCGGTGAGAGCTTCTCCGTGAGCCACCAATGGGCAGCAGTGCCTTTCATGAATATGCTTACATGCCGGATCATGGATTTTTGAGTGAAATCCTCATTCACTGAAAGCAATATTAAACTAGGCAATAAAAGCAAGTGCCTTTGATGCATCATATTCCCCATGATATGTGTCAAACTTCACAGATTTGTCTCCGGCTTGAAGTCACGAGACTTTGATGCATGTGCCTGTCTCTCAATATGTTTTCCCCCATGTTTATCCATTGGGACAGCCCCTGTTGACTGGGATCATTTTAGGACCAAAAGGTGATGCATAAGACATAGATACATGTGCCCTGTAAGCATGAGGCATGGCTGGCCCCTCAACATGCATTGATACATTTTTCTGCCATAGCTTCTCCCTCACGAGCACACTCGAAGGCATGAGTGGCATGAGAGATACGCGGAATACCTGCACCAGCAGAAAATTCCAGCCCATGTTGCATGTGTTGTGCATGCACATTTTCAACCGGCAATGGCATTTGACATACATTTTGACCACTACCATAAAGATTGTATCCTTCACGGATTACATAAGGTATTCCTGCATAGCGAGAAGTCACTGATTGTTCCTCTCCCATTGCATGGAGATTCATCCTCTTAGACATAAGTTCTTGTTCGGGCACCTGTGGGGATTCTAAGACATATGGGATGGTTGCCTTTTCTGCATAGGCATCCTTGATACGAGCCAGGTATGCACGTGCTGCATCCCTCGGTTCCATGTGTAACTCTTGAGCAATCATTGCCATTGCATGATCCATATAAGATTCAGCTTTCTTGGCCTTCAAACGGTCATGTAACAATGGATCCTCGCAACGGTAGAGATTCAATTCTTCTTGTTGTGCATGGAGAAGAGCCTGCATACGAGTAAGTTCAGCCCTCAAGACTATGGACTCTTCTTCTTGCATCATCTCTTTGCCACAGGGGACGGCTGTCCCATATATTCATGTTCCCTATTGTGCACCACATGAGTTTGCTCATCCTGTAAAGCATTGGAGGCATGCATTTCATTGTCCCTGCCTCTTGTATTAGCATCTCCAACATTCATTGTATGGCTGTCCATAATGTTCTAAGTGTAGAGATAGCTAGTGTTCCTGGTGATCGTCTCTCACGATAGAAGTGAAAGAGAACCATATACTCAGATACCAATGTAAAACTTGGTTGAACACAATGCTAATCAATACACTTAAATACACTAAGATTTGATGGACACTTGCTCAAATACAAGAAGTAATTTGCTGAATTGACAAGAGACACAATGAGCCGGAATGGCCGACCCCTCCCTCAAATAAAGTATATTGATCTTGGGAGAATCAAGTACATAGTGTCATGGGCATTTCTGACCAGATTTCCATACCAATGCATATGAATACAGTATTGCAAACAAGTGGTTGTCGATGTAGAATTGCAATCCACAATACCCTCGTGCCCATGTTCCCTACCATCTACTCTCTATTGTTCCACCAACACATGGTAGCAACAATCTGCAAGAGAGCACTTAGGACGAGAGAACACTACACAGGGTACGTGATCTTGTAATCCGATTCCTCCCTCCTGCTACTTGCTTCCATATTTAAGCATTAAAGCTTACCAATTGCAAGTAGAGTCGATTTGACAACGGAAGTCTTCACAATGGAAGTCCTTGGAGTGAAGAGATCTTCGATTTGTCGCATTTCTTCGCGACAAAAGTCTTCAAGCGGATGAAGGGAACCTTGGGAAAGCTTCCCCTATGGTTCAACTTGAGAAAGGAGGGCTGAAATTAGGGTTTTCAACAAAAAGACCAGAAATTACAAAAATAAAGATAGCTATTTTGCTGAATTTCAGTCATTGGGAATGTGTAGGAGAGTGATTAGCATCCAGAAACACTCTTGGAAGCTTGAGAAACGCCTTAGCAAGCTTGTAAATGGAGTTGGGAAGGAAAAAGTGCAGAAAAATGCAGCCCAACAGCCCTCATGAAGGAGGCGCCAATCTCTAGAGAGAGGAGTGAGGTGGTGAGTTGTCCAGTGTAGGTGGCAAGCAGGTGCTTTGAGGGGCAAGCTAGAGTGGACACATGGCTTGTTACTCCCTTTGTACAAAGGGGATAAGGTCTGGGCGGTGGACATTGGGTTATGTCCACCTCAAGACATCAGTGTGTGTGAACACCGGGCTGGTCATAATTTATAAGTGACTTTTGGTCGGCCAAAACTTAATGAAGTGTATACACACTCACTTATAAATTAGTGCTAGCTCCTAAGGCTAGGTTTATGACCAATACTTACCACCTGTCACATGCCACATAACCATGTCAGCATACAGTTTCACACGCATGGTTCGGGCGTCCCCTTACCTGGAACTACACATTGGTCAAGCAAGCATGAAAACAGCATGCAATTTCAATTACAAGCAAGCACCTAAAGATGCTATGCAAAGCAGCATTGGTATGGACAATCCCCGTTCATGAGACTATACCAAAATAGACGTGCTCCAGGCAAGTACACGAGGTACCAAACCCAATGGAACACCAATCCACCAAGCATTTCCGGGCATGTACACGGAGGCATAAGTCCCAACGGAAAGCCAAGTCCACAGTATCACATGAGTGGCATCAATCCCCGGCATATACAACTGCCATGGACACCAGTCCAATGTACATACATGATGAGAAAGCACAGGTGGACCAATTGGGTGGCCAAATGGTGACAGAAAGATATCCATGATAGGTGTGTAGAAGTAGACTGCAAGAAGAGAGATGAGATAGAAGCTCAAGCCATGACAATGGTGAACGGGGGAGCAGGGGGGGGTGGGGGGTGGGGAGTGGGGGGTGGGGGGTGGGGTGGGATGATAACACACAATAGATTGCAGAGCACAACAATGATTGTATTATGAAAATACTTCCACCATGTACAATGCTTTTATAGGCATCAAGCCTCATCTTATGTTCTCTTAATAAGTGGGTGTTCAATGCACTGGAAACACTACTAGTCCAACAAACCTCCCTTCAGAGTGATGGAGGCAATTTCTGACAAACCTTCAATAGTCTCTATACTCCAGTACTAGCAAAGAAACAAGACAAGGTCCCTGCAACTAGCTCATAAGCTCATGGGAATGGCTCAGAGACATAAAAGCATGGCTCAAAGGTTCATGGAGCATGGCTCAGCCCGGAGGGATGTCACCAATTGGCCGACCATTTGGTCCATCTCCAGATTTGTGTCTCGTTCACTTGAGGCCAGGCCGGTGTCTCATGTGAAGGGGCCAGTATTTTGCATAACATGGACGGGAGCCAGATTGGTGCCACTCGTGTGTTAGCAAGATGGTGTCGTATGGACAAGAGCGAGACTCGTGCCACCCGTGTATGACCTGGATTGTGTTCTATCCATGGGATTGTCACGCCATGGAAGAGCCAGTATTTGTGCCATGTCTTGCCTATGGGACTGTCACTCCATAGGGAGGCTCGTGCCTGGATCTGTGTCTTACCTTTGGGACTGTCACTCCATAGGAAGACCGGGATTTATACTTTCTATCGTGCCATCACTGTGCCCGACAGGAATGTTTAGTACTTGTTCCATGAACGGGAGATATTGTCCATGATACTATTGGCACATGCATTCATGTTTTGCATGCTTGGAACTATTTTCGTGTGACTTGTATTCTTGTGTTTGCTTGTTTGACGTGCCACTTACTGAGCGGGGACGCCTGCCAGTGAGTCGTGAAGTTTGCTCTGTCTTCTGACGAGTTTTGTTGCGTGTGAACAGGTGGTAAGTGTATTCCATTTGTTTATTTTATGGAATTATTTCTAACCTTTGTTTTTTATAAGGTTGCAGGTCCACACCATAGTTACCACGGAACGGGAACGTTCCGGGAACGTCGGATGCTAGAACGGGAGCGGGAACGGGAACGGGAACGGGAATGGAAGCGGATGGGGAACGTCGCGGAACGCCACGTCATATGACATGTCAGCATATGACACAAAAAAATGTAACTTTTTGTATACGAATAGCCAAATATGCTTCATAATATTTGCTCCCCCAAGACATGAACATACATTTCTGCAAGCAAAACCTTTTTTTTTTTTTTAAATTCCGAAACGTCCCGACGTCCAGGAACGTGCCTTCGCCCGGAACGGCGTTCCGGCGTTCCAGGAAAGCGGAACGACGTTGCGTGGTAACTATGGTCCACACTCATTAATGAGTGGGCGGCCTCCCCAATATCTCATGGTGCCCTTTTCTAGGGTGGGCACTAATTATGGGTACCCACTCTTGGACCATGGTAGGGAGGGGAGTCCTCCCTTAACCGTATGCGGGTGGTGGTGGGTGCATGGTCACCTAACCCCCCCCCCCCTTTGGAAGCCTTCAAACTGGCCGCCCCCCATGCAAAGGGTGAGTCGGCCAGCTGTACGTGGTCGGCCACCTTCGCCCGCAAGCAACCCTCTCCACTTTTGCGTGCAGGCGACCTTCCCTTCGCTTGTCCACAGGCGGCTACGCACAAGTCATTCTTCTATTGCCCGCAGGCAACTGCAACAAAACGACTGCAACCCGATGACTCGTCTTTACTCTTGCCCGCAGGCGGCTGTGCATAGGCGCCGACCATCTCTCTTGCCTTGCAAGCGGCTACGCACAGGTTTCCCCATCTCTTGCCTTGCAAGCGACTGCACACAGGTCTTCTCTCTCTTGCCCACAGACGGCTGTACTCACAGGCGACCTCTCCTGGTTGCGCACAGGCAGACTACACAACAAGCGACTCTAGCTCCCCATACTATCGGGTAGTTGCTGGCGATCCATCCTCTATCCCTCAAGCTGGCAACAACAACAGTAATTCAGACTTCTCCTTTCATACGTAGGTGCCTAGTACTACTGAAGGCCATATTCATTGTTTTACAAGGTACATCGATTGAGACTCAAGCAAAGGTCTTTGGTGTAAATCTTACAAGGGATATTCATTGCTGCTAACACCCGTTCGGTGCCGCGTAGTCCAAGCTTTCCGAGAACCACGGTCCATGGGTGCCGAGATTGGGAGAGCCAGGCGTTAGTACGGGAGCGCCTGTTTGTGCGTGGTCCTGGAACACCAGTGGGGGGCTCTCTGCGGATTCAAGTGAAGGTACGGGACCGGTTCAAGCAGATCGCTCTTTCTTGAACGTCTACTTCAAGTCTCTTGTTTGGTAACTGTATTCATTTCAGTTGTACATGGACATCATCTGGTTCATTGAACCCATGGACAATTAAATACTCCCAATAATATATTATATATTGAGGGCGGGGTCGGCCCGTTCCGGCCCCAGTGCTGGTGTCCATTGGTCATCATTTCATTTCAGTTTTTCAGTTGTTATTGAGTTGTCCATTTATATTGTGATGCTTAAGTTGTGCTATTACGCGTGTGGGTGTCCAACGGAGTCTTCTCCCACTTGACGGGATCGGTTTCAGCTCAGTGTAAAGTCCTTCCCAAAATCTATCCTAAAACATGTTGGCTCACCTCCCAATCGCGACTGGCATCCACCGATCTCCCCCGAGCCTAGGCTAGGCCATAGGCTTATGTCTAACTCCGGCATCCCATACCACCGAAAACTGCTCGTAGGCCTTCAACACACCAACCTACGTACTCGCCATGTACGTGGCATGAGCATGTCTTGCTCTCTTGGTCCAAGCCACACCTTCATTGGTGCATCCGCACAACTATGTCTCATAATAACCCAAGCCAAGGTTGCAGCCGTACGTACGTACGGATCGATCCGCACTGTACGGATCGTACTGTACGGATCCGTACGCGTACGGATCGATCCGTACGTTTATTTTTTTTAAAAACCCCTTTTTGACCTTCAACGTACGAATTTGGGCTTATTTCAAAATTTCGCCTGCAATGCTCTGTTTCGCTCTGTCTCTGCACACTGTGCAGATTGCAACCAGGTAATTCTCACGCTCTCTCGCTCATGGCCTTGGTCCCTCATGATGCATCTCTGTCTCGTACTGTACTCTCTCTCTCTCTCTCTCTCTCTCTCTCTCTCTCAACCGCGAGCGGCCAATGTACTACATGATTAATTTCGTCTCTCTCTCTCGCTCCCTCCCGAATCCCTCTCCCTCTCTCTCTCTCTTTCCTCCTTTGGAGTATGTGCCTAAGTATGACGACGAGGGCAATGTCCTGACAGATGGGGACTTGTTCTCTTCTGGTGCATCGTCATCATCATCATCTGATGAGGAGTTTTGACTCTTAGATCACGTTTCACTGTGGAGTCTAGACTCTGGACTAGCCCTTATGGGCCTTTTGAGGACATTTCTATGATGTAGTGTTGCAGCTTGCTATGTAGTATGTGCATTGTATTCAGTTTGTTTTGATGCATTTGCAGCCTTTTAACATGGATGAGAGTCGAGACTTTTGTTGTGTAAACACTGATTCATCAGTTTATATAGAGCTAAGAGTGGTGATTGGTGATTGAAGATTGATCTTTGATTGAAAACTGGTTTTGGTATCTGATGTTTGATTTCTGAAGTAACAAGTTTTACAACGTGCGGCAAGGGTTTTGTGATTACTAATCAAATGCGTATTAGCAAAGACCTTATTAAATTGTCTCGTAGGTCTCTCTCACAATTTAAAATATATTTGGATCTTTTTATATTTATTTTGATATGAAATGCCATATAGATTGATATTTTTTACAATGGTACGTATTTTTACGCACACAAAAATTTTATCGTGCGGAACAACGTACAAATATGTACCGTACAGTACGTACACATCAACTATGACCCAAGCTCTCACTTGTATAGTAATAACTACACCATAAATAGCTAACTTGCTATAATAGGCCATTAAGCTTGTTTTATCAATCCACGAACCCTAGCCAAGTATCAGCCTGCTAATCCCCAATCGCAGGGACCCCTAAACCCGCAAGATTAGTGTAACTTGGTTGAACACAATGCTAATATACACTTAAATACACTAAGATTTGAAGGACACTTGCTCATATACAAGAAGTAAATTGCTGAATTGACAAGAGACACACAATGAGCCGGAACGGCCGACCCCTCCCTTGAGTAAATTGTATTACTATTGGAGAAATTCAATACATAGCTTCACGGGCATCCATTGCCAAATCCTCCATGCCAATGCATATGAAATTCAGCATTTAGAAAACAATGCTATGTCGATGTAGATCACCAAGGAGCTGCCTTGATGCCCGGCCCGACTTCAGTGCCCATATTCTCTACCATTGGCTCTATGTTCTACCAAGCAAGGTAGCAACATCTTCAAGAGCACATAGGACAAGAGAAATACTACACAGGGCGGCTAAACAAGGAGTCCTACCCTTCTACTGAGTAAGTAATGACAACACATTGTCCAATTAGCTTACCAGTCTTCATAGAAGTTGTTGCAAGCCGAAGCCTTCGCGTTGGAAGCGTTAGAAGTGTTGATATCTTCGATTTGCCGCAATCCTTCGCGACAAAAGTCTTCAAGAGGATGAAGGGAACCCTGGGAAAGCTTCCCCTATGGTTCAACTTGAGAAAGGAAGGCTGAAATTAGGGTTTTCAGCAAAAAGACCAGAAATTACAGCAAAAATGAGAGCTGTTTTGCTGAATTTCAGTCATTGGGAGTGAGTACGAGAGTGATTAGCACTTGGAAACACTCTTGGAAGCTTGGAAAACACCCTAGCAAGTTGGGTATGGCTATGGAGAGCTTGGAAATGGAGAGAAATGGTGGAAAAACAGAGTTTTCAGCCTCCAAAAATCCTCATGAAGAGAAAACACGAATTTTCTCTTAATAAGTAAGTGAATTGGGATCCAATCAGGTGAGAGGACATGGGGAGATGCCCATTTATGAGTAAAAAGGAAGATCAGGTCCTGGACATTGAGTCTTGTCCGCCTCGGGACTTCAGTGAGTATGAACTTGGAAGTGGTCATAATTTATAACTGACTTTTGGGCACCCAAACTTTAATGAAGTGGGAACGCACTCACTTATAAATATTGGCTAAGTCCTAAGGGCTATTTGAGCCTGGATTGGGTAATACTTACCACCTGTTCACATGCCACACAACCATGTCAGCAAACAGTTTCACACGCACGGTTCACGGACGGGCGTCCCCTAGCCCGGAACTACACATAGGTCATGCAGGCATGAAAACAGCATGCAATTTCATTTGCAGGCAAGCACATAAAGATGCTATGCAATGCAGCATTGGCATGAGCAATTTCCGTTCATGAAACCATATAATACCAGGCGTTTCCAGGCAAGTATATGCGATACCACCAGTGGAAAGCCAATCCTCCAGGCGTTTCCGGGCATGTACACAAAGGCACAAGTCCCAACGGAAAGCCAAGTCCTCCAGGCGTTTTCGGGCATGTACACAAAGGCACAAGTCCCAGCGGAAAGCCAAGTCCTCCAGATATTCCGGGCATGATAACATCAAGTCCAAGGGGAATATCATATCCAACTATACAGCATGACACGTGTCAATCACATGCATAGGCACATTCCATAAGCCATGGACACCAATCTAATATGTACATAGTGTGAAAGCAAGAGTGAACCATTCGGGTGGCCAAATGGTGACAATCTCCCCCGCTTCTAAAGAGTTGTCCGCAACTGAAATGCATCCAAATATGTCTGAAGCACATGCGGGCAATCTTTGAAGAACTCTTCATCTACCCATTTAGCATCAATGGGAAGATAGTTCTTAAACTTCACAAGGTAACGCCTCACAACTTTGTCTGCAACAAGCTTGCGTTCCTTGTGATACACAATCTGCTCTGGCTGCAAGATCTCCTCAAGCTCATCCACTTCTGGTGGATCCTCAATGACCATTTCACTGGGCTCCGGCCCTACATACTTTCGAAGGAGACTCACATGAAAAGCATTGTGTATGTGCCAATGACTAGGTAATGCCAATCTGAAAGCCACTTCATTGATCTTCTCGATCACTCGAAAAGGCCCATAGTACCTGGTTGCAAGCTTAGGATATGCACCCTCTATGCCAGGCCTCTTTGCAAGTCTTGCTTTCTCAAATTTCAGCAATACCCAATCATTCTCTTTAACATCCAATTGCCTTCTATGCTTGTCGGCAGCCTTTTTATGCTTGTCTTGTGACCTTGCAATGGCTGTCCGCACCTGAGCAAGAGCAATATCCAAGTCTCTTACATACTCATCAGCTGCAAATATCTCATCCTTTGTGCGAAGGATGGGTGGCAAAACCACCTTACCATAAACAATCTCAAAGGGGGCCTTTCCCGTAGATGCATGCACCGTGTTGTTGTATGCAAATTCCACAAGGGGTAAGTACTTCTCCCAAGAAGACTTCTGATCCGCCACATAACATTTCAAGAGATCCAACACGGCTGAATTTGCAGTCTCACTTTGCCTATCCGTTTGAGAGTGATAAGCTGATGAGAAGTCCAATTTGGTGCCCATATTATCAAATAAGGCCCGCCAAAAGAGACTTGTAGTCCTGGGATCTCTATCCCCCACAATGGACTTCGGCATTCCATGATGTTTGAACACTTGTGCAAGATATATTTTAACCATATGCTCAGCTTTGATGGTGTTTTTGACCAGCAAGAAATGAGCTTGCTTGCTAAACCTGTCCACAATTGTCCAAATTGCATCATTACCCGGTTGGGTACGTGGCAAGTCCATAATGAAATCCATTGTAATACTTTCCCATGGCTGCGTAGGAATAGGCAATGGCTGAAGCAAACCTGGTGCCTTTTGCCTATCAAATTTGACCTTTTGACAGGTGATACATGCACGTACATGTGCCTCTATGTCCTTCTGCATACCTGGCCAAAAGAAATACCGCTCAATCATGTGCGTAGTAGGCATTATGCCTCTATGACCAACATATGGAGGAGCATGGCACTTATCCAAAACCTTTTGCCTCATGTCAGACACCACACATAGGCAATTATCTTTCATGAGATAACCCTCTTTGATCACATATGAGGCATGTGCATGACCAGCCATCAAATCAGCCCAAATAGTGGCAAAATCAGCATCCGTATGATACAAATCACGCATGGTAGACAAGTCCCCATGAGAGGCAACCGAGATAGTTACTACATACGGCTTTCGTGACAATGCATCGGCCACTACATTCTTCTTTCCCGGGGTGTGCAAGATCTGAAAATGAAACATAGAGAGAAAATTGGCCATCCTCATATGCTTCTCTGACAACTTAGTTTGAGTAAGAAAATACCTCAAACTCTGGTGATCTGTCTTCACAGTGAAATCAGCCCCAAGAAGGTAATGTTTCCATATAGTAAGTGCATGAATTACAACCAAGAGCTCTTTCTCATAAATGCCAAGAGATAGCTCTGCATCATGCAATCTACGACTCTCATAAGCCACGGCATGTCCCTCTTGATTAAGGACAGCTCCTATGCAATTTCCAGATGCATCACATTCCACACAAAAAGGCTTTTGCAAATCCGGAACGATCAACACTGGACCATGAGTAGTTGCATCTTTCAATTTGAGGAATGCATCTCTCTCTACATTAGTCCATTTGAACACAGCCTTCTTCTTTGTCAAATCATGCAAAGGAGAAGCAATCCATGCAAAGTGTCGAATGAACCTGCGGTAGTAAGAGCATAATCCAAGAAAACTACGGATCTCATGGACCGAACTCAATTCGGGCCAATTCCGAATTGCATCAATCTTTGCAGGATCCATCCGCACTCCATCTTTGGAAACAATATGCCCAAGATAATGTATCTCTGACAAGAAGAACTCACTCTTCTTTGCATTTATGAAGAGTTTATGCTTATGGAGCTCTTCAAAAACAATAGCCAAATGAGCTTTATGCTCTTCTTCGGTCTTCGAGAAGACTAGGATGTCATCAAAGAAGACACCTATAAATTTCTTGTACCCACAGAATATGCGATCCATCATTCTATTGAATGTAGCCGGGCCATTTGTAAGACCAAAAGGCATAACAAGATACTCATAAAGCCCAAATGCTGTCCTGAAAGCAGTTTTGTGTACATCCTGAGGCACTACACGCACTTGATGATATCCACTCTTGAGATCAATTCGGCTAAAGCATGCCGATCCATCCAACTTGTCAAGGATGCCGTCTATGCATGGAATCGGAAACCAATTCTTGATAGTAAGCTTATTCAAAGCTCTATAAAACCCTTCTCAAGAAGCTCATTCACTTGCTTCATGATCTCCTCTTTTTGGGATGCACTTACACGATAGGCTGGCCTATTAGGTGGTGAGCTACCCGGCACAAGATCAATGCGATGATCTTCCGGTCGTACAGGTGGTAACTCATTTGGTAACTCATCAGCAACACAATCATTGTGCTCTTGCAAAAATTTCAGCCTATCATTACAAAGAGTGTTTACATGTACATTATTTTTCTCAACAGGATCTCGTACAAAAATCAAGTACGCAAAAATACTCTTTTTCATTACTTTTTTAATTTGTACATGAGATACAAGGGGAATGGTATCACCCTCTTCACCAGCATCAATTACATGTTCTCAGCCTTTATGCATGAAGGTGATCCTGTTAGTCTTGTAAGTCTTGCACGGATCAATACGTGTATGCCAAGGCTTTCCAAGCAATACATCACAGCCATTCAAAGGCGCCACAAGAAAATCCTCATGATCCACATAGCCTTGAATGTGTATGCGCAACTTGCCAAAAATAGGCATGACCTGCACTTCTCTACCAACAAAGGCAGCCCCTGCTTCAATTTGAGGATCCATGTCCTCCACTTCAATACCCAAAGCAGCTGCCATCTGAGTGGATATGAAATTTTCAGATGCACAATCATCAAACATGAACAAAGCGGGCTGATCTTTGAGCTGTCCCCAAGCTTTACATACAACCCTATCTTTGCTATCATGTGAAGTGTTGCCCTGCACATCCGGAACCATATGCACATTAGGCTTCGGTACATTAGCATTTTCAGCTTTGTTCTTCTTATTTGGGCATGCTCTTGCCATGTGCTCAGTGCTGCCACAAGTAAAGCATTTGCCTTCACGCATATATTGCTCCTTCTTCTCAGCACTAAGACCAAAGTTTGCCGGCTTATAAGGGCGCTTTTTAGCAAACTTATTTTCAGCTTTTGGACCTGATTTGGCTTGGTTTTGGTCCCTTTTAGGTGGCTGTCCATCATTTTGCAGGTTTTGGACAGCCCTCTCTTTGCCTTGAAATGAGGGTTTAGCCTTATTGGATCGACTCAATTTGAGTTCCAATTGCTCGGTGGCGGTGGCGGTGGCCGTGGCGGTGGCGGTGGCGGCTGCGATTAATTGGTGTAAGGTATGACTAGGATACATTTGTAATCCCCCTTTGTACACGGGTTGCAATCCCGATTGAAACCTTCTCTTCCTTTCCGCCTCGGTGACATGGATAAATGGAGACACCTCCAAAAGCACTTTCCAAAACTTTTGTACATATGCATTTACCGATTCCCCCTCATTTTGCTTTACCCAATCCCACTTCATCGTTATCTCATTCAATGCACTCGGAGGCAAGAATTGAGCATAGAACCTCTCCTTGAACTCTTCCCATGATCTAACAGGATTCGGTCAGAGCTTCTCCGTGAGCCACCAATGGGCAGCAGTGCCTTTCATGAGCATGCTTACATGCCGGATCACTGATTTCTTAGTGAAATCCTCATCAGTGAAAGCAATATCAAACTAGGCAATAAAAGCAAGTGCCTTTGATGCATCATATTCTCCATCATATGTGTCAAACTTCACAGATTTGTCTCCGGCTTTGAAGTCACGAGACTTTGATGCATGTGTGTGCATCTCAACATGTTTTTTCCCATGTTTGTCCATTGGGACAACCCCTGTGACTGGCATCATTTTTGGACCAAAAGGTGATGCATAAGGCATAGATACATGTGCCCTGTAAGCATGAGGCATGGCTGGCCCCTCAACATGCATTGATACATTTTCAGCCATAGCTTCTCCCTCATGAGCACACTTGAAGGCATGAGTGGCATGAGAGATATGCGGAATACCTGCACCAACAGAAAATTGCAGTCCATGTTGCACGTGTTGTGCATGTACATTTTCAGCCGGCAATGGCATTTGACATACATTTTGACCACTGCCATAAACATTGTATCCTTCACGGGCTACATAAGGTATTCCTGCATGGCGTGAAGTGACTGATTGTTCCTCCCCCATAGCATGGAGATTTATCCTCTTAGACATAAGTTCTTGTTCGGGCACCAGTAGGGATTCCAAGACATGTGGGATGGTTGCCTTTTCTGCTCAAGCATCCTCGGTACGAGCCAAGTATGCACGTGCTGCATCCCTCGGTTGCATGTGCAACTCTTGAGCCATTGCATGATCCATATAAGATTCAGCTTTCTTGGCCTTCAAACGATCATGTACCAATGGATCCTCACGGCGATAGAGATTCAATTCTTCTTGTTGTGCATGGAGAAGACCCTGCATACGAGTAAGTTCAGCCCTCAAGACTATGGACTCTTCTTCTTGCATCTTCTCTTTGCCACGGGACGGCTGTCCCACATATTCATGTTTCCTATTGTGCACCACATGAGTTTGCTCATCCTGTAAAGCATTGGAGGCATGCATTTCATTGTCCCTGCCTCTTGTATTAGCATCTCCAACATTCATTGTATGGCTGTCCATAATGTTCTAAGTGTAGAGATAGCTAGTGTTCACGGTGATCGTCTCTCACGATAGAAGTGAAAGAGAACCGTATGCTCTGATACCAATGTAACTTGGTTGAACACAATGCTAATCAATACACTTAAATACACTAAGATTTGAAGGACACTTGCTCATATACAAGAAGTAAATTGCTGAATTGACAAGAGACACACAATGAGCCGGAACGGCCGACCCCTCCCTTGAGTAAATTGTATTACTATTGGAGAAATTCAATACATAGCTTCACGGGCATCCATTGCCAAATCCTCCATGCCAATGCATATGAAATTCAGCATTTAGAAAACAATGCTATGTCGATGTAGATCACCAAGGAGCTGCCTTGATGCCCGGCCCGACTTCAGTGCCCATATTCTCTACCATTGGCTCTATGTTCTACCAAGCAAGGTAGCAACATCTTCAAGAGCACATAGGACAAGAGAAATACTACACAGGGCGGCTAAACAAGGAGTCCTGCCCTTCTACTGAGTAAGTAATGACAACACATTGTCCAATTAGCTTACCAGTCTTCATAGAAGTTGTTGCAAGCGGAAGCCTTCGCGTTGGAAGCTTTAGAAGTGTTGATATCTTCGATTTGCCGCAATCCTTCGCGACAAAAGTCTTCAAGAGGATGAAGGGAACCCTAGGAAAGCTTCCCCTATGGTTCAACTTGAGAAAGGAAGGCTGAAATTAGGGTTTTCAGCAAAAAGACCAGAAATTACAACAAAAATGAGAGCTGTTTTGCTGAATTTCAGTCATTGGGAGTGAGTACGAGAGTGATTAGCACTTGGAAACACTCTTGGAAGCTTGGAAAACACCCTAGCAAGTTGGGTATGGCTATGGAGAGCTTGGAAATGGAGAGAAATGGTGGAAAAACAGAGTTTTCAGCCTCCAAAAATCCTCATGAAGAGAAAATACGAATTTTCTCTTAATAAGTGAATTGGGGTCCAATCAGGTGAGAGGACATGGGGAGATGCCCATTTATGAGTAAAAAGGAAGATCAGGTCCTGGACATTGAGTCTTGTTCGCCTCGGGACTTCAGTGAGTGTGAACTTGGAAATGGTCATAATTTATAACTGACTTTTGGGCGCCCAAACTTTAATGAAGTGGGAACGCACTCACTTATAAATATTGGCCAAGTCCTAAGGGCTATTTGAGCCTAGATTGGGTAATACTTACCACCTGTTCACATGCCACACAACCATGTCAGCAAACAGTTTCACACGCACGGTTCACGGGCGGACGTCCCCTAGCCCGGAACTACACATAGGTCATGCAGGCATGAAAACAGCATGCAATTTCATTTGCAGGCAAGCACATAAAGATGCTATGCAATGCAGCATTGGCATGAGCAATTTCCGTTCATGAAACCATATAATACCAGGCATTTCCAGGCAAGTATATGCGATACCAGACCCAGTGGAAAGCCAATCCTCCAGGCGTTTCCGGGCATGTACACAAAGGCACAAGTCCCAACGGAAAGCCAAGTCCTCCAAGCGTTTCCGGGCATGTACACAAAGGCACAAGTCCCCGCGGAAAGCCAAGTCCTCCAGATATTCCGGGCATGATAACATCAAGTCCCAGCGGAATATCATATCCAACTATACAGCATGACACGTGGCAATCACATGCATAAGCACAGTCCATAAGCCATGGACGCCAATCCAATATGTACATAGTGTGAAAGCAAGAGTGAACCATTCGGGTGGCCAAATGGTGACAATTAGTTTCCTCATCCGTAGATTAGTATCTAGGTACATAACACTCAGTACGAAAGACTCCGAGGTCATGTCTTGTCTCGGGAGACAAAGAAAACCTACATCAGTTCATCAAGATGACCCCCCCTCGCTCTAAGTAGGGGTAAAAAGAGAATGATAGAGCATTACAAAAAGAAACCCAAAATATTCAGATTTTGGGGGGCATCCCAAGCAACGAGCCCATGACTACAAAATAATCACATTTTGGGGGACTTCCCAGTCATAGAATCCATGGCTAATAACTAGAAATAGATAAATTTTTGGAAGTTTTAACAACTCCCCATGGCAGAACATTGATGATGATCTAATGTCATCTTCCATTTTTCATATATCACACCCCCCCACACCCCCCGCGCGGGAAAAAGATCCTTCTACTAGTTATCAAGAAAAACAGCCAAAATGACTAAGTACAAACCTGTCCCCAAATGGGAAATGAGAGTCAAGATGTACAAAAGGGGAGGATGCACTTCTCCTCCGGCTTGCCGCTCTAGGAGGAGAAGGCTATCTCATTCAGTGGAGGGAGGGGGAAACAACCACACAGGTGGTCTATAATGCCAAGTGGGCTCGCCACCACTATCTGTAAGAAAGGGACCATGCCGACAGATCCTCAGGAAGGCCTCCTGGCGCTTCCACATGCAGTCTAAGCCACCCTGAAGCTGCCCCCAATGACCAAGGAGGGTATAAATGATATCGAGCAAGATGGTGCCTTCGATGGCTTCACTACATCAAGCCATCCATATATGCCAAGTAGCTATATTGCTACAAATCTCCCATCCCTAACTAGAACCTGGAGTCCAATGTGTAACGGGAGGCGGACGCGTGTATTGGAATCGTATAAATGTGAACAAGATTCTGAGCACTTAACACTTGAGCATTACAACCACAAAGCTGAAAATGACAGTACACCACATAAAGGGGTCGATGATAGGCTGACCCCCCCCCTTTAGGTTATATTACCAAAAGAGTCTGCAAAGTACAAGATTATGGGTGCCTGGGGATTCACCACCAGCCTGCACCTGATTCTACCAAATACATCATGTATGAATACATCTCAAACAAGAGAATCTGTAGGTACATCCGCCCTACACACAGGTACATCCGCCCTGCACAAGCCTCTTCACAGGTACATCCGCCCTGCACAAGAGTATCACAATCCTCACAGGTACTCCGCCCTGCACAAGATGTAAATGGATCTTTAGGCCCTGTTTCCACGCGAGAAACTGATCCAGAAACCTGTGTTCTCCGCGAGCAAGTGTTCCCAATGCTTGCCCTAAACACCTGTTACACCAGGAATCCTTGAGACACATCCATGCTCACATATTCCATTGCTGTCCGGCCTGTTTTATGCAATAACCAGTCCAAAACAGCAACTTTCCATCGCGAGAAATCCACCTGTAAAGGGTCCTACAGCCCTGTGGAGGTCCCTAGAGCTGTCCTGTATTGTCCAAGTTGACTTTGGACACCTGTAACCAGCCCAAAACTCGCAATAACCAGAAAATACAGGTCTGAAATTTACCAACCAGCCCTTTAGAAGAGTGTGGGGATCATTATCCAAGCTTGTGTGAGTCCGGGAAGCAAGCAACCAGCCCTGTAGCAACTCCCAAAGCTTCAATCAGCTCTCCAATGTGTTGAATTATGAATAAAACAGCCCAAATGGCCTCTTGAAGGAGGCGCCTTTCTCCAGTGCCACCTATGGGGCTTGGTGGGTGCACATACAGGCTGACAAGTGTCCCCATAAGGTGTCCAGGTAGGTGTCCAGCCCATAGTGCTCCATTTGTCCTGTTTGTATAAGTTTAGGTCCAACCAAATGGGAAATGGCCATAAGCTGTCCGGACTTCATTAATTTTGGTCCAACCAAATGCGAACGCATTATAAGTTGTCCGGCCACTTATTAATGAGTGTGGACCTGCAAACCAATAAACTTTAGTAGTAAATGAAATAAGCTGTAAATTGAGTGTGGACGCACTTACCACCTGCAAAACCCATAAGCCCACAGTTTTAGGCCCAAACAGGAGTGCACACACGTGTCCACAAGGTGCCCGGGCGTCCCCGGTCCCTCGGACTTCACAAGCCAAAATAACAAGCATTGTCCAGGCAGCAAGACAATGTCACACAAAGTAAAATAAAGTTATGGCATGCATCATTTATGCATTGTGCACATGTAAACTTGGAGAACCACCTATCATCATTCTTGTACTTGAAAATATTCCGCCTGCCATCATAACACACCATGTGTGCATGGCCGGAATCCACACGGGCACCGCCCGAAAGTCCACAAATGTCCTGCCATGTCCTTGGACTCATATGCATCCACTCATATGATCCATACACATGCCCAGGTATAATACATACATGCATCCGCATGTTTCTAGGCCTGACACGCATCCGCATGTCCCTAGAATATAGGGATTTGTGACACAATGACCTCTAGGAGGAGCTAGAATTGGCACTATGGAAATCTGAGAGACCTGAAGGGCTAATCCCCCACCTTCCTCCTAATATCGCATGATGATCGCGGCCCCAGTGGCCCAAGCAACTATGCCCCACGTAACAATACGGGCGGGGGCCCGATCCATAGTGAAAATGCATAGGATCCTCTGCCAAACTTGCTGAGCCTTCAGGCAATCCTAACGACAATGACGCTAAGACTCCTTGGGATGCCACACCTCTGACATAATGCTGGTCTACCCCAATAGCCAACCAAGTGCCAACTGCCACATGAAAAGAGTGATCTTCTGCAGCTGAAAACAATCCCACAGCCACTTCCAAAAAATCCGAGAGAAAGTGCGGCAGGAGGCCCTAGGACTGCCAGTGTGCTGTTGCTACTGGAGTACCCTCTCTGACATGTAAATCCTGCAACCCAATCGTGCAGTGAAAGCAAAAGAGGGGCTGCCAGGTGTCTCCTCATTGTCTCCTCTAGAAACTCGTGAGAGGCGGACCCTCCCAACTCCATAACCGCCAAAGTCAGTCTCTCTGGTCACCTTGGCCGGTGGAGCGTCGATGTGCCACTCTGTCAGAGTGCGCAACGCAAAGCGTGAGACATAGGCACAGAGAGAGAGAAATGAATCTGCATAATGATGAAGAAGCAATGATACAAACAGCCCTGTGCAAGGGGTGGTCCCCGTAGGTGAGGGCATGATGAACAGCTACTCCCGTAAGGGAGGACCCACGCTTGGAAGCCCCTATCAAGGTGAGTACAAATGAGGAGGAAAGCCTTATATAGCCCCAAAATAAGCTGGCCGAATTGCTCCAGAAAAGACTCACGACTAGCTAAAATAAACATGTGAAAAATGGGTGGCCAACCCTACAACCAAGGGCCTAAACATGAGGGAAAAATATGGTGCTACCCAGGATAAATCTGGGCACCCCTGATACATAACTTGGGCACACTACCAAGAGATGAATAATGCTAACACCCCCCTCAGATCCTGGGAGTGAAACCGGTCCAAGGAGCTGGAAAAGGAAACCTCCAAAACAAGTCGAGAAGTGGATCTGCTCCCGCCTTTGCCACTTACTCCAAGAAACTGCTCCCGATCCAGAAGTCAAGCAAAATCCAAAAAATGAACCACCAGATGTCCATATCTCACACCCAATCTATGTCACACCTGTCCACACAATGTGCTCCCTCTTCAGCCCACGAAAGGATGTTGTTTGACTCTCTACCTCCAAGAAAAAATATGCTTCCTCAGAGAACACCGCCAAACTGCCTCCTAGACCTGCTGGCCCCTCTAAACACTCTAGAGGCCCACAATGTCTACATCGGCCTTGGTACTCAAGCCTCCAACTCTGAGCTTGTTGAGCACCAATCTCCAGATACTAGGTTTCTAGATCTCCATGGATCCCTCGGTTCAAGAATGCCTCTTTGTCTTGCTAACACTCCAAGTGGAAGAAACATAACTCTAGCACTGTACCTGACAATCTTGTCGGCACCTGACCTTTAACACTTGTATCCACAACTCACCGTCATGTGATGGGACTACTACTCACACACCCCTATGAGTCACCGAGTCACATGGCAACACCCCCCTAAGCTCTTTGGTGTTAACTATGGCACTGAGCTCAAGAAAGCTCTCTTGCCAAAACCTGACAACCTCAGCTAGCAAGCTCCCAACCAACCAGTCACGTGTCCATGTGGAACCAACCATCCACAACTCATCATCCCAAAGCACAATCTGATGTCAATCATCTGCTTCAAACTGCTGCTCCACTGGTACCTATCTGTATCCAATGAACTTGTACACCTGCCATGCATCTTGTTCCCATCCTGCAAAACTGAGCAAGTATTTGTGAACCTCGACAACAGCTCTCGTCACCAAATGACCTAGCCTACCTCAGCATGAATGCCGATATCAACCTGTACACCAAGCTCCCAAATCAATGCTTATCCTAGGGATTAAAACTCATGTGCCTGTACCCTGTAATCCAGAAGGCCAACTACCTAGGGAATAGGAGTGGCACACGTTGCCAAGTAACCACATCCCCCTCTCAAGGTGTACACCCTGAGAACCTGAAAGAAAACATCTGTACACCAGCAAAACAAGGCTGAACTGCCACAAACTCATGGACCCCTCACACACCTCGAGGATCTAAATCCAAGTGTGCACCCATGAGTCTGAAAACTCTCACAAAGCAAAGATTAGCCGAGCAAGGGCTCAAGGCCATGTGGGAAGGCACCATTCCTGGAAAAGAACACCTGCCTCCACTGCCTCCAAAAAACGCAGATGAGATGATGCAACAGAAAACGCTGCTGTAACCAGAAAGCAGCTCGTGTACCAAGAAGAAGAGAGGGTGGTAGAGGAAAACGCAGCCATCATGTCAGTACCTCCTCGGGCCGCCCCAGACCTGCAGAAAATGCAGCCATTGGTGGCTGCCCTTCACCTGCTCACAAGGGCAGAAAACACAGCGGTACCTCCTCTGGCCGCCCCAGACCTGCAGAAAACGCAGCCAGTAGGAGCTGCCCTGTACCTCCTCCAGCCGCCCCAGACAAGGCCAAAACGCTCCTTTCTCCTCTGCAACCAGCAGTATCAAAAAACCCAGAAATCCTTCTCTCTCAAAAAAACACCAGAGCACCTTCTGTAGAAGAGCCTCAACCTGATGCTCTGATACCATGTCAGAGTGCACAGCGGAAAGCGTGAGACATAGGCACAGAGAGAAAGAAATGAATCTGCATAATGATGAAGAAGCAATGATACAAATAGCCTTGTGCAAGGGGCGGTCCCCGTAGGTGAGGGCATGATGAACAACTACTCCCGTAAGGGAGGACCCGGGCCTGGAAGCCCCTATCAAGTTGAGTACAAATGAGGAGGCGGCAAGCCTTATATAGCCCCAAAATAAGCTGGCCGACTTGCTCCAAAAAAGACTCACAACTAGCTAAAATAAACGTGTGAAAAATGGGTGGCCAACCCTACAACCAAGGGCCTGAACATGAGGGGAAAATATGGTGCTGCTCGGGATAAATCTGGGCACCCCTGATACATAACTTGGGCACACTACGAGGAGATAAATAATGCTAACACACTCATGTGCATGAAAACAAATCACCCTCATCCTCTGCAAGGTGCATCCTCTGAAGCCCTCTAAGGGGGTCTATGTTCTCTCCACTCTACCATGAAGCCCAATAGAGAAGGTGAGTAAGGTGGAGCTCTCATCCACACCCTGAACTGCCAGGGGTATATCGTGCCTGGTGAACACTCACAACCATTGGGGGGGAGGAGGGTCCGGTATCGGGACTAGCCACTCCGGAGGGAAGGAGTCGTCCACGTCGAGGCTAAGTTTGGCTCTACCCCGGATCCCAGTAAGACCTCTCTCCTAGACCTTCGGGGGTAGTTGTCTCAATGTAAGCCAATCTCCAAGTGACCTAGTGGGGCTGTTGGCGTTGGACTCACACACTCACACACATACAAACCTGCACATTAGGGTTAGATGCGGGATGGAGAAGCTCACACAGAAATGAGAGAGAGAGAGAGAGAGAGAGAGCCAAAAGTGTGGTAGCCACAAAATGCAAGTCAACACTTGCATGTGTGTCACATCCATATAATATAGAAGTACAAAATATTATATGTAGAGTGTCCTTTCACACTTGATATCCAAGGGGAAAAACCACATGGGAAAAAGTGTCCTTGGTTAAGCCTTGTTCACACATAGCACTACCATAAGTGAGCATATGCCTACAAATCCCCCCTGTAGTGGAAGTGTGAACCTGTACAAGGTAGCAGATCACTCTCTGTATGAGAGTAAGCCCAAAGCTTTGCGGAAAGCTTCAAACTTTTCTCGAGGTAAAGCCTTTGTGAATAGATCTGCAACATTATCCTGTGTAGGGCAGACATAGTGATAATGAATTTCAATGTGCTTGGTACGTGCATGAAATACTGGATTTCATGCCACGGCCATAGCACTCTGGCTATCACTCAGAATGGTGGTGGGTGTCTGCTGACACTCACGAAGATCAGCCAATAATCTCCTCAACCATACACAATCTACTGTAGCTGTGAAGACTGCCCTGTACTTAGCCTCACAAGTAGATGTGGCAACAGTGGGTTGCTTTTTGCTCAACCAAGATATGCATGAACTGCCAAGAAAAAAACAATTCCCACTGGTGGATTGCCTAGTATCATAATCACCAGCCCAATCTAAATCACTGTATGCAGGAATGGATACAAGGTGAGATACCTTCGCGTGTCGATGAGGCAAGAGCCATTCAATGGCTATGCTTGAGAGAGGAGTTCTGGCGCCAGGTCCGCGTCCTAGTCATTGCGGTTACTCCCTTGTATAAGGTTTTACGCATGACAGACATGGAGGGGGCTACTATGGGGCTCCTCACTCACTTTATCAAAGAGGCCATTGCCGAGATTACCCACACCACAATCCTCGATGAGCTTGATCCAGAGTATATGCTAACAAGGTAAATAAGATTCAACTTTTCAAGAATAAGTAATAAACTAAAATAGAATGTTGAATCTAAATACTTGTTCTTTCATTTTTCTCATATAAGATATTCTCCCCTTTATTTTAAAATTCACAGTGATCCCCTTGAGGCTACTCCTCGACGCGATGCTATCTTGGCACTCGTGGAGAAGAGATGGAAGTGGATGAAGAGGCCTATCCATGGCCTTGCTGCTTTGTTGCATCCTGCCTACAAAACACTCCCACTTTTCACTAATCAAGAGTTGCTTTCAGCTAGGTATGCTTTCTTACTGAAAGCATTACCCGATGATAAGAATGGGCAATTTCAGTTCTTACAGGAGCTCATCAACTATAATGATCAGAGGAGCCCTTTATTCACCAATGCGGTATGTTGGAGGAGGGATTCTATGGTGAAGCCTCTCTTTTGGTGGGAGTCATTTGCTTATCAACAACCTCACCTACAAAGAGTGGCTTTCAGGATTCTAGTGCAGGTAACCACTAACCACTTGCCACCAAGTTACTAAATTATGTGTAGATACTAGAATCCTGAACATTGTTTATTTTTATTGTGAATTAGGATTGCTCTTCGGGTGCATGTGAGAGGAACTAGAGTTCCTACTCACTTATACACACGAAGTTACGCAATCGACTGAGCACGAGACAATTAGAGCAGTTGGTCTATTGCCGCAATAACTTGCGCATGGTGTGTGCAATGCAAGCTAGGCAGGTATATTATTACGTAACATGTTAGACTTACATAACTTTCAATGTTTTATTATGTAGCGCCTAATCAATTATAAAACTTGTAGGTAAACGTCGACGAATTCAAGTTGACGGTACACTCTTAAAAGTGTCCACAAGGAACGTAATGGAGAGGAGGAGGCCATATATGCAGAGCTCTACAAAGAGCTAGAGAAGATTGATAGACAAGTCTCTCGCACTCGTCGTGGCCGCCGAGCTAGAGGTGGAGTACAGGTTCGGCCTATTCTTACCATTGGCTCTCGAGGCTCTGATCGCCCAGTTGCTACCTATGTAAGACGTGGCTCTCGGAGCTCTACCTCTGCAACGATTAGAGTTGAGGATGCTTCCATTGCGAAGTCTTCTTCAGCAGTTCGTGGTGATATTCAGGAGCCCGAATATGATGATGAGGGCAACGTTCTTAGCGATGGGGATTTGGGTGGGAGCTCTAAGGTGTCCTCCTCTAGTGAGGATATTGAAGAGCCTAGCGATAGCTCTAAGTCCTAACTCCTGACATAGATGGTGACATAGGCTTTTAGCCTCTATAGTCCTCTATGGGCTTTTTGCATTTTTGTACTCACATTTTTGTACTTGTCCATGCGGCATGCCGACTTTTGCAGTTTTATATATATTCATGACTCCTTGACATGTCACGTGTACATTTGTCTACTTTCATTTTCTATGCAACTTGCAACATTCTAAATTTTTATGTTTTGGGTAAAAGTTTTGTATCTATATTTATATTTTTAAGTATTTTTTAATGGACCGTACCTCCACCATATTTTTATTTTTAAAATTCAGCAGTGCGTTCTGGAACCGTAACGTACCGTACCAAATCGAACTTTTTGTACCTGACAACTATGCTGTGCACCTTCCTTTGGACATTGCTTAGTGGGCTGAGCATGAATACTCTGATACCAATGTTGCATGTACGGAAGCCTTGTTGTACTAATCCACAACCATAAGCAATTAAGAACATTGATGCTAATTAACACATGATTAAGACAAAGTGGAGAGAGAAGAAGAGAGATTATTTAGTGTCTTGTATTACTATGGTACAAAAAGGTAACTTTATGCTTGTACATGATGTAGGGCTATGGTCAGCCACATCGGGGTGACCTAGCCCCGTCTACATGATGCTTACTTGAAGATGAATGAATGCTAGATGAACTAATGAATTGACCTATGCTAAAAATGATGTAATGCTTATATAATATTATGAGACACAGGTCGGCCAGCACCATGGGTTGTCGACCAGGTCCTGGACATGCTCTTGGCAATAAATGCCATAAATACTGCACTTTGATTCTGCTGCTGCCCCTCCTTCATGGCCTTCATCTGGTTGCTGTCGCCTGCTTCTAGGGCCCCAGAAATGGCTGCCGACTGCTGCCCAAAGGCATGCTATGGCTGCCGACTGGTATCCCATAGCCTCTAGTGCTGTACATGATGAAGACGGTGATGATGATGACGATGTTGCTAATCCTATGATGTAGACCATGCTGATAAAGATGATGATGTAGATTCTGATGCTAATGGTTTTGATGCTACCGATGATGACACTATATGCTTATCTTTACTGTTGCACTAATCAGGGATTAAGTTAGTTCATGCTGAAGATTAGCCATGGCACGAGCGTGCACGTGACAAGGGATTTGCCATTATGATCTTGTGAAGCCGGCAAAGACTTGCTTCGGCTATCTCTTTCTTAAGCTTCAGAGGTATGAAAATTACAATTTATATCACAATTCAGGAATGTCATCTTTATCTCTACTAGACTTTGTCACTCTTGACATGAATTTGAAGTTCTAATTTATGACTCTAACCTCTCGTATGATCCATCTCAGGATGGTGCAAACCAAAGACTCCCTGCGCCGACTTGTTTGTAGCAAGGAGTGGGAAATGTGGGCTGGAAGTCGGAAGCCGGATGCTCATCTCATTGTAGAATACATCTATAGCATGGACTTTTGGGCTGAGGGGCTGAGGCTATTAAGCAAGTCATTGCACCCCTCTATTTCATCTTATGACTCTTTGATCATGAGGGGTGCAACATGAGCTTATTGTACCACTACACAGGCAATCCATGACGACAGATATGTCGAGGGACAGATATGCAATTGAAACTCCCTTTGCTATGCAAATTGGTACATGCAATGATCAATCATCAATGTCATGACTTATGAGTCATGACTAATGGATCATTGGACAACTTGCCACTTGATAGTATCATAGTATTGAAATTTATAAAATGCAATGCATAACTTACAGGCTTTCGGACCTCTCTCGCATTTGGACTGAAATATGGAATTGGTTTCATACACCAATCCATATTGTTTCATACATGCTTCGTCCTTTGTACAAGGATGCGACCCACTGCAATGATCACAAGTTGATTTCTGACTAGACTTCCTACTTGGATAGAGTCTTTCCCACGGAGCAACAAGCCACGTAAATTCTCTCTTCAATCCTACCTCAAGTTTTAGATTTTTTCAAGTTTCAAATAGAACTTACAAACTTAAGTTTTTCTATCTTGATTGTTGAATCAAATGTATATACTATGAATAGAATTGAGGAGGATGTCATCCTCTTTACACACGATCATGACCAATTTGCATGGGAGGTTGCCATGAGGCAAGAGCAAAGATAGCTTGCCTAAACCATCTCTTGGTGGGAAATAAATGGACGCTTAACACCGAGTTTGCAGACCTTGGCTCTTCGTGTACTCTCCCAAGAGTGCACGAGTGGTGCAGCCGAGCGCATATATGCGCAGATATTCACACCAAGAAGAGAAATAGGTATATGTGTATTGTATTAGAATCTCGAGAATCAAAACTTAAATTTTAAACTTTAAAGTATGTACGACGAATCTTAAAAGATAGAAATCGGAATTATGGGCAAGTTCCAACTTCCAACCCTCTTCTTGTGTGGTTGATTTGTCACAGGCTTAGCACTAGCCAACTAGATAAGTTAGTGTATGTCAATGCTACCCTTCACTTGCTTGAGAAGTTCAAAGGCAATGATGGGCGGAGGAGAAATTCTCCAATGGAAAGTGAAGGAGGTTGACATCAAGGTTCTTGCAAAGCTCGAGCGAGGCCTTGAGCACGGTAAGCATATTGATCTCATGTTCATTCACAGGCACACAGATGAGAATATGGCATATGATTTCCTTCGGAAGGATGAGGCACACTTCAAACGCGTGACATGTACCCAAGCACGTGTCATTCTTGTTACTACAAAGCCATGTGATCTTCATGAGGACTTACCTTCACCGTGACTCCGAGATGATCATGTGGGTACATCCTCGAGTGCTCATCTCCAGACATTCACATGACGAGGCAATAGCATTAAGACAGAGAGGAGAGAGAAGAAGAGAGAGAATAGGTGTCAGGCTTTCTTTATTTGTATGGTACAAAAAGGATAACTAATGCTTGTGCTTGTGGGCGGACCCTTAGCCCTTCTACTTATGCTCTACTTCTACCATGGATGAATGATGGCTGACTAAATGACTTGTGTTATGCTGATGGATTGCTTATATATGTGGGAGATGTTGCAGTCGGCCAGTAGAGCCCCTGCTGCGCTTATATTCCTGTGCTGCCCACACCTAATGCCACCTTCAATAGCTCTGGTTGCCTGTTGTGGGACCCTTGATGGCTGCCGACAACAACTCTTTTGGCTGCCAACAGGGTTCCCAGCCCCTTCATGCTGATTATGCTGACGGTGTTGCTACTTACGATGATCATATTGATGACCATGTTGATAATGGTACTTCTGATGCTGAAAAAAATGGTTCTTCTAATGATGCTGATGAAGATGATGTTGTTGCTAATGTTTATGATGATGATGAAATTGATTTGAGGCTATTGATGCTTTTGACTGAGATACTGACTAATCAGGGATTAAGATTGTTCCTGTACAGGGTTAGCCATGGCATGGGCGTGCACGTGACATTCCCTTCTGCTAAACTTGATGACGGGGTGGACACTCTGTCATCCTTCCTCCTTGGACTTTACTTTGAATTGCTACTACTTACTGTCTTTGACTTCTACTGACTTTGACTTTAACGGATTGATATTTTTGGTCTGAACACCTTCACTCCTGATCTCCACTTCCAAGTCTTTGATGAAGAACTAAGCATATGTTCACTGTTGTCCCCATGCCTGCTTTCCCTTAACCTTGACACAACGGTGGGTCACCTGCCGGAACTGATCATGCATGTTGCTAGGCCTTTGGAAACGATCTGAGGGCTTAATGAGGTATTGGGTATCCGTACCTACCCTCCGGAGATGCTTCCTCTGGCTTCGCCTGTTTGTAGATCACTCCATCTGCTACCCTGTTGAATCCTTCCTGTTGGAACTGTGCACCTTCCTTGGGACATAACTTAGTGGGTTGAGCTTGAATGCTCTGATACCATTGTTGCAAGCACGGAAGCCTTGATGTACTGATCCATAGCCCTAAGCATACTTAAGAACATTAATGCTAATTATCATATGATTAAGACAAAGAGGAGAGATAAGAAGAGAGAGATTAGGTGTCAAGCTTTCTTTATTCGTATGGTACAAAAAGGGTAATTAATGCTTGTACATGATTCAGACTTGTGGTCAGCCTATGGGATGACCCTTAGCCCTTCTACTTATGCTCTACTACTGCTGTTAGATCGCTGACGGGCGCTACCACAGGAGGGGACGGCCTCTGGTTCACCACCCAGCCATAGAGGAAGAATGAGGATTGCCCCTCATCCCCCAGGCTATATAGTGTGTGGCCTGCCGTCCACACTAGCCTGGCCGCCCATGACTCTGCACGGGCGTCCTCTCCCACTGAACCCCGGATGGCCACGTCCTTGGCCATCCGGTCTGCCGTCGGTCATCACAGGCCTTACAGCCTACGTGACATTACCCCCCCTTAAGAAGAGTTTTCGTCCTCGAAACAAACTAGGGAAACCTCTTGGAAATTGCACTACGGCGTTCCCAGGTAGCTACCTCCTCATCCCTATCTGTCCATTTAACAAGTACCTCCTGGTACACATTATGTCGGCTTCACACGATACTCTAGAATCTTTTCAGGTTCATGTGGTATCTTTGGTGGCTCTATCAAGTCCACCAAAATCTCTGGAGAAACTGCGTTCTCTAACCCGTGAACTGATTTCTTCAGTTACTGACATGGAAGACAGGATGGACTTGAGAACTCTCCGGTAACTCAAGTTTATATGCTACGTCCCCAATCTTCTTAAGGATTTTAAAAGGACCACAATATCTCGGAGAAAGTTTATCACACTTTCCCGTTTTCATGGTTTCTGACTGCGCAGGAACCTTGAGGAATACAAAGAAGTCACCTTCTGCAAAGGTCACCTTTCTACGTCCTTTATCCGCATAAGTTTTAGCGCGATCCTGAGCGCTACGAATGCTCTCACGTGCGGCTCTGAGCATATCATTCATATCTTCAAGGAAATCCTTGACAGATTGAATCTTCTCCTTTTCTAGGCCTACAGCCATCGGAGATCTCGGCTAGAATCCATACATTAACATGAATGGTGTAAATCCAGTCGTTGAGTGTTTGGAGCTATTATAGGCAAACTCCAATAAGGGCAAGTACTCTTCCCAATTAGATTGCTTCTTACTAACATAAGAACGCAACATATCCTCTAGAATTTGGTTAACTCTTTCAGTTTGACCATCAGACTCCGGATGATCTGCCGTACTCATACTCAAAGTAGTATCCAACTTTTTGAAGACTTCCCTCCAAAAATGACTGTTGAACTTTCTATCTCTATCCGACACTATATCTGCGGGCAGGCCATATAGCTTGTAGAGATGTTCAATAAAGAGTTTTGCCAACTCTGGCGTTTTAACAGTTTTCTTCGTGGCGATAAACTTTGCCATTTTAGTTAACATGTCCACTACCACCCACACCGAGTCATTCCCTCGACTCGTCCTGGGTAAACCGGTAATGAAATCCATGGAAATGCTTTCCCATTTTCCTTGAGGAATCTCCAACGGATGGAGTAGTCCTCCAACCTTAAGACGTTCATGTTTATTGACCTGGCACTTACTGCATTTCAGCACATAAGTCTGGACGTCCTTAAACAAACTAGGCCAATAAAACTGTCTTTTTACTAGTGCATAGGTCTTCTGAATCCCGGGATGACCCGCACTTGGACTATCATGACTTTCTTTAAGAATTTGGGCCCGAAAGTCACCAATAGTTGGTACACATACTCTATCCTTGTAGAGTAAGTACCTGTCGTCAATGGAGTAATTAGCATATTTCTCCCCCCGACGAAGTTTATCACTCCCCTTTGAAGCCGTGGCAGTCAAAGGTGATGAAGGGCCTACGTCAGAGCTCTCCGGCTCCCAACTATACCCGGAAGACACAGCTAGTCTCTCCGAACTCACTCTTGCTTCCCTTCCCGTTGCACCTTCGGCCAGTCTCTCCGGACTAGCAATACGTGCCAACGAGGGAGGTGGTCGCGTCTGTGAAGAAGTGCGTACGCGTACAGCGCGCTAGACCTCTGTAAAAGATGGATCGTGCTCACATAAACCACGTAGTGACTCCAAGAAATCATTCTTGAAGACTGTGAAACTAAGTTCATTAATCTGTGGCATGCGACTAAGTGCATCTGCCACCACGTTATACTTACCTTTCTGGTAACGTATCTGAAGGTCAAACTCCTGTAGAATCTCCGCCCATCGAGCTTTTCTACCCTTCAGTTTATTTTGACTTGAAAGCCATTTCAGACTTTCATGGTCCGTCCGGACCTCAAAAGTAGCACCATATAAATAGTGTCTCCACTTTTTCAGTGCATGAACTATCGCTAGTAACTCTCGCTCGTAAGCCGAGTAGTTACGCTGTGCACGATCTAACTTTTTACTCTCAAATGCAATTGGGCGTCCCCTTTGCATAAGTACGGCCCCAATGGCCTCATTACTAGCATCTGTTTCCAAAACAAACGGCTCATTTGGATCGACGATAGTCAAAACAGGTGCAGCTACTACGGTCACCTTGAGCTTATCAAAGCTCTTCTGTTGGGCTTCCCCCCAACTAATGTTTTTAGTTTTTGACCGTAACTAGTCAGTCAACGCGATTGCGATCTTCGCGTAGTCCTTCACATACGGTCGATAGAACCCCGGCATGCCAAGAAAAATCTGCAGTTCCTCGAGATTCTTCGGCACTGGCCATTTAAGAATAGCCTCTACTTTTTCTGGCTCCATCCGCGTACCATCGGCGGATCTAATATGGCCAAGGTAGTGAATTTCTGTTTCAAAAAATTCACATTTGCTTTTCTTTGCAAATAGTTTGTGCTTTCGCAACAACTCGAACACTAGACGCAAATGCTCTATGTGTTCTTTCTATGTCTTACTGTACACAAGAATATCATCTAGGAAAACTACTACAAATTTTCCCAGATATGGACGTAAAATGCTGTCCATCAGCGTCATAAACGTCGCTGGAGCATTGGTTAGCCCAAATGGCATAACCAAAAACTCAAAATGCCCGAAACGGGTTCTAAATGTTGTCTTCGCAACATCTTCTTGTTTAATTCTAACCTGATGATACCCTGATCTCAGGTCTACTTTTGTGAAGTATCTCGATCCATATAGTTGATCAGACAACTCATCCATGCGTGGCATCGGATACTTGTTCTTAATCGTTATTTGATTAAGAGCCCTATAGTCTATGCACATCCGCATAGATCCGTCTTTCTTCTTTACCAGAAGAATAGGCGATGCCCACGGACTTGAACTAGGCCGAATGAAGCCTTTGTTCAAATATTCCGTCAATTGTTTTTTCACCTCCTGTGCTTCGGAGTGGCTTAATCTATAAGCAGGTTTGATCCTGGCATAACTTCGATGCCATGGTCTACTTCTCTAGATGGTGGTAAGCCATCTGGCAAATCATCAGGAAAAACATCCTGAAATTCCTCTAATAGATTCATTAAAGTATCTACGTACTTTTTCTTTAATGTCTCTTTCACCTTGGATTTTTTCTTGTTTGAATCGCATGCATGCTAAACAGGGTTTTCAGACAGTGGGTCTCGTCCAAGGCTATTTTGTTTTCCTTGTTTTTCTACGCAAACATCAATTACAGTTTCATCAACGAAAACAGAATTCAAAAGAGGGTAACAAGCATATACCTCTGCTATCTGGTCTCTACGGACCACTGTGCACAGCTCCATGGAGGAAATAAGTGGTGTGGCGGGGACAGTACGGTCGCCCTGCAGGGTAATGACTCTACCTCCATGCTCAAAACATAGCGTATTATGTAGGTAGCTCCGAGCTAGACTAGGGCCCAAGCCATACAGCCACTCCATGCCTAGATATACGTCTGCTCTGACTAAGTGCATGACCTGAAAGTCAAGCGGAGCCTCGTAGGCCTGCATAGATAATGGGACCCCAATACTACGGTATTCCATACCGTTTTGTCATACCCGTTGGCTAGGCCAACAGTATACTCATGATCGCTCTGGGTCTCAGTCAACCCCAACTTCTTGACTAACGAGTAGTTCAAGAAGTTGTGGCTAGCTCCATCATCGATAAAAACTGTGACTCTACGGCCACCTATGGTGCCATACATGCGCACCATGTCATGCGGACCTACAGTAGGCTGCCACATCGCTGGTGTCACTGAACAAGCGTGATGCTCATCACAATGACACACTGTCACCTCTCTGAACTCTGCAGAACTGAGAGGGAGTCTCTGCACTGTATGCAACTGCCTAGAGGATTTACCATCTCTTTTGGGCTCGTTGCCACTCGTGCTGGCTTTAGGCTTTGGACACTCAGCCTTCAAGTGCCCTACATCGTTGCAATTAAAGCAGCGATTTTCCTTTCGCGCTTTAATATACTGCTCTTTCTTTTGGATTTCGCTGTCTCTTTTCTTCCTGGATGGTCGCGGTTTTTTAGACCAATGACCACCCTGTCCTTCTTGGTCCGTCCTATCCCCTTGTTTATCACTGCGGAACCCTTTTCTTTTAAGACCTAACCTCCTCTTTTCACTACCCTCGGCCCTGCTCAAACCACCACGCGCACTACGGCGCTTGATGTCATCGAATATCTGCGCATACTTAATTGGATCTGCTAAGTCTTTAGGCTGTAAGGGCTCTACGTACTCAAGGTAATCATCTTTGAGGCCTCTTTTAAAGCCTCGCAATGTATGGAATGCATTGATCCCCTTTAGCTTGAGTACTATCTCCCTATAGTCTGAGATGTATTGAGTCAGGGATTTGTTCTCCATCGAGCACTTGTCCCATAAGTCCCAGCTTCTCTCCGCCTCATTAACAGGCAAAAACTCTTTTCGAAACATCGTTTCAAACTCCGTTCAAGTGGCAGGACGAGTTGTCAAACTCATCCACCACTTGTACGCTTTGCCGGTTAATGAGAGGCTAGCTTGAGAGCCTCTACGGGTTGTATCCGGCTAGGCTGCTGTCGCAGCGCGTGCAAATCTGACCACTTCGCTAGAAACATGTTGACCGAGTCCTTGTTTCTCTCCTTCTCCTCGCCACCAAAACTAGGCGGCTTTAAGTCTTTTAATAACGACGAAGCTGTCTCTAAGGACGGCCTCGCAGGCGCATCGGCCTGTACTCCTACAACCACTGGCGAGGCTACGCTCACCCGTGCCGCAGGAGTTCGTCTATCACGAGGAGTCGGAGTACTAGTCGAGGCGGCTGTCAGTGCATCTAACCGTGTGGAGATGCTCTGTAGCATCGTGACTAAGTCAGCCTGGACTTTACCCATATTGTTCAGTTTGGCATTAAGATATTTAAAAAGTCCACTAGAGAGCTCCGTCTCTGTCAGGACGTCGGCAGGGTCCAATAGGTCATAATCGTCGTCGTCATATTCCAAGAGGTCCTTCTCGGTCCCCTCGACGGCGTCGGTGTTCATGTCATCTGGCTCATCGGCCAGAAAGGGGTCATCTGCTATTGCGGCCGCTGCGGGCTCGCTGGTTCCTAAGGCGGGGTCAACACACGAGGAGGGCGCTGGCGGATCACGTGTGATCGACGAGCGCACTCCGGACCGGACAACGGTCGGGCGTATACAGCCTGACAATTCGGTCGGGGTCAAACCCAGAACCGAGGACAAGAGATCTGAAAACCCTAGAGAAGTAGAAGGCTCTGATACCAGTGTTAGATCGCTGTAACACCGCTACGGGCGCTACCACAGGAGGGGACGGCCTCTGGTTCACCACCCAGCCATAGAGGAAGAATGAGGATTGCCCCTCATCCCCCAGGCTATATAGTGTGTGGCCTGTCGTCCACACTAGCCTGGCCGCCCATGACTCCGCATGGGCGTCCTCTCCCACTGAACCCCAGATGGCCACGTCCTTGGCCATCCGGTCTGCCGTCGGTCACAGGCGTTACAGCCTACGTGACAACTGCCATGGATGAATGATGGCTGACTAAATGACTTGTGTTATGCTGAATATGATGGATTGCTTATATATGTGGGAGATGCTCCAATCGACCAGCAGAGCCCCTGTCGGCCTGTTTGTGTGGACAAATTCTATGCTGAAAATCTGCATTTAATGATGCGCTTATATTCCTGTGCTGCCCACACTTGATGCCGCCTTCAGTAGCTCTAGCCGCCTACTGTGGGACCCCTGATGGCTGCTGACAGGGTTCCAGCCCCTTCATGCTGATTATGCAGATGGTGCTGCTACTTATGATGATCATATTGATGACCATGCTGATGATGGTACTTCTGATGCTGAAACTAATGGCTCTTCTAATGATGCTGATGAAGATGATGTTGCTGCTGATGTTTATGATGATGATGAAACTGATGTGAGGCTACTGATTCTTCTGACTAAGATATTGACTAATCAAGGATTAAGATTGTTCCTGCACACGGTTAGCCATGGCATAGGCGTGCATGTGACATTGTCACATGAAACACTTTACGTTTACTTATTTGATCTACTTTTTTGATCATGGATTCATGTCGTGTATCTAGATTCTACTATTTTATTCACTACTTTGATCGATCATGTATGATGTATTGTGTATCGTGTCGAGATAGTTGAGATGGTTGTTGAGTCTTGACATGGATTTATGTGACATTTTTGAGTTGGTTTATGAATGATCATTGATGACTCGTGAGTCGTGACTTTATCTTATGTTTTGAAGCTTGTGTTTTATGTGTTTTTTTATCATTACACTATGCTTTTAAGTAGCTTCTATAAGTTCTTTTAATATTTAAGAATTAATGAAAATTTTGCTTTTTCGAAACCTCACGGTTTCTTAGCCGAGGGACGAAACCTTTCGAAACAAAACCCCAAAAACCTCAAAACGAAAAAAACCTCAAAACGTTTCTTGTGACTACGTAACAGACAGAGAGACTAGTCACCCATTGACTCCTCCCCATCAACTTCCCAAATGTTCACACTAGAGAAACAAGACCAACCCGAGGATTATCAATTTCCCTTTCAAAATGAGCCTGATTTACCAAGTGAAATTCAACCCCCGAGACAAACAAACTAGAGAGAACTCAATGTGTTGTACGAAGGTAGAATGATGTCATTGACTTCTTGCAATGATAAGCTAGAAACAAATGAAACCAAAGCAAATAAGAGACAAATGTCAACACAACCAATGGGACAGGGTAAACAACTGAATGCATCTTTGTACACATTTAGTGTTATGAATCATGGAAATGACCTTCAAACTCTTGATCCACCTTTCACAAATAATTATAGACTTGAAAGTGTCGTAGGAGAATATGAGCTTAGGACTGAAGATTAAATAAATAAACCTGGAAGTGAACGGGAATCATTCACCAAAACATCTATGCTCTCTCTCGAGGATCCAATTAACATTTGGCTAGATTTCCTAGTGGGCAAAAACATTCAATGAAAACAAGCAACAATTAGCCTCAACGCTACTCACAATACTATTTCGAGAAGCATTTGGGCATCTTTAGGCCAACACTTGCTCACTCCTACACAAATGAATGTGCTAGATGCTGAAGGTCAAGACCTCAAAGTCTAGGGTTATTTCTCACATACAATTCTTACTTAAGATGATAGATATGGAACGCCAATGCTGATTGGCATGTATCTATGGAGTGTAACCTTGGCCCTTGGCTCGGGGGTGGATTGAAGTACTAATCTTACAATTGGGTAGTGAGCTTACCTGTCTGCAACCCTTTTATTTGATTTCCTCTAATCTTGTGTTGGACTGTGTTTACGAGATCTGTGTTTACCAGTAGGTCCTACGGTTAGGCAATGGCTGCAACAGCTATGGGGGGCTGAAACTCCATAGCGTGGAGAGAGAGAGAGAGAGAGAGAGAGAGAGAGAGTTGTGTTAACGTCTTCAAAAGGCCAAAATGACCTATGAGACCACATATCCATGAGGTACATCATCCTAGATACAAAATAGTAATAAAGAAAGTTAACAAAAATCTAGAACTATAAAATCCGATCTATGTACATGAACAGAGAGCTCTCATATCACCCTAATACATCCCTCATGGGCCACTGTGACATGGTGCTCAAGGTGGTAAAACTGAGCCGGCACGAGAAGGTCCTGCGATGAGAGATGATAGCCCGGATCCTCCTGTGGTGGCGTGGTCGTGGGCGAGGGCCATGGGGTCTGGGGCATCGACCTCTGCATAACTCGGTGGCTCTATCGAGTGTCACACCTCTTGGCCGAGCTCCTACACTAACCTGTGGTCCGGGTATGGTGGGTGGATCGGCCCTCGAAGCGCTGGTCTGGAAGAAATCAGTGAGAGCTCTCTATGCTGGTCCTCGAGCAAGTACAGCTGATCTGGATCTCACTAAGGACTCCCTATGTCTCCGGAGCTCTAGAAGAAAAAGTCCCAAACATCTCCGATCCGGGAAGTCCATGATCCTAGAAAGTGGTCCGAACCTAGCTCGAAAGAGGCAGTGGAACCTCTCCCGAATCTCATAGTATACAGGCATCGGCATATGCAATGATCCACTGTCTCGGGCTCTGTGTGTCATGTGCACAGTGTGTATCTACCGTGTGCTATACGCATGCAAAACTAGTTTCGAGGCTTGGGGAAGCTTGGAACTAGGCAGGCTGATTGACGAGCTGTGTTGGGGAAATACTAACGGGCGGGCACCCAAGAATGGACGGGCGGGCGGCCAAGTGTGGACGCCCGATGACCGACCAAGATCCTATAAAAGGGTGGCCAAGGTTAGTTATTGTATATAGAGAGTCTCGCGAGTTTGTGAGAGCTCTATGGTCTTGGAGCCTGGATCTAGTGCAGACGTGCACCCGCTTCATGCAGCCGAGGCCGGCAGCAATCTCGAGGCCCGCGAGGGCAGCTTCGTGGCGGTATGGGACATCGCGAGGAGGAGATTGGTCGGTACGTCATCCTAGTTAGCTTAGCTCGTGGCTCGGTGGGGACAGCCAAGACTGTGGGCTCGCCCACGGCTGTCATGGTTGGGAGGTGAGTCAGGCCTGCACCCCCTTGCTTGTTTGTTTGTTCGTTTGTTTGCAGGATTCGAGTTCGAACCAAGATCGATCACGAAGGGATCCGTGGGGATTTGACAGTGGTATCAGAGCATACCTCGTGAACGAGCAAGTCGGTAGGTAGAGAAGAAGAGGTCGAGGAACGGTATGTGTTAAAAAACTTGCTGTTTTTTCTGTGCATACTGCAGTTTTCAGATTTGGTATGTGTTTTTTCTTCATCAAAGAAACCCATGTTGATGGGAGATGGTAGTGTAGTAAGGGTCGCTTGCTTTGCAAGGAAGAGGAGTCGTGTTGGTGCAGTCGCATGCACTGCAGGAAAAGAACGAGAGAGAGAGAGAGAGAGAGAGCGAGAGACGTGCTGTTCACGCTGGCAGGTTTGTGCGCTTGCGCTTGCGCTTGCGAGTATTGCAGGCGGTGGTTATCGGCGGGCTAAAGGCGTCTAGGCTAGGCTTGGCGGGTGCCCAGGCCACGTGGCCTTGTGGCCAGGCTAGCGCAGCCAACCCAGGCAGCACCTAGGCCAAGCGGGCAACGCCCAGGCCAGCCCAGACCTACGCAGGCGCCCCAGCCAGGCCTGTAGGCGGCCAGCTTTATGATTGGCACGCGGGCAGCGTACGTTGCCATGATGCGCAGACTACACACAGACGACGGCTGCACCACAGCTGACGTCAGCATCCGCCGAGAGGAAAAGATAGCGCCGGCAGTTCACCGTCGGGCTAATCCAAGAGGGAAGCGAAAAAAAAAACACAAGGAAAGCATTCGTTTTTTTTATAGTGCTTTCGTTTTTTGTTTTTTTTTGGGGAGTTTAAAATTTTTAAATTTTAAAAGAACCCCCCTCTCTAAGGTTTCCAAGGTGTTTTATTTTTTTTAAGAAAAGAGAATATATATATCCATATATATATATATATATATATATATTAAAATATATATATATTTATTTATTTATTTATTTATTCAAGAAAAAAAAACACAAAAGCAAAGCAAAAGCTAAGCCTAGCTTTTCGAGATTTTTAAGCTTTTGGAAAACCTTTATAAACCCCTCAAGTGGGCTTCTTGCCACACATCTCTCAAGTAGTTCTCAAGTTTTCAAGCTCTCAAGCTCTCGAGTTCGCTCGCACTTTCATTGTGCAAAGATCGAATTTTCTCTTCACGTACCCTCTTCGCGATGTCAACTCAAGAATCAGAGTTGGAGCCCCTCATGGAACGCGAAGGCTTGCCGGCTACGCGAAGGCAGTTTTCAGACCCAATGATCTCATACATATGTAGGCTTCTCAACAGCTTGGATTCGGGGGAACTCGGATTTCTACTCATCCACCCATAGCTAGGTTCTTATTCAAGGCGCGAGGTGCAGACATTACTTATTTCCTTTCTGTTTTGTGAAGAAACCCTTCTCTATGTCAATGCTGGTAGCAACTTGCTCTTGAAGTCTCTATCCTTGTCAATGAGAAGAATAGCCACCATGTTTTCATACACCATCTCCCTAGATACCCGCAGTGTAGATAGCACTTCTTTGAGCATCTCAATCTCTTCTAGGCTGGAGAAGAGTACCGCCTTTTTGTCATCTTCGTCAATGTTGGCCTTTAAGGCACCCAATTGTTGTAAGAGAGAGCCTATGGTGTTGACGTGAACTTAAAGAGAATGGTGCTCTTTCATTTTTTTGAGATTGAAAGTCGAGGTTATGTGTAAGATTGTCTACCAATCCAAGACCTATATGTGCCAAGCTCAGCCATTCTTGTCGCTCCAGGCTTGCACGAAGTATAATCATGTTTGGAGGGACATCCCGGGCAAAGAATCCTTATTGACAATTAGTATCTATCTCCGAAAGAGACAGATCAAAGAATAAGGCAGTGAAACATTTTTCAGGTGCTAAAGGTTGGCATGATTCTTCTCTTGTTCCTTTGCCATTCTTTTGAAGCAATGGTTTTTTGTGTGATTTAGCTTCTTGCAAAAGGTGCACTACAACTTTCCCTTAAGATTTGGGCATTTTCACGTAGATCAAAATACCCACTATGCACATGTACATAGTGGGATTCTCCAAAAGCTCATCTATATCTGCAAAAAACTATGTTTTGCTCCAATGGTGCATGTCATACAATACTTGGACAACATGTCTAGGCCATACTGCCTTTGTAACAACAAAATGCCATGAGGTGATCTCACCATCTCTATACCCAAGAAATATCGCAACTCACCCAAATCCTTCATCGCAAACTTCTGCTTCAAAAGCATCCTGATATCATGTATGTCAGCATCACTATCACCAGCGATAATAAAGTCATCCATATAAATGACTAATAGCGTGATCTCTTTGTTTGTCTTGTTCACATGAAGTGAAAAATTTGCATTGGATATTTGAAATCCAATGATAACAAGATACTCCCTGATCTTGTTTGACCATACTCTGGGTGCCTGCTTCAAGCCATACAAGGCTTCACACAAAATCTGGGTGTGCATCACTCTCATAACCCAATGGCTACATCATGTATACTCTTCTTGCAAATCATCATGCAAGAGCATTCTGAGCTATATTGTTGTACTTGAGAGTTAGTTTATGTACGCCCCTAGGAAGCCACACTTGGATGTGGCTAGACGGATTCTTAGGTACATAAAGTCCACAATTGATTGTGGACTTTTCTATGAGGCTCACACAAAGATACACCTACATGGGTACGCAAATGTTGATTGGGCTCGTAGTGTCATAGATAGAGATCTACCAGCAAATTTATATTTTCTTTTGAGAGTGTTGTGGTGGATTGGAGCAGCAAGAAACAACCGACAGTTGTCTTGACAAGTACAAAGGCGGAGTACAAGAATCCTACTATGGCAGCTTGTGAGATAGGTTGGTTTCAAAAGATACTTGGTGATATAGGTGAGCCCATGGATAGGGTGGTAGTCATTTAGTGTCATATCATGAGTAGCATAAAGCTGGCCAATAACCCAATCTATCATGGTAGAACAAAGCACATTGAGGTGCATTATCCATTTGTGAGAGAGAAAGTTCTAGCAAGTGATGTAGATTTGGTACATGTCAACGCAGAGGCACAAGTGGTTGTACGTGCACAAGGAGGAGATCATGGTGTCCCCGCACCATGATCTCCTCCCTTCCACGTGATTCTAAGCACACATGGATTCAATCCCTATGGAAGCTCCTGAAGGTGATCTTGCGATATCAATAAAAAAGCACACCACTTGCACTTCTTTCACATCCCAATCTTTTACCTTCCTCCCGAACCAATGCTCTCACATAATTCACTACTGGTGGAAGTTCCTAGAGAAGATTCTCGGACGTGATAGAAGACAAGCAACAAAAAGCACTTCTCATGGTAACAACCATGCCACAAAAGCACTCAGCTGAGCACGTTCGACTCTGATACCAATGTAAGGATCACATACCTAGAAACCCTCCTCGGGTTAGGATAAGCTACATTAAATCTCAAATTGATAACCGTGATAGATTATAGCTAGCAACTCACATCTTAGCCATAGATTCCCGCCCAGAACCACCTCTAAGCTTGAAGTCGAGATTGTCATGAGTCAACTTGTCATGTGCATCCATTAATCCCAATGCTCATGGACATGCTTATCCTCATCAAAGCAGATATATGGGCAAGATAAGAAGCAAAATATGGTCTGATTTGAGCAATCTTGGTAGCCCAAACGATTCCCAAAAGTGCCCAAGACAGCCCAATGGCTAGCACACAAGTTTGGACACATTATGAACACAAAACATGAGTTTTTGGACAAAGTTTTGTGGGCTAAAAAGGCAAAACCAACTCAATCACGAATTTCTATCTTTTCCCCATAAATAGGATCATCAGTCATTGTAACATGCAACTGGCTAGATCGTGTAACTCACAGCAAGACCTTCTTTATACCTTTATGTAGTGAGCATGAAGCAATCCACTTAAACCTTTTATACATAGGAGGTAGAGTTAAAGAGAGAGAGAGAGAGAGAGAGAGAGAGTGTGTAATATGCTTTCTATATGCACCTAAAGGACTAACTTCAAATGCCCTAATCCTCAGATGACCTAAATGCTTGTCCTCCAAGTGGGTTAAAGAACTGACCTTGCCATCTAAGGCTCAGAGACTAACCCACGTAGCTCGTGCCTAACGTGTCCCAAACGGGGGCTCGCAGGGATTGCGGATCTTACAGTATCTGCAGGGTACGAAGGATCTTGGACTCTTCTATGACACTGGAGGGGGGACGAAGGACGGAGTCAATCTCCAAGGTTGGAATGACTCTGATTGGGGAGGAGATCCAAGACACAAGGAGATCTACATTAGGCTACGGATTTACCCTTGGCTCGATAGCTATTTCTTGGAGCAGTAAGAGGTAGCCAACTATTGCCTTGTCTTCTACTGGGGCAGAGCACCAAGCTGCTTGTGGTGCTGCTTACGAGGTGGTGTGGCTACGGAGGTTATTTGGCAAGATTGGGTTTCCACAAAAGGAATCCACGGTCATCCAATATCACTTTGTTCGTGAGAAGATTTTGGATGGTGACATCTTGCTAGAGTTTTGTTTGACGGAGGACAATGCAGTGGACCTCTTCACAAAGTCTTTACCTTCGCAGATGCTCCGTGAGCACTCCAGCTCACTGGGGTTGGTTCTACATCCAGGAACTGAGAGGGGGTGTTAGCAGTCATCTCTTGTCTGTACCATATAGGGAGTGAGGGCCTTTGTTGTGGGTGTGCCTGCCCGTGTTAGGTTTCTCTCATTGTCCATTTTCCCTATTTTTAGGACCCGTGGGGAGGGGGGGTGTTCTTTTATGCTGTCAGCTATAGTAGTGTTGGCCGACCAGGAGATGTCCACTGAGTGCTGGCCGACCAGGTGTGCTGCTAGCCGACTGGATTTTCCCAATCGTGGGCATCTTTTATGGGTTGTCGACCTGTTCTCTATTGGCCGACCGCAAGAGGAGTACTTCAAGGACTATCCAAAGATACTTCGAGCTTATGAGGAAGCGGTTGGTCCAGATTTATTTGAAGCACTCATAGATGTCTTGTAAGAGGAGTACTTCAAGGACTATCCAAAGATACTTCGAGCTTGTGAGGAAGCGGTTGGTCCAGATTTATTTGAAGCACTCATAGATGTCTTGCAAACAAGACAAATTTAAGAGGGAGGGATTGTACCTCTAGCCCTCTTCATTGTATATATATATATATATATATATATACTGGAATGTAACTAATCATTATTTTGCTCATGTAATGGTTAATTGGACATGCTCTAGTTTGAGTCGGTTGCATACCAGATGAACCAAGGAGCGAGATTTGTATTTGGTTGGCAGCAATGCCAGATGACCCATTGGGCAGCCTTTGTGCCAGATGCCTTGGATTTCATAGTCGGGCAATCAATGCGACCAAATAGCCCATACGACTATTGATGAACAATTGGGCGGTCATAAGTGACCAGATGGCCCAAATGACTCAAATGACTATATTGGATTTCATAGCCGGGCACTCAGTGCAACCAAATGGCCTAGATGACTGTACTGGATTTCATAGTCGAGCCAAATGACTATTGATGAACACTCAGACAGTCATAGGTGACCAAATGGCCCTCATGATTGACTGAGCGGTTTCCTTTGGGAGCTAGATAGCTCAGAACCAGCTTCCAATGAGACCAAAACAAACAATCCATGAATAGGAGGATCTTTACATGTGCATTGCATACTGATGTATGTTTGAATTTCTTTGACTTTGTGTGTTGTTTTTAATGCGTAGAAAATGCTTGGATTTATGGCGCGTAATAGTCCACTAGGCTCCAGACTACCTGGCCAGTACCTGGAATAGCCAGTAGATGCGAATGATGCATACCTATTTGTTGACTACATTGTGTCTAGTCCTTGCAGCAGGTAAGTATGGATTTCTTTTATCTAACACATGTCACAGGTCATGAGGAAGAACCATCAAAGACAAAGCCATTGGTCAAAAATTAGACATTGAGATATATCCAAATGAGCACATAACATCACAAATATGGGGATAACCAAATGCACAAGCTCACCAGATGGGGCTAGCACTTCGAACATATGGATATGCTTGGTACAGTTGTATTCCACAGTTGAGAATAACTGCGATATAAGAGGGAGGGAATGTAACTATTTGGCCTTCCTAGCGCTCTATTCACATGATGGAACCCTTGCCCAGACATTGGACAGGTAGAAGAAGGCATGGGGATACGGACAAAAAGGTTTGCACATGGAAAAGCACCAGTTTTGCCCAAAAAGCAAAGAAAAGCAAAAAGTCAAACTGAGTTGACCATGAGCCAAGAGCTTCACTAGAAAGACGGGATTGAGCCAGACCAAAAAGCAAAAAGCTACTTTTTCAAAAAGCCACTCTAGGGCTAAAAAGCAAGGCCCTAAAGCCAAAAAAGCAAAGCACGAGAACTTTGGTAAAAGATTGGCCTTACTTGTGTAATAATTTAATGTAAAAAGTTAAAAGAGGAAAGCAAAGCAAAAACAAAAGCTTGGCTAGCTTTCTGGCAAAAAGCAGGACCCCTCCCACAGGTATAAAACAAGCATGAGCCTCTCTTCATCAAGGGGAACAAGATTGTTGAAGGGTGGAGCTCATCATCACCATCATAATCTAATTGGGGAGCTCATCATCGTCATCCTGACCAAGTGTGGGGATTTATCTCACCGCCTAGCTGCGCCGCCTGAACCGCCACCTATGCTAGCCAATACCCGCGCCTGCACCACCAACCAGCGTGTTTACCTGCGCCTACCAACGCTGCCGCCTATGCTGAACCAACACCTGTCTGTACCGCCGCTTGTGTGGCCAGCGCTAACCGTACTGCTGCCAGCGTTGTCGCCGCCTACTGATCCGGACGATACAGTTGAACTATGTCACGACCCTGTGTTTTTCTCTGGACAAGATGCAGGTGTGCACGCGAACATGGTGGACAGTGTGAATGGCATCAGGTTGGAGTCAAAAAGGGAGCCCATATGTGGACAACCCCAAGTGTGAAGGGGACCAAGTGATTAAAGTCTCTCATAACCCATGGGGACAAAGGGTTTTGGTGGGGACAAAGGGTTAAAAACCTTTAAAATCTTTATAATGCCTTTTATGAAGGGATCGTGGCCCTTATGCTATTTTGGGGCCACGTGTGCTTTTTGGGAAGAAGAGGGGCTGGCAGGCAAAAGAGGCGCCTTTCTCTTGAGGAAACGTGTGCTTTTTGGAAAAAAGAGGGGCTGCCAGGCAAAAGAGACGCCTTTCTCTTGAGGAAACGTGTGCTTTTTGGGAGAGGAGGACTGCATGCTGGCTGCGCACAGGGGAAAACATGCAGGTCTGTACGACTGTACGGGCAGCTGTACGGGCAGGACAGAAACAGGCGCTGTTGGACAGTTCTGCTGCAGTCGACGCTGGACAGATCTGGTTGTGCAGGTACAGGCGTGTACAGGTTGTTGGTACAGGCAGCGCAGGCAAGTACGACAGCAGGTACAATACTGTACGATTGCTGGTACAGTAGACTGCTCGTGGGCTAGACTGCAGGTACAGGTCGGCTGCGTGGAGGAGAAGACAGTCGGGCAGGGGCTGAATAGAGCGTAGATCTCTTCCCCTTCCTGGTGAAAAGCTGGCGCAAAGAGACTGTCTGCATGGACTCCACGTGGATGGACTGCAGAGGTGCTGGACTGTACAGGGCATGAGAGGTTCTCTTGGAAAGAAGGGGATTGCAGGAGAAACAGGGGCGTACATGTGGGGACAGCCAGTATTGTTTTCTCTCTCTCTCTCTCTCTCTCCCTCTGCTGAAAAGTAGACAAGGGCTGGTTTCTTTGGACACAAAGGTGGACAGGGGCTGGTTATTCATGAACATAGACATCATGTCGATGGCGTTCAACTGATGAGACTTTCAGCTTCTCTTTGCTTTGGATTCGGGACTGTTTTGGGACAGTCTATGGGCTGTTTTTGTTTGGTTGCAAATTCAGCTATGTGCTTGGGTTTTTGGCTGCAAGTACAGGTCATTTGGTTATGTTTCTTGGTATGGGAGTGATGCAAGCTCGCATGGCTGCGTGCTCATGGAGCAGATTGTTTTCTTCCTGCTAGAAAGGAACAGTGGGACCTACAGTTATGGGCATCTCTATGTTGCCAGATGTTTCATGAGGGAACAGGTAACTAGATGTATGGAAACAGGACAGAAGTTTCAAAGGGAAACAGGCCTAAGGGTTTCATGTGGAAACAGGTCGTAGGTTTTTCTCGAAGAAACATGTTTTTGGGTTTCTCCAGGAGATAGGTCACATGCAGGCAGAAGGTATAAGAATGGACACATGTTTGGTACAGCCTTGCTACTGATTAGACAGGGGACAGGGAATCCATGACAGAGATGGATAGTACCCTTGGAAGGTAGAGAGGGTTTGTACAGGTGTGTCGACTGTATGGTATGCTGTGCTGTGATATTCTTTTGAGAGACAGTTTGGGAGTCTGTGTTGTGATGCAGAAGCACTGGATGTGTCAGGGTGTGATGCTGTTCATAGTGTGAGAGGCTATGGATGGTTGTGGCAGCCCTGATCATGGGAGAAAGCTTCTGTATGCAGACTCAATGTGAGAGAGGCTTTCGATGTGAACATTGGCTGGACTTGTTTGTGGATGCCGAGTGGACAAGAAGCCAGATGCAGGTTCTTTGCAGGCTTCAAGGGTTCTACTGCGACGGCTGAGTTCCCAGCCTTATATTGTAATCAAAGCTCTTATAATCAATCAAAGAAATACCGCAAGGGGCGCCACTGCGATTTGGGGCCAATCGGTGTCCGTGTACTGTTTGCAGGAGCACTCTAGCTCCCCCTGTTTGTTTTCCTTTTCTAGGTCCTCAATGGCGTTGAAGTGTTTTATGTCCGAGTGTTTGTTTCACCGCCCGTCAGGCCGGTTTACATGGTTCCGTTGCCGGGACACATCGTCGACTTTCTCAAGGAGGCGAGCCCGTGGTTGTCACATCAAAAGCTTCAACATGAGGAAAGTGAAAAGGAAGTGCAGGACACAGTACAGGATTTTGTGTCTTTGCCTATATGAGGTGAAGAGCAAGAGCTGAAGATGAAGCTCAGGAGAAAAGACACCAAGGCCAAGAAGTAGTCGGCCAGGAACAAGAAGCAGTTGAAGTGTTATGGTGCAGGAGATGCGTTGAAGGCTATGGCTTTCGACAATTTGTCACCGGTGGTATCTTCATAGAGGCTTCATGGGTTCGGAAGACAGTTTCTTTCTATGTTTAGCAGTGGTGATCTACTATGCTTCATCGAGGACTTGTGCTTATCACTTGGGTGGAGTGCAAGCAGGTTTTGGGTGCCTGAGGATGTATCAGATGAGGCTCAGATGGAAGTGGAGGAACTTGACGAGGTTCTTATTCCTGAGCATATACTGGCACATAAGGAAAGAAAGGTACAGGGTAAGGTTTCCCGTCGCTATCCTGTGAGGTTCAAGAGCTGTTCACTGATGGATACGAAGTGGATGGAGGAGGTTCACTGATGGATGCGAAGTGGATGGAGGAGGGTGACTTAGCAGATTCACCTCAGGAGTTGCAGCTTTATCTTGATGCCTTTGAGTTGGAGTCGACTCTTGTTACGGCTCATTCAGGTTCAGCAGAGCATGGGTCTGGAGCATTGCCTGATGCTCAAGAGGGGGGTAGCACCTCCACAACCTTGTTACAGACAGGAGTCGCTTGGTGACATCTTTGTATTCACCCGAAGGTACTGAGGCTGACAATACATCTGCTTATGGGACTTCTATGATCTTGTGTTCTAGACACATGAGATGGTAAAGTTGAGTATGGTTCACAGTCGCGCGCACCTTGAACTATAACTGCAACTATGGATAACTCTATGGAGGACATAAGTCTTGCGAGCAGTCCTAGAGTTGGTTTGGTTCATGGAAATATGGATCGAATTCTATTTGTGCATGTATGCATACACTTTTTAAGGTAGAGGTATTTTTGTATTCTGGTGCCATTGGATCCTGGTACCATTGAGAATACATTGGGAAATACTCTGCATTGTGTTGAGTGCTGCATGTATGTTGGTATGATACGTCAAGTGCTTTATTATGTTCATGGATGCACCACTGGGTGTAACTCCTGCGGGATGGCCATGAGACATATGTGGGAAAGTACTTAGTGGATGTAGTGTTTGGATGCATTGAGTGCTTTCATATGCTCATGTTGTACCATCAGTCGTGGGTCCTGCAAGATGTCCATGGGCGTAAGGCTTGCGAGCAGCCCTTAGACTGTTACTTTGGATTAGGTAGAGCATTTTGAGGAGCATATTGTTTGCGAATGCATATATGTGTCATTGCATATGTTTGTCATATGTAGAATGATGCATGGTTTTGTTTTTGGCTAACACAGTTAACGTGTTTCCATTTGGTTTTAGACTTTTGCTGTAGGTTCTAAAGGAACAAGCAAGAGGACACTGTGACTTATTGTGCAGGATGATTATTTTATCACCCAGATGCATTGGAAGCCCATTGTTTTTGTCGTATGGGGTGTCTTTGCTCATAAGATGCCTTACTGTGCCATTGAGTGCAATCGAGGACGCTTGCCATTTTTCAAGAGGGGGGTATGTCACGACCCTGTGTTTTTCTCTGGACAAGATGCAAGTGTGCACGGGGACATGGTGGACAGTGTGAATGGCATCAGGTTGGAGTCAAAAAGGGAGCCCATATGTGGACAACCCCAAGTGTGAAGGGGGCCAAGTGATTAAAGTCTCTCATAACCCATGGGGACAAAGGGCTTTGGTGGGGACAAAGGTTTAAAAACCTTTAAAATCTTTATAATGCCTTTTATGGAGGGATCGTGGCCCTTATGCTATTTTGGGGCCATGTGTGCTTTTTGGGAAGAAGAGGGGCTGGCAGGCAAAAGAGGCGCCTTTCTCTTGAGGAAACGTGTGCTTTTTGGAAAAAGGAGGGGCTGCCAGGCAAAAGAGGCGCCTTTCTCTTGAGGAAACGTGTGCTTTTTGGGAGAGGAGGACTGCATGCTGGCTGCGCACAGGGGAATACATGCAGGTCTGTACGACTGTACGGACAGGACAGAAACAGGCGCTGTTGGACAGTTATGCTGCAGTCAGCGCTGGACAGATCTGGTTGTGCAGGTACAGGCGTGTACAGGTTGTTGGTACAAGCAGCGCAGGCAAGTACGACAGTAGGTACAATACTGTACGACTGCTGGTACAGTAGACTGCTCGTGGGCTGGACTGCAGGTACAGGTCGGCTGCGTGGAGGAGAAGACAGTCGGGCAGGGACTGAATAGAGCGTAGATCTCTTCCCCTTCCTGGTCAAAAGCTGGCGCAAAGAGACTGTCTGCATGGACTCCACGTGGATGGACTGCAGAGGTGCTAGACTGTACAGGGCATGAGAGGTTCTCTTGGAAAGAGGGGGATTGCAGGGGAAACAAGGGCGTACATGTGGGGACAGCCAGTATTGTTTTCTCTCTCTCTCTCCCTCTGCTGAAAAGTAGACAAGGGCTGGTTTCTTTGGACACAAAGGTGGACAGGGGCTGGTTATTCATGAACATAGACATCATGTCGATGGCGTTCAACTGATGAGACTTTCAGCTTCTCTTTGCTTTGGATTCGGGACTGTTTTGGGACAGTCTATGGGCTGTTTTTGCTTGGTTGCAAATTCAGCTATGTGCTTGGGTTTTTGGCTGCAAGTACAGGTCATTTGGTTATGTTTCTTGGTATGGGTGTCATGTGCATCACAGATGCCATGGACATTCTCAGGGCTAGATCCAGAAGAGGCAAACAGATAAAGACCATGAACCAGATAGAGTCAGAGTGTGGAGCACAAGATACAGAAGTGGCCAGGTTGGACTTGGAGAAAGACGAGGGGGCAGTCGGCTGAGTACAGGAGCTGTCGGCTGTACCAGGAAGCAAGGTGGCTGAAGGCGCATGATGACAAGGCAAGATAACCAAGTCGGCTGAGTTAAAAGTCATTTAATGTATTCAGAACTGGCCGACCAGCAGTCGGCCAGCTCCTACCTTGTCCAAGAATCCTATAAAAGGCACCAAGTGCTCATAGAATTAATCATTCAGCCCATTAGGGGTTTGAGTCATTAGGAGTCCTAGTCTAGGGCAGAATCTTGGGTGTTTTACCACCTTTTCAAGAAGGCAGCCAAGGGCTGCAGATATGTACCTTTTTGTACCATAGTATATACTGAATTTCCAGCACTTCTCACTCTCTCTCTACTCTCTCTCTACCTGCGTTTTTGCATCAGATGGTGCGTTTTTGCATCAGAAGGTTTCCAAGAGTGTTTAGGGCTGAAAGAAGACTACCCAGAGCTTCCGCGTGTTACATTGGTATCAGAGCATCAGGCTCAGCAAAGCTAAACGCTGAATCAGTCCCAGATGATGGTGTACAGGTCCAAGGTACACGAAAGTACACGGATTCGAAGCCCAAGGCGGGAACACAGATCGGGAAGAACTCCCAGGAGGTTTGTTGGTGGTGTTCCACAGTGCCAGATGGGGATGGCAGTTCCGTGAGCCAGATAGGTTCTCAGGTAACGGTCCCAAGGGAGGTTGATCCTCCAAGGGTGATGTGAGAGTGCCAGACTCAGTTCCAGGAATGAAGACCAAGACGGTGTTCAGAGTCAGGGCAGGAATGGATTGTGGACTAGAGGAAGACCAGATGCATAGATCTTCATGAGAGAGAGAGTGGTTTGGAGAACAGACCGGATTTTCAGAGAAAAAGGTTTTGCCAGGGATGGATGATGACAGAGGGACTTCGGGATAGGATTGGGATGATGACAGTCATCCAAGAGCAGGTTGGATTCCCGTCATCAAGTTTAGCAGGGGGGGATGTCATGTGCATCACAGATGCCATGGACATTCTCAGGGCTAGATCCAGAAGAGGCAAACAGATAAAGACCATGAACCAGATAGAGTCAGAGTGTGGAGCACAAGATACAGAAGTGGCCAGGTTGGACTTGGAGAAAGACGAGGGGGCAGTCGGCTGAGTACAGGAGCTGTCGGCTGTACCAGGAAGCAAGGTGGCTGAAGGCGCATGATGACAAGGCAAGATAACCAAGTCGGCTGAGTTAAAAGTCATTTAATGTATTCAGAACTGGCCGACCAGCAGTCGGCCAGCTCCTACCTTGTCCAAGAATCCTATAAAAGGCACCAAGTGCTCATAGAATTAATCATTCAGCCCACTAGGGGTTTGAGTCATTAGGAGTCCTAGTCTAGGGCAGAATCTTGGGTGTTTTACCACCTTTTCAAGAAGGCAGCCAAGGGCTACAGATATGTACCTTTTGTACCATAGTATATACTGAATTTCCAGCACTTCTCACTCTCTCTCTCTACTCTCTCTCTACCTGCGTTTTTGCATCAGATGGTGCGTTTTTGCATCAGAAGGTTTCCAAGAGTGTTAAGGGCTGAAAGAAGACTACCCAGAGCTTCCGCGTGTTACAATGGGAGTGATGCAAGCTCGCACGGCTGCGTGCTCATGGAGCAGATTGTTTTCTTCCTGCTAGAAAGGAACAGTGGGACCTACAGTTATGGGCATCTCTATGTTGCCAGATGTTTCATGAGGGAACAGGTAACTAGATGTATGGAAACAGGACAGAAGTTTCAAAGGGAAACAGGCCTAAGGGTTTCATGTGGAAACAGGTCGTAGGTTTTTCTCGAAGAAACATGTTTTTGGGTTTCTCCAAGAGATAGGTCACATGCAGGCAGAAGGTACAGGAATGGACACATGTTTGGTACAGCCTTGCTACTGATTAGACAGGGGACAGGGAATCCATGACAGAGATGGATAGTACCCTTGGAAGGTAGAGAGGGTTTGTACAAGTGTGTCGACTGTATGGTATGCTGTGCTGTGATATTCTTTTGAGAGACAGTTTGGGAGTCTGTGTTGTGATGCAGAAGCACTGGATGTGTCAAGGTGTGATGCTGTTCATAGTGTGAGAGGCTATGGATGGTTGTGGCAGCCCTGATCATGGGAGAAAGCTTCTGTATGCAGACTCAATGTGAGAGAGTCTTTCGATGTGAACATTGGCTGGACTTGTTTGTGGATGCCAAGTGGACAAGAAGCCAGATGCAGGTTCTTTGCAGGCTTCAAGGGTTCTACTGCGACGGCTGAGTTCCCAGCCTTATATTGTAATCAAAGCTCTTATAATCAATCAAAGAAATACCGCAAGGGGCGCCACTGCGATTTGGGGCCAATCGGTGTCCGTGTACTGTTTGCAGGAGCACTCTAGCTCCCCCTGTTTGTTTTCCTTTTCTAGGTCCTCAATGGCGTTGAAGTGTTTTATGTCCGAGTGTTTGTTTCACCGCCCGTCAGGCCGGTTTACAAACTACCTCTGCTAACTATACTGCCATCAATTACCATGAAGTTGTGGACCTGTCCCAACCCGTACATCTGCCTTTTGGGCTTTGTGGAATACTTTCTACTCCAGATGGGCATCAAACTTACATTCTTTTTTAAGTGCTTCAAAGCGATGGACACGTTCATGGCAACATTTTGAAAGGCCAAGGTAGAATCACCTAGGATTGTGAAGCAATCCAAGACCATGAGCGTTGACCCAAGGAAGAGAGAGTTTCCAAGACAGGAGTTCACGGGAGACATGATCACAGGAGGAGGTGTTTTCAAGGAGGTGCCATTGCCTTGGATGCACGTGCCAAAGTCAAAACCAAAACCAGAGCCAAAGCTAGAGCCAAAAGCCAAACCAGAACCAGAACAGCAGATTGAGCAGGTGGATCTTTCCAAATCCTATTCCGGAAGGATGAGGTCAACCCGATTGTTTCCAAGGAGGTGGATCTCTCCAAATCCTATTTGGAGGAGAATGAGCGTCAACCTGACAGTTTCAAAGGAGCTTCTAGAAAATCTATCCAAATCCCGTGTGATGAGGACGAAGAGACTGAAAAGATGCAGGGGAGAAGAGAGCTTGAGCTCTTGCAAGCGCACACACACTCACACAAACCCTAGAAGAGAATACACAAGGTGAGAGGCTGAAAATTCTTCTTCTTCTTCACACAACAAAAGAGGTCTACAAAGAAGATAAAGTGACTAACACACAAAAGAGTATATACAAGCGGTTCATAATGCGAACACGCTAAGTGGAGTGGGTAGGTGTAGACTAGTTGGTGTAGTCTAACTGTAGAATCTCTGACGAAGATATGTTAGTGCCAGCTACCAAACCCACCAGCGATGTAAATGTCAAACGGTCATGCAAGCGCCTCGTGTCGTGAGTGTCAAGTCATGTTGAGCTTAACATCTCAACACTCCCCCTCAAGCTCAACTCCAGCTCATAAACTACAAGCATATCTCGAAATCTGCAGAGCTTCTCAGCTCCCAAGGCCTTCGTGAAGATGTCAGCGACCCGATCCTGTAATGTAGACTAAGTCGATGTCACCTGCCAAGACTCTCTCCCTGATGAAGTGGTAATGTACCTCAATGTGTTTCGTGCACGCATGGAAAACTGGGTTCCTAGCCAACTGTATACTCCTAAGATTGTCACAATATATGACAACCTTTCTCTCCACATGCAACCCCAAATCAACAAGTAGCTTGCGTAACCAAGCTACCTCACACGCTGCCACTGCAGCTCCTCTATACTCTGCCTCTGTACTTGACAAGGCAACTATGGGCTGCTTCTTGCTGCTCCATGTCACAGCAACACTCCCAATGAAAACATAAATCCACTAGTAGATCTCCTGTCTGAGATTCTACCTGCCCAATCTGTATCTGTGTACCCATATAGCTCCAATGGTACACCTGCTGCATAAAACAATGCATAATCAACAATGGCCCTCAAATACCGAAGTGTGCATCACACACTATCAAGATATGGTTTGCGCGAAACCTGCATAAACTGACTCTCTAAGCCAACAGTGTAACTCAAATCTAGCCTGCTGATCGTGACATAGATCAAACTCCCTACAGTCTTCCTGTACATAGTGGGATCCTCCAACACATAACCTGCATCTGCACTAAGCTTGCCATTTTAATCTAATGACACTGAGATTGACTTACAATCAGCCATCCCATACTTGGATATGTCCAATACACACTCTCTCTTTGACAGCCAAATACCATCAGATGTGCGAATGACCTCAATTCCCAAAAAGTAGCGTAGATCTCCCAAATCCTTCATCTCAAACTTTCTTTTGAAAGACTTTCCATATGCTCAATCTCATCCAAGTTGTCACCCCCAACAATAAGATCATCTACATAGATGGTGATCATCACAATACCCTTATCACTCTTGCGCACATACAAAGAGTGATCTGTATCTGTCATATGAAAACCAATAGTGATAAGATACTCAACAATCTTGTCATGACATGCTCGTGGAGCTTGCTTCAGCCCATACAAAGCCTTACGAAGCTTACATACATAGAATGGGTGACCTATATCCTCAAAACGGATGACCTATATCCTCAAAACCAAGCAGCTGATCTATATAGACTTCTTTTTGCAAGTTAGCATGCAAGAACGCATTTTTTACATCCATCTGATGTAAAAACCAACCTTTAGTTACAGCCACTACAATTACAACTCTCACAGTTTGCCATCTTTGCAACCGGAGCAAATGTCTCCTCATAATCAATCCCATGTGTCTGCGTATATCCTTTGGCTACCAATCTAGCCTTGTACCTGCTTAAGCTACCATCACTGTTATATTTCACCTTATACAAGCTACCATCACTGTTATATTTCACCTTATACATCCACTTACAACCAATAGCTTTCTTGCCTTCAGGCAATGGCACCAAATCCCAAGTCCCATACAATGCATCCATAGCTTTCTCCCAACACACATTTTCAATAGCCTCATTAAAACATGTGGGTTCTACAACCTGCACAACTTTTGCCATATAAGCATAGTGATGTGCCACATAACCATCATAAGTCAACCCCTGCACAGTGTTTTTGACTCCTCCAGATCTTCGTAACTTTGCATTCATAGCTTCCATAGCCTTCTTCACACCAGGTGTCCTCATTGCCAGAATCCCAAGCTCCTCATCAAGGCTCATCTCCGAGCCACTAGACTCTCCATCAACAAGAGAATGCCCTGCAGAAATATCAAGCATACCAAGGGACTCAACCACTTTCTCCTTGCCTTTATGTGATGTACCAACTACATTTCTAGGACTGGTATTATGACGCAACTTGCCACTCCATGGTCTATCAACAAAACCACTGGATGAGGACTCTCCTGGTCCACTCAATGACTGTGATTACTAACTTGCATTCTGTGCAACCACGTCTCCTACATCAACCCCAACAGCATCTTTTTCAGCAGCATACCAACTACTCATCTCATCAAATACAACATCGTGCTTATCCTCAATTCACATGTAGCAAGATTATAGCATCTATCTCTTTTGCTCAAGAGAATACCCAATAAACACACATTTTTCTGTCTTTGGATCCAGTTTAGTACGCAACTCATCTGGCACATGCACATATGCAATAAATTCAAAGACTTTTAAGTAAGACAAATCAGGTTTCTTGCCAGGGAACTTCTCCTCTGGCGTTACATCATGTATACGATAGAAGTGAAAGAGAACCATATGCTCTGATACCAATGTAACTTGGTTGAACATAATGCTATCAATACACTAAGATTTGATGGACACTTGCTCATATACAAGAAGTAATTTGCTGAATTAACAAGAGACACACAATGAGCCGGAAGGTCGACCCCTCTCTCAAATAAAGTATATTGATCTTGGGAGAATCAAGTACATAGTGTCATGGGCATTTCTGACCAGATTTCCATACCAATGCATATGAATACAGTATTGCAAACAAGTGGTTGTCGATGTAGACTTGCAATCCACACTACCCTCTCAAGTGCCCATGTTCCCTACCATCTGCTCTCTATTGTTTCATCAACACATGGTAGCAACAATCTGCAAGAGAGCACATAGGACAAGAACACACTACACAGGATATGTGATCTCGTAATCCGGTTCCTCTCTCCTGCTACTTGCTTCCATATTCAAGCATAAAAGCTTACCAATTGTAAGTAGAGTCGATTTGACAACCGAAGTCTTCGCGATGGAAGTCCTTAGAGTGATGAGATCTTCGATTTGTCGCATTTCTTCGCGACAAAAGTCTTCAAGAGGATGAAGAGAACCTTGGAAAGCTTCCCCTATGGTTCAACTTGAGAAAGGAGGATTGAAATTAGGGTTTTCAGCAAAAAGACCAGAAATTACAGCAATAAAGACAGCTGTTTTGCTGAATTTCAGTCATTGGGAGTGTAGGAGAGTGATTAGCATCCGGAAACACTCTTGGAAGCTTGAGAAACACCTTAGCAAGCTTGAAAATGGAGTTGAGAAGGAGAAAATGCAGAAAATGCAGCCCAACAGCCCTCATGAAGGAGGTGCCAATCTCTAGAGAGAGGAGTGAGATGGTGAGTTTTCCAGTGTAGGTGGCAGGCAAGTGCTTTGTGGAGCAAGCTAGAGTGGACACATGGCTAGTCACTCCCTTTGTACAAAGGAGATAAGGTCTGGGCGGTGGACATTGGGTGTGTGAACACTGGGCTGGTCATAATTTATAAGTGAGTTTTAGTCGCCCAAAACTTAATGAAGTGTGTACACACTCACTTATAAATTAGTGCTAACTCCCAAGGCTAGGTTTATGACCAATACTTACCACCTGTCACATGCCACATAACCATGTCAGCAGACAATTTCACACGCACGATTTGTGGGCGGGCGTCCCCTTACCCGAAACTACACATTGGTCAAGCAAGCATGAAAACAACATGCAATTTCAATTGCAAGCAAGCACATAAAGATGCTATGCAATGCAGCATTGGTATAGACAATCCCCGTTCATGAGACTATACCAAAATAGACGTGCTCCAAGCAAGTACACGAGGTACCAGACCCAATGGAACACCAATTCCACCAGGTATTTCCGAGCATGTACACAACAGTACAAGTTCCAACGGAAAGCCAAGTCCACAGTATCACATGAGTGGCATCAATCTCCAGCATATACAACTACCATGGACACCAATCCAATGTACATACATGATGAGAAAGCACGGGTGTACCAATTGGGTGGCCAAATGGTGATATCTACAAAGAAGATAAAGTGACTAACACACATTATAGAGTATATACAGGCAGTTCAAATGTGAACACGCTAAGTGGGGATAGGTGTGGACTAGTCGATGTAGTCCAGATGTAGAATCTCTCGCGAAGATATGTCGGTGCCAGCTACCAAACCCTTGACATCTCAACAGAGACTACTTGTGATTCAAAAGATCCAAAGAACGTGAAGACCAAGTCAAAGAGCTTAGGAATCGAGCCAGTGGATATGAAGTGGAGTCTTCCGTTGGACCAGAACGGAATACAAGTAAAGGTGTATGAATTACCCCAGTGCTCCAAGCATAGCACGAGGGGATGTCATGTATCCTTTAATCCCGATGCTCATGGAAATGCTTATCCCATTAGCAGATATATGGGCAAGATAAGAGGCAGAATATGGTCCGATGGAATATGGTCCGATAGGCAGTCTTGGCAACCCAAATGATGTCCAAAAGTACCCAGGACATAGCCCAATGGTTGGGGCACAAGCTGGACACATTATGAACAAAAGTCTCTTGTTCGATTGCAAGTAGAGAGGACTCCATGGATCTTTGGTATACATCATGAAGCTTTGAATCAACAAGATCATTGTATATATAGCATGTTTTGGCAATATTCAGTAGATTACATCTATATCTCCTCCTCTTCTATGTCTGTGCTAAACATAGGATTGGCGTTAATCTTCTTTGCTTAGTGTTGATCAAGAACAAGCTTTCACAATGCATGTCACACAACTCTACCTAGACACAACAAGCCCTAGCGTCCCATACCACCAAGTCACCCGCATGCCTAGAGCTACGCCTAGCCCTAAGGTCCAAGGCAACTCATAGACGTCTTCACCATAAGGATTCCTCGTCATAATCAGGATTGAGCCCAATGTGCTCTTTTATAGTCTAGTACTAGCTATTATTAGCACCTAGCCCTGTTATTAGGCTTTTTGTTGTTTTTAGCCAATAGTATGCGTTTAAGCCATCCCAGGCCAATCTAGACCTCATCCTTGTGAGCCCTTAGTTCCTAGGCCAGTCCTTTCAACCCCCATGCCCAACTAAGCCTAACTTATGGGTTAGCTTTTTAGCCCAACTCTCAGCCTTAACTGATCCTAGGTTAACACATCCCCTCAACCCTAGGTCCTCCACCCCTAGTTAATGCTGGCCTCAGCCCAGCTCCAGACGTAACAGCGTCCCTAGGGCCTGCTGTCCACCACGATCCCGTATCATGCGAGATATGCCCCATCTACACAGCTTTCCATGCTTTGTTCTGTTCTGTTCCAGCCTACAAATCAAGGCTGGCAAATGCAGGACTGTCTAGCACAATCTTTGCTCAAGTGCAGGTATGGGTATTGCAAACAAGTTTGGCAAAATATTGCTCTCCTTTGCGAAAGGGTAACATAATTACTGGCACTATGAGCAACAATGTGAATCTTTTACTCTAAGAGTCACAAAGCGTACATACTTTTGAACTAGAGGTATAGTTTCATGATACCATATGGGGCTTGGGTTCCATACAGACATCTGGATATGAAAGACTCACATTCAAGTGTGGCAGGCGGGCCTCACTTTCTAAGTACTCGGTTCCATGTTCTCATCTTCACATTCAATCTCTGGGCATTGAGTATCAATATCATAGCAATTCCAGAACCAGGTAGAATGACCTTAACTACCAACCAGCTAAAAGTAGAACAGATAAATGCTCGTATTATACCACCACTTACAGAGGCAAACATCTTGGATTCAAAATAAGGCAATGAAAGTAAAAAGCACTTACCGGGATTAGGGAAAATCCTCCGAGGATCATTGAGACAGGATAGGAATAAAGCATTTTTAGGGTTAAAAATTTCCCTGCATATCAGATAGAACCATTCCCGCAAAACTCCTGGTCCAGTTGCTTCCTCGGTAGCAAACTCCACAGACAGTCCTCCTTGTAAAGCATCAGCTTTCACACTTTCGAATGCATGAAATGACTCGGGAAGCAAACGGTCCCGGTGAATGAAAATGTCGTGTCTTTCTTCATAGTCATCTTGTGGTTCAGGAAGCATTCCTAAAACAACCCTCCTTTTTGACTCAAAATCTAAAAGGAACTTGTGCTCAAGTAGCCAGAAGTGATCGTTCTGCCACCCCGATTGCTGGATCATCATATTCAAGGCCTTACAGTGAGAACTGAGGATTGTGAGCAGGGTCTCCATGCATCCTTCGTACATTTTAGCTATCACATTCAACCCTTTCAGCACAGCTAGAATGGGAGCCCAATTGAAGGGCCGGTTGTGCAGTGCTTCTTCCACTTTTCCTAAACAACTATCAATCTCAAATAGCAATCCATGGAAAATTGCAAGGAGCCAGGCATAGGATCCAATCTCTCCACCTCTTCTATCCACATCATCGTCAAGCATTCTATCCACCAGCGCACCCTCTACAATCACATCATTCCTGTGCATGACTTTTAAGTTTCTCTCTTCTAAGCATCTAAAACTGGCTAAAGGAGTGTCTCTTAAGCTATTTAAAGAACTCGAGGCTTCAACACCTCTGCAAGCCTCCATTGCTTTGCATAGTGGTGTTACAAAAGCTGTAAAGTCATGCCCTTCCTTTGCTTCCAAGTGTAAGATTGAAGGCAATTCATTCGCTGCATGAGCCCCATAAAACCTTGCTGTGAGGCACAAGCTCAAAAAGAGCTTCGAAGCAAGTTCAGAGACAAATGGAGCAAAGTCATGCACAATGCTTTCTGCTTTTGCATCATTGAAATAAGCACTTCCATGAGCAACCCAAACTGTATCCAGAATGCAAGCAAGAGCATTCCGACAAGTGTAATAAAGACCATGGCATGGTGCACTCTTTGCAAGCAGTTTGCAGAAATCCAGAAGCAAGGGTGCACAGTAATAGTGAGTGTCTGTTGATAAGTAGTCATCATTGGCACTAACAAATAGCTTGATAGAGTCCTCTGCACATTCTTGATTGGTTTCAACAGGTGAAAGAAGCAGGATGACCAATGCAGAAGTTGCTCCTGCAAGTTGGAAGACCTGCATATGATCCAATATAGGAAGTGACTCTGCCGCCAAATTCAGAAATTCTTTCACATTTGTGCGTATCTTATCCTGAGCCTGCATCAACTTCAATTTAGAACGCCTTCCATCCTCTCTTATGGAAGATACAAGGTGAATAGTAGCCACCAAATCATTCACCAGCTGCCAGGACCGATGAAGTGGTGTGCTCAGCATCCTAGCTACAAGGTGTAGTGTTGCATCATTACTCACTTGGCATTCTTCAAGTGTCTGATGCTGCTGCAGCTGCCTACCAAAATAAATAAGCCGCTGCTCTGAGATTGGGAGCCCCGTTTTTAGAGAGATTTGCCTATGAACCGATTCAATACTATCTTGTGCATTTGCATGAAGAACAATAGTCCTACCATCAAGAAATGTTCGGACAAAGAACTGGACCTCAGGGTTACTTGCGTCTGGATTAGCACTATAGCCAGGAATCCGGAAGCATTCGTTGGACAAGCTAGTCCCATCAGAAGTCGAACAAGTTTCACATATAGAAACTGCACTACAGTATCCATAATCATCTGAGGTTTTGCTAGTGTTGCTTACACTTGTCCCATCTGCTTTGATGTCCTGGCCAAAAAGCAAATCTCTATCCAGGCATCTTAACCTTGAGTTTGCTGGCCCAAGCACAGCACTCAAGCCGCAACATCCATCATCCTCGATCTCTGATACCACCAGGCCTCCTTGCATTTCTGGGCAAACCTCTGGCTGGAGAACAGTTAAGCAATCAGACAGAATTGTCAAATGACCATCAACACAAGCCTCCTGCATCTCCTCTCTCAACTCTCGTTTGGGTCGAAATTCACCCATGCCAAGGTCCAACTCCTCGAGCTTCCTCTTCATACAGACTGTTCGAGAGGTTAACCACTCTTCAAGTGACAACCTATCCATGCTTCTATCGTTTCTTCCTTCCCCCGTTCCAAAAGAAAGTGCAGCAATGGTTTCCTCTGCCTCTCTTGCCTCCATCTCCGTGGTTAACCTAGCCTGACATACGTGGCTGACAAAGCTCCTTATGGCATACTGAAACAATCATATCCGAGAGAAAAGTCCAGCTTGTATATCAACTAAGTTCAGACTATAGTCAGGCTCGGTCCAGCATGGACTAGATTTTGGCAGCTTAGAGGGCAGATGACACCACAAGTATCATCTGGTGAGCACGGGCCTGAAACGAAAGTACGACCACCTGTCAAGAAAAGAACATAGCGTTTCCTTGCAAGTCCTCATGCAATCCACAAGTGAAGCTGGAAAAGTGCAAAACGGATCTTGCAATTCGGGTGCCTCGCTCTTTGTTATGTAGCGATGGGGTGGGAAATTTTTCCCGGAAAAAAAAAATTGTGAACGGTTTTCCCTAATCGCTAGTTGTCTTCAGCAATTTCAAGGCTTTACTTAAATCTCCAGGTTTTTCCCTAATCTGGAGCTAGAGGAGAACGCTAAGGTAACAAAGCTCGGTTTCTGTTGCAGAATCTGATGAATATGGAGGGTTGAAGTAGAACCCTAGCTTTGAAGATGGAAACCCTAAATTATGAAACAATTGCAATAGAAACATGAAGACCAACCTGGTCCCATCAGCAGAGGAGGTCTAGGGTTTTCAGACCTGCGAGAGGAAGAAACTCTCGGCCTGCGAAACCCTAATACCTGCAGAATCCGAGCGCAGGAGAAAGGAAGAGAGCAAAGTGACTCCTTGTCGTCGAGACCCAGCGATTAAGCAATCACTAAATCGCGATTAGTATATTAATAATTCATATTACTTGCGTTGATAATTGTGCCCGCGTCGCTTATCAACAGATTATTACGTGTTTACCCCTGGGGCCCGCTTACGCCCGCCATGCCACGTGTCCGCATCAGGTTGCAAGGAATAAACTCTCTAACATCTCGCGCGCGCGCTCTCTCTCTCTCTCTCTCTCTCTCTCGCTATCTCCCGTATATGCCCTCCTGTTGCCGTTAATGGCTCTCTTTTTGACTCTCTTTTTTTCTCTTTCTAAACCCCTCTCTCTCTCTTTTACCTTTCGCTCCTCTCTCACCCTTTAATCTAACCCCTCTCTCTCTCTCTCTCTCACTCAGATAATATATACTAGTTCTTCACACGCATGTTGTTGAAGCGCTGCCCCACCCGTACAACCATGCATGCACAATTTGTCCTCTTGTACACCCCTTGCTACATCCAAGAGAGGGGGGGCCCGGGGGGACAGAGAGAGAGAGAGAGAGAGGAGACCATGCGCATCAGAGCTCCTCCTTGCATGTAGAGAGGGAGATTAAAAAAGGACACTCCAAAAGCTCTCCCTTTTCACTTTTATTATTATTATTTGTGTTATTTTTCTTGCACAACACATGGGTAGCTCGAGAGGCCTTGCCCTCACTTCTTGTCTCATGGTTGCCTAAGAATATTATGATCTCACAGTTGCTTTGTAAACATATCATATCTCAATTAGCCAGACAAAATGGTAAGACAAAGGTTTAACACCTTCATCATGTGTCTATGTCTCTCTAACATCTCTTCGTGTGACTTAAGAAAATCATGTTTTGAGAACTAATCACTTCCATCTCTCTCTCTCTCTCTCTCTCTCTCTCTCTCTCTCTCTCTCTCTCTCAAAGTCTCAGTGTATGAGCAGAGAATTCTCTATACTTTCTCTTAAGCGTTCAAGATTAAATAATCGATTGATCAGTCAGTTAACCTTTTCTTGATTGCAATTCTTAAGCTTGGTACTAAGAATTTCATGGGCATGACAACATTTGTTCCGTATGTCAAATTGAAAGGTGTGGTGTGGATAGCCACCTTGTAGGCAAATGACGTGGTGTGGATAGCCACCTTGTAGGCGGTTCTATTGGTAACTTCTATTCCCACTCATTACATCAGGCTTCAATTGTCTTGGTTAGTGTTACTCCTTTTTGTACACTCTTCATAATCCACATCCTAGCCTATGTGTTTCACATTGTACATGGCCAAAGGCTTGCCATTATAACAAAAGCCAGCCCATATAAGGCTTGAGTTTGTAAATAAAAACAAGTTTTGGGCACCCCATAAGTGATTGGTGGGAGTGTGGAAAGACACTTATGATGATACAATCTACATTTAAGCTCAAGCTTGGGAGCTCCTTCATTCATGCTTCTCTTAATCTCTTCTTAATTCCTACATACTTTCACGTTTATGTTGTCATTAGCTTTGAGACTTGTGCAATTGCTTGCTTGCATGCGTGAGTGCAATTGTGTGTGTGTGTGCGTGTGTGCACGTGCACTTGTTGAGGTAAGCTTGCTTGATGCTTGCTTGTGATTTACTAGGTGTAAAGTGTGATTTAGAGAGAGAGAGAGAGAGAGAGAGAGAGAGATGGAGTATGGAGTGAGAAGAGAGAAATCTTGCTAGCTTCTCCCTCATGAGTCATTGGGTTACAAACATCCAAGCATTAGACCTAGATTGGTAAAGCTTGAGGGCTTGACTACCCTTGAGGTTTCCATTCCCATGTTCGATGTGCTTTCATGCTCTAAACAGGTTATACTCCTTGGTGAACACCTTGCTTGTTGTGAGGCTACAAATTCCCTGAACAAGAGGGAGGCACCACATCGCATAGAACTAATGCTAGAGTGGATTTGGAGCATTCTCTTAATCCATTGTTTGTTTTAGTTTGTCCATGAGTTGCAAAACTTGTGGTAAATGGACTAAAAGCATTGAGATTTGGAGTGGTGAAAGTGTGATAAGAGTAGGTAGTTTTTGTAACTTCTTCTTTTCTTTTGATTTCTTGATTTTGATCAATGGGTGATGAAAGAAGGAAGGGAACTCCAAGTGCTTAGGTTGAAGTCCCACGACCTTCCTAGGTACCAATTTCAACATCAATTGCTTCAATTTTATCCAATTTTAGCTTAATCAGGCTAATTATTAGGAACTTTCAATTTTGTCCAATTTTAGCTTAATCAAGCTAATTAAAAACTTTTAATTTTTGTAAAAATTCTTGATTTTTGGTGTTTAATGCCTAATTGATGGCATTGTGTCATCAACCATAAAAACGACAGATCATGTACGAACGATGAAAGAAAAATTAACAAAAGCATCATCGTGCTGAAGGATCCTACATCGACAAGTCACACCAAAGCAAGCATGGATACTCAAAAAGCAAGATAAGGTGAAAGCTAAGATAGAGCACATATGGACCATGGGGGGACAACTTCAGCTCTGACGAAATCACACCCCTAATCATTAAAGCCTCTAAAGAACACAATGCAAGGATCATCCCGACACAAGAAGACCCAAAGACCATCAAAGCCTCATTCTTATCCTGGGTAGAAGCCAAGCTTGTCAAGATGATGCAAACCCCCTTAACTCGAATAACAAAGCTAAATACGCCTTTGCTGAAGGCCTAGCAACAAAGGAATGCCACCGCCGACCTAATTCCTTAGGGAGTCTCAGCACTGGTACATCAACACACAATTATGTTTTTTTACAAATCGAGTCGCTTGTGCTGGAGAGACAAGTCAAGATCACCCAAGATCTAATCCAGTAGAGCATGCACTTAAGCTACCCACAACGACCAAGGACTCGCACAAGAAAATTAGCACCTCCACCAATAAGAGTGAGTGCTTCAAAAAAAACTACTCAGCAAAAGCCCTACTAGAGTGAGATTATCTTGCCACCAATCGGTGATGCCTCGTCAATTGTATTATGCCTACCTATCATTTTACAAACCGTACATGACCACTCAGGTAGATGTGAGTATCTTAATAAGGTAGAACTTTACGGAGCTCATTCATTATGAGGTAGTATGAATATGCAAATTAAAGAACCCCAAGGAGCCATATCTTGGGATTGCACCTCTACTAACTCCAATTCTCTATCATGGCATGCAGGCTACAAAGAGGTTGCCCCAACCATTGCAAAGGTTGATTGGCTTGACTCCAACAAAGGAATAGAAGCCCCAACAAACCCCCACAGGTGAATAGGAGCCTAGCCAGAAGAGAAATCATGAAGGAACACAAGCATCAAAGAGGCTAAAGAAAAGAAGAGTTTTTTGGTCACCATCAATGAGCAAGGCCAAATGATAGAACAATCATACTTAGAGATAAATACTGACATAGAAGGGGCAAAGACACATAAGAAGGGGGAGGACACCACCAAGGCACACAAGCATCATAGAGGCCAAACAATAGAAGAAGAAAGTTGTCTAGTCACCATCAATAAGCAAGGCCAAATGATGGAACAATCAGGCTCAGAGATAAATACTGACATAGAAGGGGCAAAGATAGATAAGAAGGGGGAGGATACCAAGGAAGAGGCCCACAGGTAAGAAGGGGGAGGACACCAAGGAAGAGGAATTTACATTACAACCCACAGGTAATATACAAGAGGCCAAGGAGTAAAAACAAAAGTGGGGAGGACACGAAGGAAAATGCATTACATTACAACCCATAGGTAATATACAAGAGGCCAAAGAGCAAAAGCAAGAAGACGCCCAAGAAGGTGACTGGGCTATGATCCCCTCTCAGTGCTCGAGGCAGTTTAAAACGCTTTCTAAAGAAACAAAAATGGTGTTAATAGAAGAGGGAGCCCCCTCCACTTCAGAGCCAAAAGTTGCAGATACTTATGTAGAATCCATCATTTTTAGCACTCTCAAGTTGCACGCCAACACCTCCAAAACAAAACAATATGAAGCACAACTTCAAGAAGCCAAACAACCATGAGCAAGCTAGAAAGAGATAATCAATGCATTCAAGGCTCAAAAGATTTGCTGGAGGCCAAGTATGAATAGCTTATATCCAATAGTAGGTCAAGCTTATCAAGTCTTATACCTAATAGCTTACGAAGTTTTATACCTAACAGCAAGCCGTGCTTTCTCTCGAAACACAAAAAGTCAACACCTTATAGAACCACCTAGAAAAAGCTAATATCTATCTCAAAAAAAAGGAGGAGACCATCAAAAAGCTTAACATAGAGCTAAAACAAGGCCCGGGGCACTGTAGCAAGGCTAAATACTAAAACAAGGCCGGAGGCATTGTACTAGGGCTAAATATTCACTTAGAAACTATGCAAAGGGCTCTTGATAGCATATACGCAATTATGAAGTCTAATTTGGATGCCAAGGATGAAAGAATCAGAAGACTAGAGGTTGAGGTGGTAGTGCAAAAAGAAGTTGGAAGCCCCTTAACACCCTCCTCTCCATCCTCAAAGCGAGATGTTGACAAAGAGGCTATGCTAAGCCAAATAGCCAATGAAATCCCAATTCTTGTGCACCAAAACCATTGCCTAGCAAGGTAACTGAAATTGGTCAAGCATGCACTCAGTTTCATGGCCTTATATCAAAATATATCACTAGAAGTGCCTCTAGCACTACTCTGCTTGGAGATCATAAACAAGTAGTAGGTGCATGTGCGGATGGACACCTACATCACAATGCATCTTCCAAGGGTCAATATCTATGCAAGACCCCATGGACATGTATCCTGTAGAGACCAACACCCAATCATAACCAATTATGTAGCTTGGTTCTACTGCCTGTTTGACAATGCAACCACAAAAAAGCCAGATCGTAGAAGATTGAGTTGGAAGCAGAAGTGTACATGCACAAAGAACCATTTCAAGATGAACAATGCTCTAAAGACATTGAATGGCTGGCAAATAGAAGCAAAAAGGCTAGCTACTAGCATACTTAATTAAGTACACAAATTACCCTTCATAACTATTTCTAGTGTTGTATCTAAGAATTTGCAAATAGTGGAGAAGCAACAAGAAGAAAATGCATACGTTTTTGACACATAGCATATTGCATACCCCAAGCATAATGATCTTGAGATGACTTATTGACAAAGATTGAAACTGGGCCACTAAAGAAGGACAATGATTCAGAGGAAGGTGGTAAGAAGAAGAGCCTGGAGGAGCTTAGCAAAGATGCCGATGAATGAAGATGACTCTAAGAAGGATAAGGGCAACAATGGGTAAAACTAGAGAACAAAGATGACGCTAAGGAAGCCGAGGGAAAGCTTGAATTGTGTCGGTAAAGCAAATAAGAGAATAAAATAGATGACCCACACAAGGATAAAGGCAAAGGAAAAGTGGAAGAAGAAGATGACACCCTTCCAAAAATGCCAACAGATACCTCTCCGTTGCCAAACACACAAGACAAGGGATCTAAACTAAAGAGAGCCAAACCCAATGAGGACTTGTGGCCACACATTAGAACATCTCTCCCACTTAATGGGATCAGAGTGATGATGTGCAACCCATGGAGGAGGATGTTTATAATCTCCCACCTGATCGTTTCAATTTGCTACGATGGAAAAAGGCCACCCCACATATATATCGAATGGACATGCCATTATTAAAGGCTTATGGAAGCCTAAAGGAAAGAGTGGCAGGAAAATAATCCAAAGCACATGAAGGCAGATTTCACGCAATGCAGAAAGGAGAATTTCTATACTCAAAATCAGCCAAGGGCTACCTTTACAAACACTTACAGTGTGATCCATAGTACATGCCCCTACTACCTAGAGGACTGATCCACAATACATGCCAATACCTAGGATCTATGCTAAAGAGTGAGTACTCAGATAAGCTCCACAATACATGCCCCTACTACCTTGTGGATTGATCCATAATACATGCCCCTACTACCTTGTGGATTGATCCATAATACATGCCAATACCTAGGATATACAACTGGAGAGTGAGCACTCAGATACGCTCCAATACAATGAATATTTGGTAAACTTTCCAAAGATGCCAAAAGAAGTAAAATAATTTACTATTTCTATCATGGTTAAGGGGTCTCTCTCTTGGGGAAGACCAATTAGTTAAATTATGGACATAAATAGTCAATTATTTAACTATTTCTATCTTGGTTAAGGGGTCTATCTCAGGGAAGACCAATTAGTCAAATAATGGACTATTTCTTCAACCCATTGACAATTTTTGTCCTGTGGTTAAGGGGTCTCTCTCAAGGAAGACCAATTAGTCAAATAATGGACTATTTCTTCTGCCTATTCTAGAAAAATACAGAGCTTGAATAGTGGGGCATCCAACAATAGTTCATCCTCCACTTCGACCAACGGTTCTCCATTGAGGAATGCGCGATGTTTGTGAGCCCTTTTGCATGGTCACTGTGAAATCAAACTCTAGCAAGATCAAAAGCCATTGATTTATCCTTCCTATAGTGCAAGACTTTTTGACCAAGGAAAGAAGCACCTGATGGTCTACAAAAAACAAGAATTTGGTCACCAGAGGATAATGGTTATACTTCTTTACTGTGTACACACCATAGAAAGCCCTTCTTTTTCTGTGGTGGTGTAGTTCTGTTTAGCATTATTCTGGCAAATCTAATAGGAAAATCCATGTTATTCTCTCTTAGTTATGCCAATATGCAGCCAATTTCTCTCTTGGTTGTGCCAATACACAGCTGATTGCAAAGGTTGAAGCGTCAATGTGCACGTGGAAGGTAATATCCCAATTGGAAGATATTCAAGTTGGTGAACTTACCAAGGCTTTCTTGAGAGTGTACTAGGCTCTTTGACACTCATTTATTCATTCACCGATAATAAGTAGCGTATACAAGGGTCTAGCTATGTCAGCATATAAGATGATGACTCTTTTATGCCATCAATGTGTCCCATGAACCACTGGGCACCCTTAAAGTACGTGGCTGGTGTGAGCTTAAGAATAAGTCTCACCTTGTTAATCATCTATTAAAATGCCATGTTTGAAAATTATGTGGCCGATTATTACACCATGTCTCACCCAAAATTGGCATTTAAGTGGGTTAAGGGAGATTTGATACAATCTACATTTCTCAAGTAGCTTCCTCAAGCACCAAACATGCGCTTTTCATTTGCAGCAGCTGATGCAAAGGTCATCCATTTGCAGTTGATGCAACGGTCATCCATGAAAACCAGAAGGAACTCCTTAAGGTATTCCTTGTTGTTGGAATTAGGGTTGCAGGAAAGCACACAAAGCTTGGAGAAGAAGAAGCAAGAATGCACACAACACAAAGTGTATTAGATTGTGTCAATGTACAAAAGATAAGTTAGCCCTAGAAGGATGGGCATATATACAAGCCGGGGGAAAAAACCTCCTAAAGAGGGAAAAAGTGCCCCGGCGGTCCTAAGTGTGTTCACACACATCACTGCCTATATATATGGCAACAAATCCCCCCTGGGAGTGATGGTGTGAACGAGAGCTGGCACTCATGTATAGGGGAGTGCCATGCCCGAAGTAGATCAATCCACAAAGGGGAGCAAGCCCAAAGCTTTGCGGAAAGCTTCGAACTTCTCACGAGGAAGCGCCTTTGTGAAAAGATCGACGAGGTTCCCCTGTGTTGGCACATAGGCCAAGCTGATCTCTCCAGCTGAGAGTCTCTCCCTCACATAGTGATAATGCACCTCAATGTGCTTTGTGCAAGCATGAAAAACTGGGTCTCTCGCAACTGCCAATGCGCTCTGACTGTCAGTGAAGATAGAGGTGGCAGACTCCTGTCCAACACCCAAGTCAGCCCCATAAGCCGTCTGAGCCACACACACTCAACCGTGGCTGTGAAAGCTGTCCTGTACTCAGCTTCACAACTAGAAGTGGCCACAGTAGGTTGCTTCTTGCTCAACCAAGATATGCATGAGCTACCAAGCATGAAACAAAAACCACTTGTGGACACTCTTGTGTCATAGCAACCAGCCCAATCTGAGTCCGAAAAAGCATGTAAATCTGGCGGCAACAATCCCCCCTTGGGATAAAACAACCCAAGATGTATGGTGCCACTCAAGTAGCGAAAGATGCGTTTAACTATCTTCCAATGCTGAGACCCTGGGCAATGCATAAACCTACTCACCTGTGAGACTGCAAACTGAATGTCCGACCTCGTAATGCATACATAAATGAGGCAACCAACAGCTGTCTGATAGAGTGTGACATCAAAGTGATCTCCAGCATCATGAAGACTCAACTTCAAACCTGTCTCCATTGGAGTAGCAATAGGCTTGCAGTCTTCAAGGCCAAATCTTCGCAACAATGTCTCAATATACTTTGTCTGACACAAAGCAATACCTCCATCACACTGCTTAAATTGTATCCCCAAATAATGATGCAAATGCCCCAAATCTGACATCTCAAAAGAGGCATTCAAATCAGCCTTAAAATCAGCAATATGACTCTCATTTGGTCCTGTGAGCAGCATGTCATCGACATAGAGAGCAATGATTAGATGTACACCATCCACACGTTTAACATACAAAGTGCTTTCTGTTGGACTATTCTGAAATCCATGTGCAGTCAAATATGCATGTATCTTTTCATACCAAGCTCGTGGAGCTTGCTTTAAACCATATAAAGCCTTTTTCAACCTGCACACTTTGTTTTCCTACCCTCTTTGAACAAAACCACGAGGCTGCGATACATACACCTCTTCATGCAAATCTCCATTCAAGAACGCAGTCTTTATGTCCAGCTGATGTACATTCCAACCATTATGAGCTGCCAATGCACAAATGCTACGAATGGTAGTCATACGACAAGTGGGAGCAAAGGTCTCATCAAAATCAATGCCCTTTTCTTTAGCATAACCCTTTGCAACAAGTCTAGCCTTATAGCGATCAACACTACCATCTGGCTTTCGTTCAAACTTAAAAACCCACTTACATCCAATGGCCTTTTTACCAATAGGCAAATCACACAAAGACCATGTACCATTCTTCATTATAGCATCATATTCACTTTGCATTGCAGTCAACCAATTTTCTGATTTTTGTGCCTCATCAAATGAAAGAGGTTCTTCCTCTTCACACATACTAGACACAGCCAAAGCATAACAATCTGATGCATAAGAGGCATGCTGAAAACCTGAACGAGTACGACTAGATATAGGTGCATCAATCTTACTATCACGCAAGGTTTGCACCAGCAATTTAGGCATACCTCTAGCTTGCTCATTTTCAGCCCTATCCTCAGAAATTACATCCTGTAAATCTGCATCAGAAATAGGCTGATCTATGATGTCGTTTGAAATCTGCATAGGCTGAATATTTGCCTCATTAGGACTTACATTTGAATTCCCACCTGTAAACAGAGGCAACAATGTATCAAAAACATCCCGTGAGCTCACACATGTCTCTTTGGTACATGATAACAAAGGCTGCACAGCATCTTCCACAAAAACAACATCTCGACTAATCAAGATACGCTTTGACTGCGGATGATACAATCTATAACCCTTGCTCTCAGCACTGTAGCCAACAAAAATGCATTTGACAGCCTTATCATCCAATTTTCTACGTTGTTGCACAGGCACTAAAGCATAGGCCAAGCAACCAAAGACACGCAAGTGACCAATAGAAGGCTTCTTGCCATGCCAAGCTTCGTATGGAGTAATAGACTGCAAGGCCTTAGTGGGACACCTATTGAGTACATATGCAGCACACATGACAGCCTCAAGCCAAAACGCATGTGGCAAAGCTTGGCTCTTGACCATACATCGTGCCATCTCCATAAGTGACCTATTTTTCCTCTCAGCAACACCATTTTGCTGAGGAGTATACGGCACTGTACATTGGTGTTTTATTCCACGACTAGCCAGAAATGCATCAAACTCTTTAGACATGTACTCCCCCCCTCGATCAGAACGGAGGGTGCCCACAGTACAATTAGATACATTTTCAACCATAAGAAAAAACTTTTTGAAGCACAAAAACACTTCGGACTTTGCCTTCAGTGGATATACCCATGCATGCCTTGAGTAATCATCAATGAAAGTCACGAAGTACAAGTGTTTACCAAATGACGGAGTTTGCATAGGCCCACATACATCACTATGTACAAGTTGCAATTTGCGAGTGGCCCGCACAGAACCATCCTTTGGAAACGCAAAACGCTGCATTTTGCCCAAAATATAGCCTTCACAAACATGTTTCAATGGTGCCTCAAGAGGGGGCAATGAAGCAACCATATCAAATTTCTGCAAACGCAGCAAACTAGCAAAGTTCAGATGACCAAAACGAGCATGCCATAGTTTTGCATCTGAAACTGCCTTTTCATCAGAAACTGCATTAGCTGAATCTTCCACACACTTGTCATAAGAATTGAGCCTATACAGCCCACGAAACAAGGTGCCAGATACAATAGTCGTATCACCAGAAGTCAAATCATGAACAGTACATCTGTCATCCACCAATTTGACTACAAATCCAAGTCTAGCAAGCGCAGAGACAGACAATAGATTCTTCTTTATCCCTGGCACATACAAAGTATCTGAAAGTGTGAAAGCGCTGCCATTTGTAGCAGTAAGCATAATTTTACCAATGCCCTTCACTGGGTAAGAAGCATTATTGGCACATGTGACAGTATTCCCATTAGGGACAGCCTCAAGAGAAGTGAACATATCACGATGCGAGGTAATGTGCTTTGTAGCACCACTGTCAAAATACCATACATGAGAGTCAACAGAAACTGCCAAACATGCATCATGTACAGATGGGTCATACTGGCAATACACACTAAATGCCCATTTTGTATCCTGCACAACATTTGCAGAATCTGCATTTGTAAAAGCATCCGCTATTATGGCTGCATTTGACTCTTTCTTCTTTGCCTCTTTAACCTTTAGCTTGGGGCAATTCTTAATGACATGATCATTTGCCTTACAATAGTTGCACTTGGTCTTTTTCTTGCCGTTATCAAGAGCCTTCTCAAACTTATTGTTGCTACCTGTGGAAGGAGAAGAAGTTGCAGACCTACTAAAAGGAGAAGAAACAGTGGAAGGGGCTGCCTTACCACTTCTTCTCTGCTGCTGCTGGTGGGCAGCAATAAATGCTTGATCAACTGCACGCTGCCTGGCCCTGTTTTTCCTGGACTGCGCTTCTTGCAAGAGTTTGTTAACTAAAGTATCATACTTGACAGCATCAGGTCTGTCCTCATTAAGAAGTCTCCACGTGGAAGCAAAAGTCTGGTATGTCTCAGGTAAAGCATCAAGAACAGTCTGCACAAGAGAATGATCAAGAATAATCTCACCTGCAGAAATCAACTGTTCTTTGAGATCTTTAATCTCAGCAAGAAAAACATTCATGTCATCATCTTCTTGCATAATCTTCAATTCTAGCTCTTTACGCAGGTAAGCGATTTTTGCCTCGTTACGACCTGCATACAAACCAGCTAGAATATCCCAAGCCTGTTTTGCTGTTTTAGCTGAACGAATATGTGGGGTGATGTTACGTTTGACAGAAAGTGCAATCAAGGCATGAGCCTGCACATCTTTACCATCCCAAACGAGCTTGTTCAGCGGTGGGTAAAACAGCAGCAACAGTAGAGCTGCTAGAACCTGCAACATCCTCAACAGATCCTACATCCACAGAACCTGGACGTACATCCATACCCTGCACAATGTTCCACACTCCTTTTGCAACCAAAACATGCTGCATCATGTATGCCCAAAGTGGGTAGTTGCTGTCTCCATCCAGTTTGTCTTCAGCAGACAACATGCGAAATACATCATTGCTGTTTTATCAGCCATGGCCACTGACTGAAACTGATGCAAAAGCTACCTGTAATGAAGCAAAGACTGAATAGAAGACAACTTGTGCTATGTAGCACAGTCCACAATAGAACACGTATGCCTGTTTTGCAAAAAACTGCACTGTCAAAATTTCTAAAGAAAATGACGAAAACACCTGTGCAGAACTTGAAATGCAAAAACGAAGCCCGAAACGACCTCATATGCAAATTCTGAGAACGCAAAGCCCTCTGGGCCTATTTGCAGAGTATAGGGACCTGCAACAATAAGCGCTCGTGAAAACTCACCTCAATCGGAGAACGTGAGTCGGAGGGTACTGGCGGCGTAGCCCTGGGAGCCGATGCCTGCTCTGATACCAATTGTTAGAATTAGGGTTGCAGGAAAGCACATAAAGCTTGGAGAAGAAGAAGCAAGAATGCACACAACACAAAGTGTATTAGATTGTGTCAATGTACAAAAGATAAGTTAGCCCTAGAAGGATGGGTGTATATACAAACCGGGGAAAAAAACCTCCTAAAGAGGGAAAAAGTGCCCCGGCTGTCCTAATTGTGTTCACACACATCACTGCCTATATATATGGCAACACTTGTATGTTGTGCATATAAGTCATTGGAAAGTGATTGGAGCATTAGATATGGCAAATGGCATAACTCTATATGTGTAAGTGCCCCATTTTTTTGGCAAATGCTATCTTATGTTAATCATTTGGGTCTATCTTTGCTTGGTTATAGCTTAAAAACCCATCCAGACAGCTATAGGCCTCCTTGCCCCTACTACGTGTTCTAGCACATGCTCAGTGAGAATGGCGGTAATGATCTTTTACCATGGTGGCATTAATCTTTTTTAGGTTAACACGAACCCAAATTTTCCCATTCTTATTAGGCACTATGACTATTAGGGATAGCAATTCCATATACTCTATCTCATAAATCATCCCGCTTTGATGAGTGTCAATTTCATCCTTAACCATCCTAGAGTATTTCAGATTCATCTGATAGGCCCTATAGCTTGAGATGACTTTGCTCCATCAATAATAAGAATCATGTGCTTGACCACCTTTGCATGTAGACCCTTTGTGTCAGCATATTTCCAAGCAAAGCAGTCTTTGAACTCTATGAGTAGGTCAACTAGGTCTTTTTCTTCCTTTGGAGCTAGGTCTTTTCCAATGTAAATCGGTTTTGGATCTTTGTTGAGTTTTCCATGTTCTTAGGTTTACCTTGAGGGTTTCATTCCTTTTTTGTATATAGATTTGGTCATGAACCATTCTAGCCTCTCTCTTCATAAAGGGTCTGCCTAGGATGTAGTCATAAGAGTTGGGCTACAAAGAAAAGTTCGTTACCACAATCGAGGGGTGAAAAATAAGGCCAAAGATCTTAATTATTAGATTACGGTAAAATCCCCATATGGGTTTTGATGTGGCCTCATCCCCATAACAAGCTTAACTATTAGGCTAGTAGTGTGTCGAGTGAAGGTTGCCCCCATTTCTCCTAGCACTGCTCACTAATGTTGACTCTAGCCCCTCCATCTAGGATGACTAACTTGACTATCCTTATAGCATTCATGTTATCACACCTCAATGGATAATCCTTATACATGTGACCAATGCCACAACCAGAGCAAAGAGGTGTTGTGGGTTGGGTTGTGTTGCTATTCCATAGCCTTCTTGATGGGACACTCTATCGCCCGTGGTGAGGTCCTTTATAGTGAGGCATTTATGCCTCTCCCTCTATTAAATTACACTATAGAGTGGGTAGACACTATCACCATCTTTAATGTAGTGACTTAGGATTTAACTCGATGGACTTTGCGCCTCTATGGGGTTCTATGTAGATAATGTTCTCTCCTATTCTCTCTTTCTCCCCTTCACATATTTCTGTTAGGGTCAATTGGTTCATGGGTGTCACTCGAGGAATGGGTGGTTGTTGAGGCAACATTGGAGGTGGTAAGGGTAACTCTAGAATTCTTAGTACTCCTCTTTTAGGCATATATTGCCCTAGGTGAGGTGCATTAGCAAGCATGGGCCTTGCCGATGGTGCATGCACATCCATGTGTGATGAATGGGTGGAGCTAGTGTGGCTAGTAGTTATCGGCACTGTCAAATGGCTTCTCGCATACTTATCTAGCATTACAAGTGTGGTGGCTTAACCATCTTTAATGGTGCAAATCATTTGGTTTGGAGTAACCCGCTCTAGTCTTTTAGCGATTATCGCAACTTATCTAGTCTTTCAGTGTACTCCATCTAAATCATACTACTTATTTAGTTTTGCACTCTCTATGCAAGGCTATCTCTAGCAGACATACCATTAGAAACAGTTGTTTGCGGACGGGTTCCTGCATGGTCTAAACAAGAAGTTGAAGTTGATGGTAGCAACCACCCCACAATCAACACTGAAGGATTCAACAGGCTCATGGAAGCAGCAAACCAAGCAGAATGGAATATGAGCTTGGAGAAGAAGTCCCAGAAAAAAAAAAGTACGACTCTTCAAATAGTGACTCTAGAAGCGAGTCAAAATCAGAAGACTCAGAATCTGAATCAAAAAGTTGAGGACACCATGTGCAACAAGAAGGGCAAACACAAGGGCAAGATGGACGAAGTAGATGTCCTAGCTAAGAAGGTTGTGTAGAAGCTCACTATGGGATCTAGAAAGACCTCGAGCTCATATGATTATAGAACATATGTTTTTGCCGATCTACAAGAACAAGGGATATATGAAAGAAGAATGCAACATGTAGCCGACCTGTGCCATTTGCCAAAACTTCACACACCTGACAGTAAATTACAGAGATAACATCAGGGGTCAAACATGCACAATTGTCAATACAATAACAACAACACCCATGGCTACTGCACTAGCACCATACAGACCTTACAAGCACAAGGTAGAGAAAGAGATGGAGCTGGGCAATCAAAAAGATTTCAATGTTATTACAGTCAAAAGCCTGGCGCGGCACAACTGTCAATTATTTCAAAAGCACCAACAAGAGCTACAAAGAAGGATCACGAGGGGCAAATGCTGTAGCACCGTCCATCAATGTGATTGAAATCAAGGAGCTGGAAGATGTACAACCAACTATGGCAAAAATCGACAGGTCCCAAAAGGGAAAAGAGAAGATGACTGTGTCAGACAAACCAATCAATCCGAAGGTAACCATCATGGAATGGAAGAAGCAAAAACAAGTCAGAGACTTTATGACAAAGGAGGTGCAAGAAGCAGGAAGGGAAGTTAGAAGAAAACCCCTCAGATCAGACAAGGTCAAGTAGAAATAGAGGAAAGCCCAAAGGAGGCATAAGAAGAAAAGATGCGAGAAGATAAGGCTCGTGAAGTTGAATGAAGAAATGTTGTGAGAAGATAAGCCTAACAAGGAGTCAAATGAAGAAGTGTTGTAAGAAGATACGCCTCGTAAAGGAGTCAAATGAAGAAGTGTCACGAGAGAAGATAAGCGTCGCAACAAGGAGTCAATGAAGAAGTGTCACGAGAAGATAATCCTCGCATGATAGCAGAATACGGAAAGCTATGGGAGAATAAGCCTTGCAAGGTACAAGGGTAATCTCACAAAGTGAAGGGACAAGAGGAGCCCAAGAAGTCAGCAAAAGAAAGTGTGCTCAAGAAGCAGGCACAACCTGCCAAAAAGTAAGAGAAAGGTGCATGCACATAAAAATACATGGAAAGAGCTAAATCAGCAAGAATCAGCAATGAGGTGGAGTCCTCAAGCTCGATTGAAAAGACACAGTAGCAAAAGACAAAAAGAAGTTCCTTAACAAAACAGTAAGCCATAAGAGAAGGTGAAAAAATACAACATATGAGAGGATCTGAAAGGTTTAAACTGGCCATATCACTTGATCAACTCCTATCCTTAGTGCCTAACTATAGGAGGAAGTTGTTAAGAAACTTGTTAGGTCCCAAGGAATATGATAACAACTCATTTGATTCCTCTAGCAGTGTGAGTCAGAAGAAGTTGATTGCAACTCAGTCGAGACAATAGAAATACCAGTAATGGATGTTGATGTACCTTGGATAACAGTGATGATAAAGGGGAAGTAGATCCAAGGAAAAATACTAGATGGCGGCGTAGAAGTCAATATACTGCTAGAATCCATAGTAATAGAACTAGGCCTCACAAAATATGACCTAGCTCCATTTGCTGTGAATATAATGGATAAGTGCAGAGTCCGATCCCTAGGATTGGTTGAGGAGTCCACATTCAGATTGCTAGCTATGAATTTCCAATTATATTTCTAGTTCTTTGAATGGAGAACAAGGGATCATATCGGATGCTACTAGAGAAAGCTTGGCTAAGGCAAGGAAAGATCAAGCAGCATGACTGGCACAGAGATCAGATCATGATCAAAAAGGGGAAGAAGAAAGTAAAGATCTTCACAAACCCCAAAAGGAAAGTGAATCCCTCTCTCGTACCACTTTATGCAGAAAGATTAAACATGTAAGGGATTGGAGAGGATGAGGAAAGAAGACTTAGAGAAAATCTAGAGCTCGTATCCTTATTCTAGCAGGATGTAGAAAAAATCATGTCTAAGTACTGAGCACAAAGGTACTAAATGTGCAACCTACAAAAGAAACTCTGGCGTAAGCCGGAATGGACATAGAAGGAGTGTTGGAGGAGTAGATAGAATAAGCTGAATCCTCATAGAATGAAGAAGAAGACCAATCAGCCAAAGAGCTAAGCGAATGGAGGGAGGCAATGCGCTGTAAAGATAGGGAGCCACAGCAATCCATCAGAGTGCAAGAGGAGGAGCTTATGGAGCTTAATTTGGGAACTGAGGAGCACCCTCAGATGGTAAAGATTAGCACAAAGCTAGAAGATACAATGAAAAAGAAACTTCAAGAACTGTTGACCCAACATAAAGATGTCTATGGTTTGGCCAACTGATCAAGGTCCTCTTGTTTGTCCTTTGAAGCTCAATACTTGGGAGCGTCTTTAGGGCGTTTTCCTTATCAAATGATGGGATTTACAATATAACACGGGCGCCTATTACTTAAGTGTACGCACATAGTTGTCATAGGAATTTTTTAACAAATAAGTGGTTAACCATTTCCCTCATACAATATAGCATGGTCACCCATTACATAAGTGTGCAGACATAATTGTCATAGCAATGTCTTAACCAATAAGTGGTTAAAATACTCCCCTTACTAAAGTCGATCGTGTCCTTGTGTGATCGGTGAGGGGTTGTCGAGGCACGCAAAGAAGTGTCGCACTCGGTTGGTTCTCCTGTCTCTCTGGAAATGAGAGGGGGTGGGGGAGTTAGTGAGATGGAAAGAAGTTAGTGAATCACTTATGATTAAGTATCCAGCTAGTCTGATGCGCTCTTATGAGTTTGATTTTTGTATGTGCCCAATAGTACTCTTTATTTTATTTTTGGTGTTTTTTTTAAATCGCTTTTACGGTGGGACATCCTTATTAGAGGAGTCAAAGTAATTGAATGAGTAGACTAGCACGGAATACTTAATGACGAGTATCCCAGTGGTAGGTGGTATGATTAAAGAAGAGTTAGTAAAACAATGGGGTTAGTAAGCAAGTGGTGAGGGGGAATTCTGGAGGAATAAGGAGGCAACACGCATGGAGACTGCTTGTGCTCTGAGATGCTGTATGTCAATGGCAATGTTCATGAATCTCTAGCATCTTTGTGAAGACACCGTGATGGTTATCTTGGCTCCCGTGGATGTAGAGACATCAGGTTGCAGTCTTCTCTCTTTTCTTTTTTATGCTTTGTCTTGTTCCGTCATTGGAGCTCTGGGATCTTGTGTTGATAGGAGTGGTAGTTGATGTGGCGAGGATCCATAGGTGTTGAGCCGAAGAAGAAGTTTTGGGTAGGATTGATTAAACATGAAGCGTAATTATTCAGGTGGAGTAGGGGTGATTTTTAAGAAGATCTCGACGATGGGTCGTCATACCATGGCCCAGGCTTGCGCCCACCATGTCCTCCCATCCAAAGATGTACTTGGATGGCTATCGATAATGAAGCTTTATGCGGTGTGTGCGCATAGGACATAGCCCAATGAGATTTGCAGGTGGTGTGCATGGGCGAGGGCAAAAGGTGTGCACGTGGTCCTATCACCTAAAGACTTCTTTTTTTTAACATGTCTTTATTGGTCAGTACCCGTAAAGAGGGTTTCGTGTACTGAATGGCCTATGCGGCTAGCGATGTGAGCTTACCTTTGAGTTTAGCTTTGAGTGGTTGAGAAGCTCAACCATGTGTAGCACTACCCCTTGGTTTGGTGACGAAGTCGAGGGGCGGGGTGGAGCTTCGTGGATGAGGCTCCATGGGTTGGGTGAGGCTCCATGGGCGGGGTGGAGCTTCGTGGATGAGGCTCCATGGGTTGATAAAGATATGAGGTCGGGGTGCCATATCATGATAAAGATATGAGGTCGAGGTGCTTGCAGTGTGGGTGGTTGAGGTTTTAGAGTTGAGAGGCAATGTCAAAGGAGGCTTGTTTTGTTAATGGTGGATGGTATCGACAGTGGCCGATCAACTGGGAATAGGAGAGACTGTCGGTGATTAGGAAGGGGTGTGAGGGGGAAGGGCAGTCGGGGGGAGGGCAGTCGGGGGTTAGGATGTGTGTATCATTTCCTCTTGGGGACACAAGAGGACAATGGCCTTGTTCCTGTTGATTTCCATGGTGGCCGTTTCTTCATGCCAATTGATTTGGTAGTGATTGGCATCAATTCACTCTTTTCCAATTATTATTTGACCTTGGAGTGCTCTTGCATCTATAACATAAAATCTTGTATGCTTATAAGTGTACGTCCGTGGCTTTAGTATGGAACGACTGCGGCAAGTGTGGAATGACCGTATGATTTTTTTTTTGAAAAAAAAAAGTTTTTCGTACGACCATATGCTTACAAGCTAAGGCCCCATGGCTTTAGGATGGAACGGCCGTGGCAAGTTGAAATTTGAGTTTGAATTTGGAATTTGGAATTTGGAATTGAAATTAAATTTCAAATTGGAGGGAAGTGAGTGGGACACAACTAAGACCCCCTCATTAATGCTAGGTAGGTGGAAAAGGGCTAAAGTTAGAGGCTACCTCTAAACTAGTGGATTTTGACTAATTTAGAGGCACTCTAGCTTAACTAAAGATTAATTCTCTTGATCCCATTGTTAATCACTCCTTAACCCTCTTCTTTGCTCTCAAATTACTCTTAATTGGTAAGGAATTTAAGCAAGGGATTTGATAGTTGTATTAGTAATGTTTATGCTAATCTAAAGATATGATTACTAATTAATCCACTCAAAACCGACCAAATTAGATAAAAGAGACCAAATTAGTGCTAATTCTTGTTAATTAAAGCCTAATTGGAGTGAACTAAGCATAGATTTGAGTTAAGGCAAGTGTTTAGCACATTAATGCCACTCCAATTAGTCTAATTACAAGCAATTAGGCTCAATTTTTTAGTTTTTTGCTCTCTTTAAGTCCACTAATCACACTAACAAATAGGTTTGTGATAATTAGTTTTTTGCTCTCTTTAAGTCCAATAATCACACTAACAAGTAGGTTTGTGATAATTAGTGAAAATTAAGAGATAGTTTATGGGTTTTTTGGTTTCTTTGTTTGATTAGTGTTCTATCTAGTAATGCTAACCTACCTATGTAAAGAGATTAAGCAAAAGAAAAAAGATTAAGCTAAAAATTAGGAAAAACAATTTAGGTTTAAGCAAAACCCTCTTGATTAGGCTCTCTAATCACCCAAATCACAAGTTTTTTACTCAAACAAGTAGTAATCCTACTCTAAACACAAAGCTTTAAACGAATCTCGATAAAAAAATAAAAAACAACCAACAGGATGGCACCTGAGGATAAGGAGAAAAATATATGAATTCATCATAGAATGGGGAGCATTTGCTTTAAATGTCATGACTTTCGGACTCCAAAATGTACTGGCAACATTCTAACGCATGGTATAAGATATTTTTTATGATTATCTAATAGAATTCATACGTGTGTCTGTGGATGACTTCAATGTCTTTGATAAGTGTATGGAGCATCTTCAGCAGCTACTCTTATGCGTGAAAAGATGCAAACTACCAAGCGAAAGCTGAACCCGACGAAATGTGCATTTGCTATTAGGAGCAGATCACCACTCGGACACATGGTAATATTTGTCATTATCTGCTGCGCTGAGCAATCAATTTGTGTTTCATGTAAATCATCAGGCACTATTGTATTTGGTAAATAAGCCAAATCTGACATGGAAGTTAGCAAGGTGGATGCTTTTATTTTATAGTAATTTTATTTCACCATTGTGCACACTCCTGATAATAAAAATGCAGTAGCGGATTTTCTCAACATAATAGACATAAGAGAGAAGCCTATAAGGATAGTTGATCAGTTTCTAGATGCAAGCATGTTTGCTATTCGTTATTTACGAGGAAAGAAATTGGTATTTTGATATGTTACATCTCATCACACAGAAGAGACGTTACCTGATGACATGACCAGAGATTAGAGAAAAAAGCTAGCTCTCAAAAGTAGGAGTTTCCTTGAAATTATAGGAGCTCTCTACAAAAAGGCATAGACCAAGTCATTCACCGATGTGTGTTGGACCATGAACAAATAGCTGTGCTGCTAAACAGAAGAACATTAGGGAGTTTTGAGCGAACACTCCCTAACAGAAGCATATTAGGGAGTGTTGGGCGAACACTACTCTGGTGAAATAATAGGCAGGAAAGTACTACAAGCCGGCTTATGGTGGTGGCCCACAATACTCAAATATGTGTGGAATCATGCAAAGCAGTGTGATGTATGTCAAAGGATCGATCAGCCACCCACTGTTGATCGGATGCCTCATCACCCAATCCTACCACTAGAGCCCTTTCAAAAGAGGAGATTGGATTTTGTTAGACCATTTAAATCCTCAACAAGGAGGACTCGTAATAAATATATCCTCGTATAGCAACAAACTACTATACTAAATGCATGGAGGCAAAAGCTCTCAAGGATAATTCAGCGTGCAACAGTAGCCAAATTCTTGTATATGAGAATATCATGACAAGGTTTGGATGTCTAAGTGATCAAGGAGGACACTTCATCAATGAAGTGACTCAGAACCTGACTCAAGAGCATATGATCCTAAATAAGAAATCGGACTTCTACTATCTGCCAGCAAGAAAATAGTTAGGTAGAATTGACAAATCGAATTGTCTACTATCCTGCATAAGAAATCGGACTATCTACTATCCCGTGAGAAAATGGTCAGGCAAAATTAACAAATTAAGTACTAAATAGGATACTCCAAAAGATAATCAATCAAAATAGAATAACATAGATGAGGATGAAAAGCCGCATTCCGCACTCTGAGCGTTTTGCACACATATAAGGCAAGCACAGGGTTCACCCCATTCTCTTTATTCTGTGGTTTAGAGGCAGTAGTTCCGATGGAATATGTTGTCCCCAGCCTCAGAATAGCCATGACTGAAAAGATTAGCCCAAAAGAATCAATCAACTAGCAAATGCAACATCTCATGTTGGAGACGGCTAGCGGATGCAACATCTCATGTTGATGGAAGAAAGTAAACTACAAGACATGAACAACAAACATAAGATTTTTGAGGAAGGAGACCAAGTAATGTTGTTCAATTCAAAGCTTAGACCACAGTAAGCTCAATGGATGGGTCCCTATAAGATAGCAAAACCATTAAGCTCTCACACATTCCAAGCTATAGACATTAGGTGGTGTAGTACTCCCCCGGCCTATAAATGGGTTACGACATAAGCCCTACAAACAAGGAAATGACAAAGGACAGCAAAAGGTTAGATTGTATGGCTTCGCAATAGTGAACTAGACAAATCTACAGAAAAATCTAGAAGCAGAGGTGTAGTTAGCAAATTTGAGGAAAAATAACACAGTGAAGATGAAAGGGTGTAAGCCAGTGCCGATAGTAGCAGCAACTTAGAATGTTGCCAAAGCATTCAACCTTCCTACTGAAGGCATCACCAATGCCAACTCTTATGATGCTGATTTTGAAGAGGAGCTCTCCAAAGTTGGTAAGGAATACTCTATCTCCACCTACAATGATGCAAACATGGTAATTCAGATTTTATCTAGACATCATATGTATGCTCGCCAAGAACACCAACATCAGCAAAACTAACTATAGGCTGTTTTTGGTAGCAGCAGACATGGATAGAAGGTGAATTGGGAAGCAGTGGTAAGCAAGAACATGCAGTAGAGCAAGCTCAAAAGCTTACACTATCAGGAGGTCACACAAAGATGGCATGTCACTTAAGAGCTTTGGCACAACTAGGTGATTTGGAGAATGATGACTTAGCTAAGGAATAGGAGCGATTGGAAAAGCAACAGGAAGAGGAAGTAGCCAGGAAGAGACAAAAGGACGAACGATGACTCCGCTAAGAAATAGGAGAGATTGAAAAAGCAGCAGGAAGATGAAGCAGCCAGAAAGAGATAAAAGGACGAATCCAAGAGGTAAAAGCAAAAAAAGTTGGCCTACCTACACCCTTTCTAAACTCAAATGGCAGCATGATGAATAACAATGGGACCTTACTATAAACCCCTACTACAAGCTAGATTAATTTCTCAACAAATATAAACCAGAGGAAAAATCAACATCCCAAACCCACGAATCCTCATCATTGGATTTGAAACGATGGTGCACAACTACTATAGAGTAAGATTTGTTCGAAGTAGAACCAAACATCCAAGATAAAGACAAAGATGCACTTTAGTAGCTAGAATACAACAAGCAATTACAAATATCTACCAAATTATTCTTTCATTTTTTGAATTATCAAGCCACACATATGCTGATTCAGACAAGGTTTTTGATACAATACAGCCCCATGATCATAAGGGAGGATTAGGATGTGATCCCCAAGTAGTAAAAAGGAACTAGCGACAAAGAATAAAGGGTGGCTTTAGTCAGACAGCACTATGTCGCCCCCACCCATCCATCCATCATTTTGGTTAGCCTCTAAGGCAGGTGCAAAGGCACCAGGTGTGCTAGGTGTTGATCATCTGATGAAAGCTGTGAAATGGTGGGACCTAAAGAACTAGTCGTCGAACGTAGGCTAAAAGTAGACGCTGGTGCACATGAACATACATTGTAATCATATGTATTTTCTAGTATAATAGAATGCTCTTGTAACAGAAAGGCCAATGGAGGGACAAGAAATAGAGTACTTCTGACTTAATAAAGTAGGAAGTATATAAGAGTAAGGAGATAGATGAAGTAGAATTGTGCGAGTTTAAAAAGCATAGTAATACGGAGTGTCTGAATATTATTCATTATGTATTGTGTGAGTTTAAAAAGCATAGTAATACGGAGTGTCTGAATATTATTCATTATGTATTGTGTGAGTGAGCGAGTGAGAGAGTGAGCATCTGTGTTTTTTGTGCGTTATTTGATCAGTTTGTGAGTCTGTGAGTTCCAAACCCATTGGGCTTAGGCATTGACAAATCTGTTTTCAATCAGGCGACTATCTTGTCCATCAGATTGGCCACCAATAATAAAAGGCTCATCAATAGGTAACATCTGCAATTCGAAAATGATGGACTCAACCTCTGTGCCTAACTGGTATAGCCCAGCAAAACCTCCATGCCTAGCCATGGAATAAATTTCTTATCACCACCTAGCTTGCCATAGATTGTGTGGACACTTTCTTCTCCTCCTAATAAGGAGAGCCATTTCACTCTCATACTTTCTAAAAAGGTAGCTACTATGGACAATTAATAAAGCTTTTCAATTGTCACACAACTATGCTTTCCACCATCAAATGGTAACACACATCAAGCCATTCATCCTTGAATTTTGCGTTAAGAATTGAAAGAACCTACATGGTTCCAAAAAAGTTGCATTTCTATCAGCAATGAAATTAGAGAAATCCCACACACTTGGAATAGTCACCATACTCACAACGACATCTCATGGCACAATATCTAGCCAATATTTCTCGTTATGCCTTTACCATCTTGTCTTTCTTCTACTCATATGACAACCCTCCTGGAAGTTGCATTTCAAATAGTCAAAACTCAATCTTAAATCAATTCTATGAATGCAAAACAAGATCAAACTATTTTACTTTACGAACCATAGAGAAAAATTATGGCATTTGACTTTAAAAGTGCATTCATCTTACCGTATACACAAGGCCCACAAGCAACATTTGTGTGAGAGGATACCATGGTCATTTGCCTGCCTTGGCCTCTTTCCTCCTCTGCCTCTCCAAAGCAATTTTCTCCTCCTCACTAAAGGACTCTACAAATCTTGCATCATCAACAAAGGCATATTGTCCGTGTGTTCTAGCTCTCTTATACATGGTCTTCATCTTTGCAAAGCTGTAACACATAATTTGTCCCATCTTTTTGATCTCTCTCTTGAGTTGAGTGCTATTAATCAATGTCAACCTTGAGCTACAAAATCCATGTAGCATGACACTCTTTTCTCCATGCATAAACATCATGAAACCTTATTATAAATTCATGGAGAAAGTCCCAAGAGTGGATAGCCAAAAGCAACCCAAAACAATGTTAATTGGCCCCATGTCCGATACTAGTAAGTTTGCTTTGCAAGTGTAATCCCTTAAGAGCAACATATCCACATTATTACATACCATTGTAAAATCCATCGCATCTCCATTTGCCATTTGAACTTTACGTGTTGTTTACAAAGCATTGGAGTACAATTTAAGATTGCACAATGATTGTTGGTTCACAAGACTATGTGAACTACCACTATCCACCAACACGAATGCCACTCTTCCATTGACCATAACCTTGAGCCTTCATGTATTTTTCCCCTTTCATATAGGATAGACTTGATAGGAGATTGAGCATAGATTAACATCATGTGTACCTTGGGCCTCAAGGTATTTGGCCCCTTTCATCTAGGATAGGCTTCATAGAGGTGATTGAGCATAGAGTAGCATCATGTGTGCATACATCCATTGCACACAAGGATTCTGGTAAACCATCATCATAATCACAAGGCCTACATAGAGTGTGCCACCAATATCAAATAGAAACTCATTTGGTTTTATGTTATTATCGGCATCCACATACTTATAGCAATCGTCAAATAATTCCACATCTTTGTCATTCTCCTCAACCACCACTTCTAAGAATACCATGTTAATGGTGACATTGCATGCTTTGCATGATTTGGCATGCTCTTTGTGCCACCTCTCACCACACTTATAGCATAGATCTTTGGTCCTCAATTCATTAATGTGGTGCTCCTTCATAATCTTACACTTGTTAGCTGCATTGTAAGCCTTTCCATCCCCTTGTAAAGGCCTAACCAAATCTGAAATTTTGTTTCCCACCACTACCATACATAGTAAGAAACTTGGGCATATTCGGAGTAGTGTGAGTATCCTTTTCTTGCCTTGTGGAAACATTTACCAGCTATCAATTGACCATGCATTTTTATATTTCTCTTCATGGATCTTGGCTAAAATCATAGCCTCCTGGTCACCCATTGAGCTTTGACATCATTTGCTTTAATAGTGTTCTTCAAGCTTTTTGTATACTTCACAACTTTGAAATCTTCACTAATCCCTTTCACATGAAGTATATTGGGGAACTTGTCAGTGTACTCTTTCACACTAGAATACCTTTGTTGAATATCATCCCACTCACAAACCAATTTGTCTTTATGCAACTTATAAGTGAATGCATCCTTCGTGTCATCCTTGAAAGCATCCCACGTTGTAATCTCATAATCTTGTGTTAAAGATACCTCCACCATGTACTAATGAAAAGAAAATAGATGAGACTAGAGGAGACACATACAAAAACCCTAATCACTCTCGTTAATCCATCTCACATAATGTAGAGAATCTCTATACCTAGCTTAATTCTCCTTCACCAAAATCAACACGTTCTCTATAATAAGTGATAAGTTCACACGACATAACCTAGTACTAATGTCCACACACACTTGGCCAATTGGGCATGGCCATTATTATCCACACACTACTAGACTACTGTCCACACATCTAACGCTATCCACCAGTTGTCGATGAGCTTGCATTCTCAACACTCCCCTCAAGCTCACCATGTCTATCTCATGTACTCCAAGTGTGTCTCTGAAGCACTACTCATACTTCTCTTTATTTTTACCAAGTGATTTGGTAAAGATATTTGCAACCTATTCTCTGAAAGCACTACTCATACTTCTCTTTACCAAGTGATTTGGTAAAGATATTTGCAACCTATTCTCTGAAAGCACTACTCATACTTCTCTTTACCAAGTGATTTGGTAAAGATATTTGTAACCTATTCTTATGTCTTTACATATGTCAACTCAATCTATCCATCCAATATCTTCTTTCCTGATGAAATGATAATGGACCTCTACGTGTTTGGTCCTCACATGATAAACTAGATTACTAGCTAACTGAATAATTCTCATGTTATCCCAATGTATGATAATTCCTCCATCATGATGTTATCCCAAATCACTAACTTTTTTAGCCATACCACTTCACATGCAGCCATAGATTCTTCTCTATACTTTGCCTCCATGCTATATAAAGTAACTATGGATTTCCTCTTACTGCTTTAACTCACTGCAACACTTCCTATGCTAAATGCATACCCACTAATAGATCTCTTGCATTTCTTGCCTAGTCTGCATCTATGTAACCATACATCATTACATCCTTTTCATGCTCATAAAATAAACCATAATGGGTAGTGGTCTTCACATATCATGATCCTCCTGACAACATCCAAATGTGGCTCCCTAGGACTCTGAATAAACTGACTAGCTAGTCTCAATACATAACATAAACTCACTAACTAGTCTCACCACATAACATAAATCTAGTCTAGTGATAGTCAAGTAAATCAAGCTACCGATCATCTTCCTATACATAGTAACATCTAACTAATCACACCAAGATCAACCACAAGCTTTATGTTTTGCTCCAATGGTGTCACCATAGGCTTGCATCCAATTATGCCATACTTTGCTAACATATCTAAGACATATTGCCTTTGCACCAACCATATTCCATGTGATGTCCTGATAACCTCTATACCAAGAAAAAATTTCAGCTCTCCCAGATATTTTATGTCAAACTCGCTGCTCAATGATACCTTCAAATTGGAAATGCCATTCCTACAATCACTTGTGACTATTAAGCCATCCACATAAATCACAATCACCACCATGCCATTCTGTGTTTTCTTCACATATAGTAAAGAATCTGAATTTCCCACATGAAATCCAATGCTAATGAAATACTTGCTAATCATGTCACTCTATGAAGATGGTGCTTGATTCATTCCATTTAATGTTTTCTTAAATCTAGATACATGTGTGGGAAAATATAGGTGTACATAACCCTGTAGCTATTCGGTAAACACCTTTTCTTACAACTCTCCATTCAAGAAGGCATTCTTGACATCCATTTGATGCAAAAACCAATGAAATCACTAATCTTATGGCCATCTTAACCACTAAACTGTAAGGATAATCCTTGTAAGTATGGTTACATCCACACTTGGTAACATCATGTGCCACTGTAAGGAATTACCTTAGGGTTTAAACTTGGATTCAAAGTGCTTGGATCACTTGGGGGATTTGGTCACATCCACACTTGTAACATGTACCACTATAAGGAATTACCTTAAGGTTTAAACTTGGATTCAAAGTGCTTAGATCACTTAGGGGATTTGGCGCACTCATGGAAGTGTGCTTGGAGCACTCAAGGGATTTGGTGTAGGGTCTTACAGTTTGCAAGCATTGCATCAATGGCCTACATACCATATTGTTGGTCCTTTGTTGCACCATATTGTTGGGGATTTAGTGTAGATTCTTATACTCTACAATAAGGTGTGGGTGATTGCATTGAAAGCATTGTACCGATGGCCTATGTACTATATTATTGAGGTCCCTCGCCATTTGTTGCACCATAGCTTCAAACAGAGAGGCATATTCTATGGGTGAAGCATGTTTAGGATACCCATAGGGATCATAATGTTCCTACTCATATAGGTCTTGTGGTAGCTATAAGACTCATGTCCCTCTTGTTCCTAGTTTTCTATCTCTGCATGCAAGGTTACCGAGTATTGTTATACAGGTGTGGTGTGGTTCTTAGAGGAATCGATTGACCTAGTAGAGGAGTTGGATATGAAAATCGGGGCGTTCTATACATACCTTATCGCCAAAAAGGATTTTGATAGGTAAACACTAGAGCTTATGCATGCTGAGGAGCAAGGACAATGGTTGCCTTAGCACATAAGGAACATTTGTCCTAGTGTCAGAGTCAACCCTATTACGTTCCTTTGTACCAACAATGAGTTATGTCATGGTTCCCATGTGGTGCTAGTAATGAGCACAAAATTGTTGTTATCTAGGACCAACATTGGACACCCTATACTTGTATGATTTTGAGAGCAAATTATACACCAAACCATATCTCTTCATGTGGGAATATGTGTGCGTGTCTTGCTTGAGGTGCTGGCTAGGCCTCGGGCCTTAAGGTTACCCTTAAGTGCCTGCCACTACTAGCCTAAATGGTTTAGCAAATTCTCTACCAACTTATCCTTGCTCATGTCCTTGACTAGGACTCTAGCTGGTGCTGGCTGGGCACCCTCCTTGGCCAAGAGGCTTTGGATGATGTGTCTCCTATCTCTTAGTTCCCCTTGTGTTTCCTATTTCTTGTCTTAAACAAAGAAGAACTTGAACTTGGTTCCATGGGTAAAGGCGCTTCTATAGTGAGCTCATGTGTGGAGAGAGGGACTTGTGCTTGCATTATGTACACTTATTATTGGGTGTAGTAAAGGAGACATGTCACAATTATCATAATTGTGGTTGTCGGGTTGCTTGATAGTCTTGGTTAGCTCGGGATAAATCCAACTTAGGATTAACACCAAAAGTTTGAAACATTGTGGCATTCGACATGGTTTGATTGCTTTCTAATGGAGCAAACCTTGAGAATCCTAGTCTCGCTCTTGCTTCTTCACTGGAGCTTCACCCAAAGATATTGTGGTTTAATGCTCTCTTCATAAAGTTTATGGTGTTGTTTATAGAGCCAGTTGGTGAATTGGAGCTTCACCCAAAGATACGGTGGTTAAATGCTCTCTTCATAAAGTTTATGGTGTTGTTTATAGAGCCAATTGGTGAATTGGAGCTTGAATGACTGTGGCAGCTCCTATTTCTAGGTGTTTCACTATTCCTCTACTCTCACGTCTATTTTTTATCAGCTCGGTTTTTCCCAAATCTCCTCGCTTGAGGTGGATCCAAAAGAGTCTATTTTTAATAGGGAGCACTCTAGTAAAGTGCTAATTGTTTTGCTAGGTTTGAAGGCATGGTGGGTTTGAGGAAGTGTGCTAGTCAACTATATTGTCGTTTTTAAATATTAATGTAGATTAAGTTTTTATTAATGGCTTTTAGTGCTTTTGGAGTAGGTCCAAGCTGGTTTCACATTCTCTCTCTCTCTCTCTCTCTCTCTCTCTCTCTCTCTCTCTCAAAAGTTTTTACTAGGCTCACACACCTCTAAACTATGTCTACAGGCTCACATCTATAGGCTCACACACCTCTAAACTATGTCTACAGGCTCACACATGTAAGTTCACATTTGTAGGCTCATGTGTCTAGCTAGGCTCACGTATGCAAGTTCACATCTACATAATCATGTATACACGTTCATGCCTCTAGAGTCATGTTTGCAGGCTCACATGTTTAAGTTCATATTTATAGTTAGGTTCATGTCTTTTTTGTATGAACTAGGCTGATGTATTTTCCTTTAATGAAATAATCCTACCAAAGGGCATGTACTTTTAGGAATTTGACCTATGGTCGATGTATTAACCAATGAACATGGCCACTCTCTAAGTTTCACGATGTGAGGTTTGACCTTAATATTCTATCGTACCAAGAAGGTCCAGGTCACTTCTATAACTCCAACTGCCTAAATTTGAAGGCTCCCAAGCCATCTCCATAGCAGAGGAGCCTTGCATGAAGAACTTCTACTTCACACATGCCTTTCATGCAACCTCTACAATCTACTTACTAATAGGGCTACCTAAAGATTATCATTAAGCTACCTTGCATTAAGAACCACTATTAACCAATGATGCTACCTAGATGCCCTAATCATATTGAAAAATCCCAATAATAGAGATTAGTGCTAATAATATGCACGAATGCTAAAATAAGCTAGGAGAGCAAAACCAAGCTCTGATACCATGTTGAGAATCATGGATCAAGCTCTCCTAATGACAAGACATCTACCTAATCATAAACTAATCCTACACTAATCTAAGGTGGATAGAAATGAAAAAAACTCATAATGAGTGTGTGCTAATTAAGATAAACTTAAGTATAATTAGACACCAAGATGAATTAGCTTGGATACATATAGAGACTTGAGATAAGTGTAAGTGATATCTTCATTAAATGGTCCCCTTTTATATGAGGAGGTACACCCTTGGTCTTGTACATCAATTGCGGGATAATTCCCTTTGCTCATGTGGCTGTATGATAGATTTTGCTCTTGCTTGGGTACTCATTCTCACTCCCTACCTCTTCCTTGTGCTCAATGGCACCACGTTTCTTAACATTATGCTCAAGGTACGGCTATTTTATATATTCCAATGCCATCTTACAAGATAAGTGCCCATTTGAGAAGGCATAATGGCAAAGTGCATTACGTGGTATGTTGAGCAACTAAAACCATGTTAATTTCCAAAGTGGTTAACATAACCCCCTTCCTAATGGTGATTGCATCCTCGCATCACCCAATTCATTGGTGAAGCTACAGCTAGGTTAGGGAGGTGTGGATGGTCCAGGATGTACCGTAAAGTGAGGTTAAGTGGTAGATCATTCGTGCGTATTATTAGCACTAATCTCTATTATTGGGATTTTTCAATATGATGAGAGCATCTAGGTAGCATCATTGGATAATAGTGGTTCTTATCAACCATGATAGGGCTCGTAGGCATGGGTACCTTGCATTGAGCATTGGTGGGTTTAGCAAAGAGCTAGAAATAGAAGAGAAATTGTGAAAGGGAGAGATAGAGAAAGTAAGCGGTGCATTTAGTCTCCCCTTGCAAAAAATCTTGTAGATGAAAGGGCCATTAACTTAACTTGAAAGTCTTATTAAATCCTTTTCTAAGGCTTATAATAAGCCTTATTAAGGTTTTAAAAAAGCATGCTACACAGCAAAGCATAGGTGGGAGTAGCAATTGACGTGTAGGCATCTAGCTCGCCGCCAAGCATGTAGAAAGTTTGAAACCGACTTCCATCTCACAGAAGTGCATACACAACAGTAAGACATAAGGTTGACGGGCATTGACAATGTCTTCTCAACATCGGCATAGGCCGTGCTATCATAGGATTTTCACTAGCATGATCGTCATCGTCATTGACATTCTTTATGTAACTCTTGTATAGACCAAATGAGCACGATAACATGTGTTTGTGTGAAAGAGAAGAATGTAACTCTTGTAAAAACATTGTAACCAAATGATTATGTGAGTGTATGTGTGCATAATCAAAGCAAAGGTGCATACACATCTAGCCTAGGCATGCCTATAGAATAAGTGCATGAGATGACCATAGCACATAACATGGGATCCACATATAATGCATCAAAGGCACATAAGGAAATCAAAAACAATATATCATGTAATGAAGAGAATCCAGTCGACATCCAAGAACTTGTCAAAGAGCCAAGAAGCATCCAACAATATGAAGAAGAAGAAGAAGGACATGACATCGACATGAAGAATGAAGGAAGCAACAAGTCATCTTCATCAAGTAAAAGCAATGAGATTTTGAGCCAATAACAGCAATAAAGGAGCTACCAACCACTACCCTAACCTAAATCACATGTAATAAAAGCCACCAAATGAGTAGGCAAATTGATATATTTTGAGAACACTCGACCACCAAAGAGTAGCCAAAGTCGCACCTTGGGGAGTGAAAATATCCCAACCATCTGTAAAATAACCTCTAAGCTAGAGATTAACCAAGCCAAAGAGCCTCTAAGTTACCTAGCCAAGCTAGAAATGAAGGGGGTGAAAATATGTTGTAAAACTTGCAGTAGCCTAAGAAAATGGCACCAAGGGGGGTGTTGGGAAATATGGTGCCATTGAGCATAAGAAAGAGGTAGGGAGTGAGAATGAGTAGCCAAGCAAGAGAAAAATCTAGCATGAAGCCACATGAACAAAGGAAATTATCCCACATTAATGTACAAGCCCAAGGGTGTACCTCCTCATATAAAAGGGGACCATTTCAAGCCATGAAGATATCACTTGCACTTATCTCAAGTCTCTTTATGTATCCAAGCTAATTCATCTTGGTGTCTAATTATACTTGAGTTCATCTTAATTAGCACACACTCATTATGAGTTTTCTTCATTTCTATCTACCTTGGATTAGTGTTGTCACACTAGTGTAGGATTAGTTTATGCTTAGGTGATGTCTTGTCATTTTAGGAGAGCTTGATCCATGATTCTCAACACATAATATCAAAGAGGGAAAGTCTTAGAACTTTGTGTATATACGTGATTAAGACTAGTAATAGTGGTTAGACCATTTTAAAGTTTAGCTGGCCTAGTGCACACTTCTATATAAGTCACTAAGTAAGACACAATCATTCCCTTGCAAACAGAATACGTGTGAGCCCTTCTCTTCTCTATTCTTGCTTATATGGATGTTATTAGATTCTTGTATATATGGTTGTTTGCTTATAGGTTTCTCACTCTCATTAGCTTCTTCTTTCTCTATCTTTTATGAGAGAGAAACAATGCGAAGGACACTCTTTTTGCCTCCATCTAGGTATAGAGTGCTCTACCTTCACCTTTAACAAAGAAGCATTTTTGTGTGACAATAGAGGAAGGAGAGGAGACATATGAGCTAGCACACCCACATCTAGTTGCATTGTAACTCAAAGAAGCAAGACCCAATGACACATGATTCGGTAGGGTAGGTGAGCTCTTGACTTGAACACACACTCTCTCTTTTTAGGAAGGAAGGGTAAAGGGATGTATAGTGCTGACAGACTAAGGTAGTTGTCACTCTCTATATAATTAACGTCTCTCTCTCTCTCTCTCTCTCTCTCTCTCTCTCTCTCTCTCACACACACACACACACACACACACACAAGAAGTCCCTCTTTCCCTCTCCATATGACCTCTGCATTATCGATATTACAAACTCCATTGAATTCAAAGGAGAAGGTGGTGTATACTTAGGCTAACTTCACAAGCATTTGCTGGTTGTTGTGCTGATGAATGTGTGAGCCAATGTTGGGGTTAGCCTACCTCTTTTCAAGTTTTCTTTCAAGTTGGCTCGCATATACATTTGCAAGGGGTGGATGGATACTCACTATATACTAACTACTAAAAGAGGTAGCAATAATAGAAGGTGGGCCTAGTGGTTAAATTTTCAATCTTATGGGTAAGAAGCTGGGTTTGATTCTCATGTGAGTCAACCATGCTTGGGGTGCCAATGATCTTTTTTCCTAAAGTCATCAGTTGGCTCCTTTAAGTAGCTTGCCACCCAGGCGAACATTGTGAAAGAAAAAGCATCAAACTCTCTACTAATATTTTTTTGCCCAAAAACTTGGGGGGATGTTTGTAAATCTTGCCTTAGGTAATTTCCTCCATTAATTAATTTTTCTAAAATGTTATAAAATATATTAAAAAAGAATGGAAGTAAGTATAAAAATGTTTTTTGGTACAAAAAAGCTTAACTTCATTTCAAAATTAACAAGGCCTGGAAGAGAACATCAGAGATCATCAATCGTGTCTTGTTCTAATGCTTCTTTATGAGAGCAAAGTAACAAATATATTCACTTGGCTCTTCATCTTACTGATCTAGCATAGCAATACCTTTTTTCTTTTGGTAATCTATTAAGGAGTGGTTTCATATTCTCCTTGCACCTTTCAAAGGCCTTTCAACATTCCATGTGTTCACAAACCTTTGGGACATAATCGTGGGCTGAGCACATGCTCTTCTTGATCTGCAAAGTGCATTTGATTTGCGAGACGAGCATTTTTCAAGCATGCGATTATGTTGGTTTTTGATTGGTTAAAAAGAAATGTATTCTTAATAAGCTAGAGTGTCTAAAGTTATTTTAATCTAATGACATTCCAAAATTTCATAGAACATCCTTTTGCCTCACCCAATCATAGCTCTTTCCAATCAAATGGGAGCTCCTTTTCATGCATGCATTTAGAAAACTCGGTGTCTCTAGATTCTAGCTACAATTAATAAAAATATGGGCAATAGTTTCGTCTTCTTTTTACACCTTAGACATGTGCCTCCTTATTTGAAGGCCCTAAAATTGGTCTAATGGAATTTATGAAGGATTAGCCATGGTTAGCTTAGGGCACTGCCAAGGCACTAGTCAAAACATGCTCTTTTTGCTAATTATCGCTTCCTAGTCTTCTCAAAAGAATCTACAGGCTGAAAAAGTGTGTGCATATGGAGATACCTCTTGAGAGAGAATCTTAGTTGCCTGATCTGTTGCTCATATTGTAATTATGATTAAATGGTTGGATCTGGATGGGGTGTAAAATCTAGGGCACTATGATGAAGTAACAACTTTAGATTAGGTTTAGGACCTTGGTCATGAGCTTAAGTATAAAAGGGGCTCATGGACTACTACTGTACCTTTGGATACTTTTCATCATGTGACTCTTGGAATGTACATTGGAGCCTAGAGCTACCATACCTTGGCTTCTTGTAAGGTTATTTTCATCCTTTGGTGAAAGCTCGGTGAAAGGCTAAATCACTTAGGCATTGTGTGTGATTTCTTGCTAATTGCATGTTAATCAACACAATGATTTATCCCAAATCTCAGCTTATGGTCACTCCATTTCAATTGGTATTAGAGCTCTTGGCTTAGATCCTCGCGTAACGAGTGATTAGATGATAATTATTTTCAGATTATTCTTAATCTAATTTTCAGAATGCATTTTTTAAATCATGATTAGTAATAATAATTTTTAAACTACTGTTAATCTAATTTTTAGAATACATTTTCTTGATTATAATTAGTGTTATAAATCATTCTCGGATTAAGAATTTTCACAGTTTTCAATATGCATTTTCTTGATTTTCTTGAATTTTGTAGAAATTATACATGAATTAGAGTCTCTTTTCATCAAATCTTCACACAAACCCTAGTTTCCTACTATCATTTGCAAGATCCTTTGAGTTCTTTGCACTTTTGGAGAGATTCTTGGTTGTTGTGCAGTTTTTGGTGAAAGATTCATCAAGAAAGATACTGATTATCAAAGATTTTGGAGATAGATTGCAAATATTACAGATTTTGGTGCAGTTTTCAACAATAGTCAACAGATTGAAGATCTATTGTTTACAGAGTTATTATAGTTATCTTATAGATTTGAGTGCAAAATTCAAGATCAGTGTAGAGTTATTGTTCAGATTACAGTTCTATGCAAATTATAGTTGTGTGCAGATTATTGCAGAGCCATTGTTCATATTAAAGTTCTATGTAAATTATAGTTTTTTACAAATTATTGCATAGCCATTGTCAAGATTTACAATTCTGTTTCAAATTTGAATAAGTTTATGTTGTATACTTGTGAAGATTTCAAAGCAGAATTCAGATTGGAGCAGATATTATGTACTCTTTGAAGAATCTTAGTGAAGATTTGTAAAGATTGCAAACGCATTATGCAAACCAAGTTTTTTGCATGGATTTGGAGTAAGTTTTACTGTAAATCATGCCTCGGAGCAAAGATTTGGAGTGCAAACATGGTGTAAGTACCCAATCTTTCAATCTTTTGCTATTCTTGATTAATTTTCTACAAAGAACCAATGCTGTGCAAAGAAAGGCTGTCAAGAAACAGAGCAGAGTGAAGATTTCCTATGTAGCTTGATAAAGAAGTGTGCAGAGTTTAAATCTTTCGCAAAAGTTCAGTCTTATGCCATCTTAGTGCAGTTTTGGAATACCTTCATTGCCTTGGTGTTGGTTCAAATCCTAGCATTGTAGTACTTGTTTCTTAACTTCAGCTCACTTTCAAACAATAGTTGGCACCCAAAACACAGAAAAGGCTAAGGAGTGAGCCGAGCTCTGCAAATCAGCAAAGAATAGCCACTATTTAGCACAAGCAGATGTTAATAAGCGGCTTCATCACCTTTAAAGATTTAGCATATTTTAAAAGGCTAAGTTTCAAAGGCAGCTTTGGCTTGCCTTCATCACCCTCTAGATAGGGAGGCTCAGGGTAGCTTGACACCGGGCATGACATTTTGTCTCTTGTTGATGACTGAGGCCTAATGTGGGCCAACTGGTTGTTGAGGCCATCATTCTCTATAGCACAAATGCTCAAGCATAAAAATTTTGATGTTTGAAGCGTCTACAGTGGCCAGACTAAGCTTGTCTCTTGCTAACTGAAGCTTGATGTGGGGCCTGGGCTAGTGGTTGTTGAGGCCATTAATTGAAGCCGCCCACGCTTGGTTGTTAAGGCCACCATTTTCTACAATACAAACATTCCAACATTTTAAAAAAAATCTAATGTTTAAAGCATCTACAATGGCCATATACACCCCATTGGTGGTTTGTAAGGCCATGAGCAGTGTTGTCTATTGATAAGCAGTCCAACACAACGTATAGTCTACAGAGTTAGAGAGTTCAACATTTTCAACGTACTCAGCAAAGCTAGGCCTAGCATCAAAATAGCAATCAATTTCAGGTAGTGTTGTTTTTGAAGTCTACTGTAGTAGGTTCCCTAAGCAGATGTTCTATCATGACAACAAGATTTAGTAGAAATCTAGAGAGCTCGACCGTCTGGGCAAGGCACGAGTGGGGTTTAGGGGAGCCAAAAAGACCAGGTGCGGACCCAAGAGAGTGGCCAGACACTAGTGACAGTGTCCGGGCACATGTGAAGAGCAACAAGCTAATAAAAGGATTGGGTCCAATCTTAGAGGTATGTATGCTTTTGGCTATGGTTGGGTGGAGAAGAAGGAGCTCTCACCATTCTAGTCTCCACTCTAGTCTGAAAAAGAAGGTTGCCTAGCTGTGGGTGACCCTACACTGGTATCAAAGCTTGAATCCTCAACACGTTGAACACTAGTAATCGTGGAGGAATCCGCCCGTGTTTATGCGCAACCAACCGCCATCTTTGTTGATACAGAAGGCCGTCAAGCAGGCTGACTCCCACAACATCGGCAAGAACAGGCCATAGTCTGTGTAGCCCAAGTCGCCAAGCGCAGCCAAATATGATTGGCTAGCATACGCATCAACGCATCCAACCAGCCACACGCCAGCAACACCACATCGTGACTTTTGTGGCTGAATAGACTACCCAGTCACCACAGTCGCCAGCCGGCTTTGGGAAGAACAACAAACAAATAAACAAAAGAGACACAGTCGCCGCCAGCCACCACAGTCGCCGCCAGCAGTACTTTCAACTTCGCCATGTTATAGAGAGCGCTGAAACTCCTACGAAATTTAGAAACTTCCCTTTTTTTTTATAAAAAGAGAGAAAATTTCAAAGGTTTTAAACTTCAAAAGTAAATTTCAAAGGGTTTGGAATTTGGAGGCTGTTTTTGGACTTACTCAAGTGGAAATTCGAGGCTATTTTCACGACGATTGAGAGATGTTTTGCCCGCAACTACTCTCAGCTTTTCATACCGCACCGGTGATTTCACTTCGAGCTAGCAATCCGGTTGCTTTCCCAAAGCCTTGAGGTTGGTGCTTGTGTTATTCTCTTGCATCACATATAGAGGGTTCACATGGAGTTTTATAACCCTAATGAATTCGTAAGTGGAGATCCCAGTCGTTTATCGGACACGGAGAAGGCAGTGGCCGATCTTGATGTCATGATGACTGACGATGATCTTCTTTATGATAATTTGGTCAACACAAAAAAAGTTTAAGGCTCTAAAGTCTTGTACTTTCGACATTAAGGCCAAGTACGATAAGATACTCCTCTTTCTTCAAAAGTTAAAGGATAATATGCAAGTTTCTACTATCGTAAGTGCTTCAGTGTGGGAGGGATGCCAATCACTCCCGCCCAAGGGGGAAACATGAATGTCGGTACATCTCACTCTAGAGATGTTGTTGCTATTCTATAAGATTTGAAACCTCCAACTTTTAATGGGGAGGAAAAAGAATGCAATAAAGATGTGGTCAACACTTTTTTATAAAAGTGCCACGATTTGCATCGATTGCATCACACTCCAAAGGAGATTCGCATGTTTCAAGGGAGCTTAACTCTAGGAGGTAAAGCATATAAGTGGTGGATGAGCTTAGAGTTCGGAAATCAGCCTACTACATGGGCTGAATTTGAAAGTGCATTCATGAAAGAATTTCTTTCAGAGAATGAGATGGATCAAAATTGGAAAGCATGGGACAATTGTGAGATGAGAAAACTCACATTGACTCAGTATATCTCTAATTATCGAGAAATCATTCTCAAGTTGAAAAGAATGGATGAATTTCAAAAAATTTGTGGATTTATTTGCGGATTAGACTAAAACTATAAGAATCAAGTTAAACAAAATAAGCCGAAAACTTTAGAAGAAGCAATTAAGTTTGCTTAAATTTTTGATGACACTGTCGGGAAAAGAAAAAGCATGCACAAAAATGTACAGCGAACATCTAATGTGTCCGAGGGTTCCAAGCATCAAGGTTAAAATAAAAGAAAGGGACCTAACCAAAAGAATGACCAATCTAAGAAGCCTAAACGACCACAAAATTTTTTGAAGCATGAAGATTTTGAAAGAGCTAAAAAAGAAAATTTATGTTTTCACCACATGAAAAAGGGTCATAGTAAACTACAATGTCCCAAGCTAAAAGAAAATGAGAAAAATCAACGTGATCAAAGTAAAGAAAGCAAGTGCACACTATTCAAGTGCTCCCTCCAGAGACTTCTGGTAAGTTTAAAGAGGTTCAAGTTTATCATGCTGATTCTACTCATACGTGTTGTGTCACGTCATCGATGTGGGTGCCAACATTTGGACCACATGAGTTGTTCGAATGCATGGTCACATTAAAGGTCACAAGGTATGAGTTATAATTGATAATAATGCCACACACAATTTCTTGAACTATACTTTAGTCAAGAAATTAAAGTTGCCGACAAAGCCCAAGTGACCATAGTATGTGGTTTCCCTTTGGCTATGATAAAGATGTCTGGGATACATTAGTTTATGATGTTCCATTAGTCATTCAAGGTCATGACATGCATTTGGATTTTAAAGTTATGCATCTCACTCGAGCGGATGTTATTCTAGGTCGTGAGAGGTTATATAACATTGGTCCATCTTTGTCAAGAAGTTATTTGCATAATTCTTTTGAGTTTGAAGTAGATGGTAAGAAAGTGCGCTTGCAAGGTGAACGTGATATTTTCTCCTCGCTTCTTATATGCTCTATGGAACTCAATGGCCTTGTACAAGCTACTAAAGTAGAAAACATCTTTTTGTGCTACATGAGTCTTGATGATGTTTCTTTTTTCACATGTGAAAACATAAGTGGTTGGAATGAGCATAGTGTTTACATGACTTCTTTTCAATCAAAGCATGTTAACAATAAAAAAGTTAAAGCAATTGTTACAACAATTTAAAGAGTATTTTTAAATGAATCACCAAAAGGATTACCTCATGTCCATGATGTTGAGTATCCAATCGAAGTGATACCGGGCTCAAAGCCAGTAAGTAAGCCTCCTTATCGGCTTAGTTTTGAGGAAGCACAAGAAGTAGAATGACAATTAAAGGAATACGTTAAAAGTGGATTCATTCGACCAAGCGCTTCGCCTTGGGCTTCTAGATTCTATAGAAAGTATGTTCGAGATTATGCTAAGATAGCTGTTCCCATGAACGGATCAACTTAAAGGAAAAGAAAAGACCTTCGTTTGGGAGGGTTCCCAGTAAAGAAGTTTTGAAAAACTTAAGATAGCTATAGCTACAACTCCCATTCTCCAAGTTGTCGATCCGAATCAACCCTTTGTGGTAGAGACGGATACTAGCAATAATGCAGTAGGCATAGTCCTCTTACAAGGGGAAAAACCTATTGCATTCGAAAGTAAAAAGTTGGATAGAGCTCAAGAAAATCATTCAGATTATGAAAGGGAGTTATATACTATTATTCATGCCTTAAGGAAGTGGAGGCATTATTTATATAGTGCTAGATTTAAGATAGTCTTTGATCATGAGAGTATCAAATGGCTATCTAGTAAAAAAGAGTTGGAAGGATGTAAAGCTCGATGGGCAGAGTTGCTCCAAGAGTTTGACTTTCAACTAAGATATAGAAAAGAACGTTACAATGTGATAGCCGATTCATTGAGTCACATGCCCATTACTCAAATTAAGAGCGATTTTTTGGAATCACTTAAGGAGAAGTGCGTTGATGATTCGCATTATGCCCACGTATGGAGTGTCATAAAGAAGAGGGACCCCTTGACTACAAATAAAGATAGCCTCGTTCACGAGACAGACACTTCCACTAGCGGTAAGTCTCGAGAGATGTCTCAAGGAGACATCACTTACAAGTGATGAAAGAAATCATTGGAAGAAGTTTTCTATCGATAATGGTTACCTACCTTACAAAGGTAGAGTATGTATACATTCAAACTCAGACATTAGGCGTCGAATTTTATATGAATGTCATGATAGTCGGATTGCTCCAGGGTCATCTCGGGATACGGAAGACATATGCACTAGTTAAGAGACAATTTTATTGGTCTGGCTTAAGTAAGGACGTCCAAGACTATGTCTCAAATTGCCAAAAGTGCTAGTTAATAAAGGAGAAAGCCTAAAGGTAGGTGGTTTACTAAGCCCACTAGAGATCCCGAATGGTGTTATGGCTCACCCTAACCCTCCTTAAAACACATCCAAAAAGAGATTACCTGGTGAACCGCAACTGTCGTGAGGATCTTTCCAATGGCTGAGCTCGTAATCCTTGAGGTCTCCAAGCTCTACAACTCCTTGAGAAGCAATTCCACCGCATCTCCCGCGAACGTTGTCACACTGCCGCGTTGCACTATGAGTCCTCGTCTCTCCTCTCACCTCACTTCACTCACACACACTCACTAGCATGCATTAGGGAGAGAGAGATTAGCAAGAGGATTAACAAGAGCAAGACTCAATTGCACAATGCGAGAGTGTGTTGTATTATAAGAGAAATTCACGGCCATAAGTGTTCACACTCACTTAAACTGTGGCCGACCGGGTACTTTAGGCTCATAAGAGGCCTAATGCTATTACAATGACTACTCTCATAATATATCCATGAAGAACATCACTTATTAGGACTTCATTGTATCTTGCTACCACTCGCTTTTGAAGTGAAAATCACCATAAATACTCTGTTATCACACCATTACGGACGCCCGTCCAAGCTGTAGCTTTAGACACTATTGCTTCATATCTTGAATATATGACCCTTTGGTGTATCTACCGCCGTCACTCCTTGATGTAAGATAATGGCAGTAGCTCTTGTTAATCCTAGAATTGGATTAACAAATAGCAAGTGGGAGAAAATCTCAAAGGACTTTATAGTTGGATTACCTAAAACGAACAGAGGCCATGATTCGATTTGGGTGGTCGTAGATAGGTTGACAAAAATATGTCAATTTATTCCGACAAAAATAACAATGACTACACTTGAGTTAGCAAGCTACCCCTCGGACTTGAGCTTTCCTTTTGACCCAAGAGCTATTATCATATTGGATTTGAGGGTTCATGATGTATACTTCATTTATCCATTTGACCTAGGAGGATTCATACCCAGCCTCATCATCAACATTGGCTTCTTGCACTATACTTTTGACCATGGAGAATATTTGGCTATTTTCATCATCGAGAGTGGTCTCTCACACTTTCGCTCTTTGATCCAAGTGGGAGATTGATTAGCTTCATCATTGAGAGATGGGAGGCCCTCATCCTTTCCATTTTACTGGGAGGGTCATACTCTTCATGTTACGGTATTTGGGTCTTCCATGACAGTGGGTTATGATTTTTGGCTTTCATATATTCTTTTGCCTTGGTCATGATTTTTGGCTTTCATATAGTCTTTTGTATATATTTGATTTTTGCATGACCACCCTTTGATTTTGAGAACGAAATCATTATAGGAAGGGATGGTTTGTAATGAAGCAACAACTTTAGATTAGGTTTAGGACCTTGGTCATAGGCTCAAGTATAAAAGGGGGCTAATGAAATACTATTATACCTTTTGATACTTTTGATGCTTTTGACTCTTGGAATGTACATTAGAGCTTAGAGCTACCATACCTTGGCTTATGGAAGGCTATTTTCATTCTTTGGTGAAAGGCTAAATCACTTAGGCATTGTGTATGATTTTTGCTAATTACATGTTAATTGACATAATGATTTATCCCAAATCTCAACTTATGGTCACTCCATTTTAGGCACTAGTAAGAACGTGCTCGGTGTGTTGATTATCGCTTTTGGGTCTTCTCACAAAAATCTACGCATATGAAAAACTATACGCATGGATATACGCCTTAAGAGAGAGAGTGTGTGTGTGTGTGTGCCATGCTTTGCGTGCCATGCCCTTGCCATGTTGTCTTCACCTTACCCTGCCATTTCCTTCCTTGTTTGCCTTCTCTCGTCTCTCCCTTCCACCTCCTCTTTTCATGTCTCAAATCTTTGCCCGCTTTTTTGTGCTTTTATTATTTTTTGAATTCCAGAATCGTGTTTGGATTCTAGAACGGTGTTGAGACAAACACTTAACCAAAATGTTTTCTCACAACAAAAAGTGGATTCTAGAATCCAAACCCCAAACATGTGACACATGAAAATGGATTCTAAAATCCAAAATTCAAATATTTTAGGCTTCTAAAACCCGAACTATGAACACAAGAACCAACAAGGTAGATTCCAAAATCTAAATCACCAAAGTTTGGTTTCTAAAAGCCCAACTTCATGAAGATTTAGCTTCCAAAAGCAAAACCCCAAACAACTGTTGCAACACTTTGGAGTCCAGAATGACAAACAAGTTGCAACAATTTAGTTTCCAAAATTTAAAACTAGATTCCAGAATCTGAATTATTTTAAAAAGCAATGTCTAGAAACCAAAACTCGAAACCCAAAATCCAAAAGAAGAACAAACTAGTTTATGAAAACCCATAATTAAAAAATTATTCGCAGTGTTTTTGCTTATAGAAATCAAAAAGAGAAAAAAAATCATACAAACAAACTCATGAGACTTTGTTTTTTGCCTCTAAATATTGTCAAAATTTATGCTTTAAAATATATATATGTGAAAAAAAATGTGTAAAAGGTTTTTTTAAAGGACATATTTTAGGTTTTTACTTACTCTAAAATTCTACTAAAAAAGCCATAAAATTTTCAACATCATAAAAAAACTCAAACCTTGTTTCCTTTAGAAAAAACAGTCACTGGAATCCATTTTAAAAAAAGCAAATCAACTCTTAAAAATGCTACAAATTGAAGTTAAAAATATCAAACACACCTTTTTTCACAAAGAGTACAGAAAATGCTTGAGGTTTCAAGTTTGGTTCTTTTGTGATTGAGAGCTTAGATCCACTTGAGAGTGATAGAAATGGATCCCCCTCCCCTTTTAAAGACTTTTAATTTTATTTTTTTAAATATTTTCCCCATTTTATTTCTTTTATTAAAAAAATTTAAACATTAAATTGTTTATCTTACTTCAAGGGTGTCAGTCTAGAGCTCATTTCAATCCTTCCCCATTTATGAAGAGATATGGCCTCCTTAAGCATAACAAGTTCTTTTTAATAACATCCATTTATGAAGAGGATGTGGAAATCCTTGTGTATGGATTTACTCTTAAAAAGATTAGTCATTTATGCCAGTAAATTGTAAACATTTTGACTCAAAAGTGAGAGAGCTGGCCTAGGGGATCATGAAGATTGAGAATTTTCATCCTTTCTTGTAATGCTTGATTTCACTTTCAAATGAATGATTTCTGGGTTGTGCAAACATGTTATTTTTAACACTTGAGTAGTATTTTGGCAATGTTGTGCTTCAAAAAAAATCTTTAAAATTTGTGGTTTCCCAAAAGTTTTTCCCTTCAAAAAATGTCAATTTATCCTCTCCTTTTTTTTGGGAAAAAAAACAGGTAGTGTTATTGTTTCGACAATTTAGATGTTGTTTACAGATGACTGGCTGTTCACATGACTTCTAATAGTTTAAGACCACTATTAGAGCCTTAGCAAGATAAAAAGTAGATGGTTAAAGGGATGATAATGTGTGTTAAAATGAGGAGCCTGCTCCGACAAGTTTTGTTGATATCCCTTCCATCTATCAAAGTTCTTTTGAACCTTGCTCATAACCCAATGCCATCTGTCACCTTGAATCCCTTTAGTACGCCCAAAAGTTTGAAGATTTTCCCTTCTTTTATAACTTTACACCCTTGGTCAAGCAGCCCACTGGGGAGGTTCCGCTAGAAGATTTTTAATCCCTCTTTTGCTACGATTGATAGTAGTAGAACCTAAAGGTAAATAGAAGGTCTAGAGGCATTGCTAAAGGCCTCAATGGATTGAGAATCATTATGAACAATACTATTTGTGTCATCAACACATTGTTGGAGACCCATTTGCCCAAGGGGTCATGAGGTAAGCTAATCCCTTTAAGAGATCCCCTCTTTATAGCATCTTCAACTTGCCAACCTAGGGTGTTGGCTATGCTATAGTTGCAAAGAGAAGAGGCGCCAGGGGGAAACCTTGTCTAGTGGATCTTCTCAAGGTGAATAGCTTTGACAAAACTCTGTTTTACTACTATTTGCATTACCAAAAAGAATCTTGACATACTTGATGAAGCCTAACCCCATATCCTGCAAGGATTGTTGTAGAACAAAATCCCATTCCAGTGTCAAAGTCAATCTTAAAGAAGATGAAATCCTGATGCGAGCTTTGAGTGAATTCATATCCAATCTATCTTGAAATTTTTCTACCATATTGAAATCTCCAACTAACAAGATAGGGGAATCGAGAAAACTACACACATTCCCGTAGGCTTGGTCTAGTGTTAGAAGGGCATGTAGCATAGACTAAGACAATGAACCACCTTTCTAAACCATTTGCCATCTGGATGGCAACCCATCTATGTTTCAAATCTTCAAAATTCTGCTTTGACAAGGAAAACCCACTTTTGGCTTCCACGTCCTTGAGTATAAAAATCTCCAACTAATAAGATAAGGGAATCGAGAAATCTCCAACTAACAAGATAGGGGAATCGAGAAAACTACAGACATTCCCATAGGCTTGGTCTAGTGTTAGAAGGGCATGTAGCATAGACTAAGACAATGAACCACCTTTCTAAACCATTTGCCATTTGGATGGCAACCCATCTATGTTCCAAATCCTTCAAAATTCTGCTTTGACAACGAAAACCCACTTTTGGCTTCCACGTCCTTGAGTATATTCTATGTAGAATCAGTGATGGTCCTTAGAGATGATGTTCAAATTTTGCTGAAGATGTTGCAACCCCTATAGCCTTTATTTCATGCAGACATATAAAAAATCTAGTCTTTGTTTAACCTAATCAGTCATGGCTTTTTTATTGTATGAGACTAGTTTGATGATGTTTATTTTTTTAATTTTTGTGTTTGGGTTTCCCTTTTGCCTAGTGCTATTTTTATAGCGATATATTCGAGTCTATGCTCACACCTACTCTAGATATTCTTCCTTTAGAAGTGAAGTCATCTTGAACTTTTCGTGCAAGAAAGGGAATTTGACCAAGTTGAGATATGGGAATGGATCTACTCAAGGCATGGGTGTAGGTCCTAAAGCAATAGCCCAGAAGGTCATGAAAGCTTGGGCATAAGCTCTAAGAAGACAACATGTTCATATGAAATGATAAGGTGATAAAAGGGTACAACAACCTAGACCAAGGACGTAACTTATATAGTGCCTGGCCATTTCACACTAGCTTATCAATATGCCTATGCCCCAAATCTATGCTCAAGGGTCCCAAGGTCCATGTGCCTATGCCCATACCCATACATGTGCATGTGTAGATATAATTGCTTTATTACATTTTGTTCTGGAGGAATTTCTATCCTCTTTTATGTTAGATCTTGAAGACGAAGAGGGCTTTTCCCGAGGAAGATTCTCCTCTTCAACCTTAGTAGTGTTACCTTCTGCAACCACATGTTCATTCTGGAAGTCCATGTTATCCATCCCTTTTTCTAGGTTGGTGCTTTCCTCTTCATTGAAGAACCACAAAGTCCTCCTTCTCTTGATCCTCCTCTGCTTCTGTAGGATTAGTGAGATCTAGTAATAGTGGGGCAAATCTGTTTGGGTTCTTGAACCGATTATTTGTGTTGGTGTTGCTATTCGTGGATACGTTCTTCCCCTTTTTATTGCCTTGTTCCTGAAACCCATCCTTATGATTCTCTTGATGTTTACCCTTCTTATCAGACAGAGCTTTTTTGGGGTCAATTTCTAATGTAATGGCCTTGCTTTCCACAGTGAAAACACGAATTTGGGAGGTTCTTATAGACTATGGGCTGCAAGTTTTCTTCCCCAAGGTAACTAGGGTCAAAGGAAATAATGTCCATTTCCAATAAAGCTTGAGGATGCCACCTCGTGTTTAAATCAGATTGGGGTCTCTTGCCTAGAAGCCTACCCATCGGTTCTACCATAAGCTTTAGCACACGATAGAGATGGAGGGGAAGATCAAGTAACTCTGTCTAGACAAAACATTTGGTGGGTTTGGGGCCATGAGGAGAGAAGTTAGGGGGACGAAGGGAACGGAGAAGTCACGGGGCCACCGTGAGGAGAGAAGTTAGGGGACTAAGGGAACAGAGAAGTCACAGGACCAAGGGAGTAGAAGGGGAGAGTTACGTATCATCCACTGGCTTGCCCCCCCAGAACATAGTTGCCTATCCGTCCTTCATTGCATCTCACAAGGATACTCACCCATGATTATATATCCTTTTGAGACAACTAATGACAGAGACCAACTAGCGCCTATGCTTGGTAAACATGGGTCCTTTCTTTTACCAAGTTCTCACCTCCTCCATCTTCTTCAGGAGCTTCAATGCTTTCTTTCTCTGCATCTTTAGGCCCATCTCATCCTTTTGAGTGACCAGTTGGCAATTATGCACCGCTTCTAGGATCGTTGCTATCTCTCTCTCCTCTATGAGTTACGGAGGGAGCGCTGTTCTTCACCTTTTGTTTTTTGACTTGTGTGGTTATCTGAGAGGAGGCTGTTGATGAGTCTTTTGTTTTGCATCACTCTCTTTGATGACATTGCTCCTTATCGCTGTTTGGTTCGCAAGTGGGTTGAATAGAGGATTGAATGCGGTTTGAGAGAGAGGCAGTGAGGTTGAAAGCAACTTGGCTTGATGCCAAATGTAGTGGCACTGACATTGGGAATTGCATGGAGGCATGAGAGTTTGCATGGTTAATCAGCTGGAGCCGCACTGAAGGTTCGCCTGCCACGTTTGTATAAGAAGGCAAATGCATGCCCACAACACGCAACAGAGGCAGTAATGAGGCATTGTTGCTAAAACCATCATGGGATGGAGTTGGCAATTTTAGGTGGGTGGTCGCTCGTGACGACATGGGGCCAATGAGTAGGTTCAAGGCTTATGTGATGGAATTCTACTCTCGATTTCTTATCAAAGCGATCTGTTTCAAATGGAAATGCCCTACCTTTGAGTGCCTAGATCAAGGCTTATGTGATGGAATTCTACTCTCGATTTCTTATCAAAGCGATCTGTTTCAAATGGAAATGCCCTACCTTTGAGTGCCTAGATCAACCACTTGATATTTTGTGCCTAGTGGAATACAATTATTCTCAAAGCCTGTTTGTCAGCAAGGTTGGGTTGCCCCCGCTGCGTGGGCCCAAGCCTTGTTCGTGCTGTACAGAATTTGGCGAGGAATTCAAGATGTCAGCGAAACTCCCCCTCGATGCAGATTCTCAAGGGAGCCACGAGACAAGGTTTGGGAAATTAATTTTACAGAGCCTTACATCAATCCTTTTCATAATAGAAATTGTAATTTTGAACAAGCTTTTTCTTTATATTGAAATCTAAATATACCTAAATCTGAATTTTTTTAGGTGGTGTTTTTCCTGCTTCCCTCAATTAAAGGTGTAGAAATTGGAGAACCTTGCCATGAGAAAGGAATCTATCGGAAAAAAAATGCAGATCTGCAACCCTAAAAGATTCAGGAGACGTACACCCACATTCTCAACTGTCACCATTTTTCGAACCTTTTTTATTTGTTTTGTTTCTAGAGATAGATTTTTTTTTCCCAATATAGAGGCAATTTCAATTCTGCGCGTGTGATGCTGCGAGCTGTTTGATCAGTCTCTGGATGCTATTTGCGATGGCGGCGGCCTCAGCAATTCCACGAGGAGCTACTGCTGCTGGAATACACAGGCGCGCTCAAGCAGCGGCAGTGGCAGCGGCGGATCTTCTCTCCACACCCAAAGCCCCTCTTCCTTCTGCTTCTGCTGGCTTCTCATTCTGGCATGGATTCGTCTGGTCCAGAAGGAAGGCCGTCCTCTGCCCTGTTGGGATAGTTGTACCGAAGGGCCCTTTCGCTCTCAGTCGTTGTTCCTACAGCTGTAGCAGGTCATTTCTGGTGGAGGAGTGGCAAGGCAGCCGAGATGCCAACGAGGTGGCCGTGTTCTGGGACCTCAACAATTGCGCCGTCCCGGACGAACTCGACCCCTACCGCATCGGACCCAACATAGTGCTTGCACTCCGAACGAATGGCTTCTCTGGACCCATCTCCATCCGTGCCTACGGCAACACTCGCTCGCTCAATGACCAGGACTTCTTGCAAGCGCTCGTAGCCACTGGAGTAGACCTTCACCACGTTCCTGGCGGTAAGGGCATCCTCCCTCTCTTCTCCAGTTTCACCTATTCACTTTGTCGCTACATTTCCTGCCTTATCCAGCTTTAGCCTATTATGTCCATATGCAACTTATGTGGCATCAACTCGATTCTTTGCTAAGACAAGGTTGCAGGGAAATGTCCCTAGATTTGAACCTTTGGTGTGTGGTGTGCCTAACTGATTGAGAAAATTTGTTACCGTGTGTTATCAATGGATGATGGGTTTAATGGTGGCAACTTCATTGTGTTCAATACTCGGAAAGAAATGAAGGATATTGTCATGATTGGTGACTAATCTCTCTTAACTCACAAAATTACAACCTAATCTTGATTATTAGTGAAAAGACACTATTGAAAGGTTGTCTTGTCACAAATGTTATTATGAAGAGGCATGTCCTATCCAAAGGATATGACACTTCGCCGTAAAGACATACCTGTTCACTCAAAAGACAACACTCTTTGATTACCCCCTGCATTCAAGATGTGACTCTTCATTTGTACCTATTCGGGCCCTGTATAAGAATGGCCCTTGTCTCAATGCAACTATGTTTGTTTTAACTCTCAGTATTGAGTCTTTAATCATGTCTTATAAATAACATTAGACCAAGAAGTCCTTAGAGTGGAATCAGAGCAAACAAAGCTCTTACCCTGTTGGAAATATTGTTCATCCCCATATGGACTCCCTGCATGCTTGTATTTGGTCCAATTAATGAGGCCCTACACTGCATATTTTATCTGCTATTTTTTGTACCATTTTTAGGAGCTTTTTCAGCATTTTATGGATTTTTGTCCAAGTCGGCCTGGAGGACCTGATCGACCAGCTCATGAGGACCTATATAAATAGGTGCCTCATTCCCTTGACTTGTACATACTAGCACTCACGGGCCTCCCTCGTGCTGTACCTTCATTCATATTTAGGTTCTTGATTTTGCAGTCTACTATCTACACATATATGCTATTTTATTCTTTGTTCAGATTTACAGCAGTAGCACATATTTCTCACATGGGCATCAGAGCCTAGAATTGCTCTAGGACCTTCGTTTTCTTCATGAACGTGTTGTTTACAAATTTCAGCACAAAAAGACCCGCGTTTTCAGATCTGGGAGCTGCGTTTTCATTTGGCAGTTGCGTTTTTCATTAGAAAGCTGCGTTTTTGTCAAAGGTGCTTCGTTTTCTTCACAAAGCTGTGTTTTCAGCATTTGTGGTGCCATTAAACCTTGGAGATCCATTTCTCTTCTCCTCTTCTGGTTTTTTCACACCCTCCCACCCTACATTTCTTCTTCTTCATCCTCATACTATCTATGCTCAGTTTTAGAGGAGGTCTACTGCGTCTAGCCCTATTTGAAGAGGAGGAGTGAATTAGGCTTAGCAGGGTTTGCATGGAAGAAAGGGAGAGAGTGCTTCTACCCCTTTGTCCAATTTTGTTAATTTGCCCATTTTGCCAAATATGCAATAAGCCTTTTGTCCCCCCCCCCAAAAAAAAACAGATGGAAGACTCTCAAGTTTCTCGGGCACAATCGGCTTGTCGTGAACATTGATAGATTCCCTTTTCCATGCCTCAAATGCTGCAAATTGCTCCTTCTAGGCTGAACCGACATGTTTAGGAGTCGCCTCTCTAAAAATAAAAGAGAGAACATTATAAGCAAATATTTTTTTAAACAACTCACGTTAGCCTTGTATTATCCAAGGCTTTTTACACTTCACCCACATAAGGTGGCCCACACACATACAAAGGAACAAAGCGAAATGCAACCGGCCCCATAGCAAAGCAAAAAAGAAAAACACAAATGTTACATTGGGGAATAACCGACCAGTCTACACATGCAAACGAGTAGCCCATACACATTGAAACGAACACCTTTGAGAGCAACAAGAAATCTGCCGTGCCATCCTTATACTTGCATGATTGAGTTGGTAGAGCTTGCTTTCCGCTCGGGTGGCCTCTTGAATGCTGACTCCTATCCAACTAGTAGCCTGCACAACACCTAAATTACAGATGGCTCCTCAGGTTTGCCCTCTCCATTAAATTTTGGTGGTTGAATCATTAAACAAAATGTGGCATTTCCACATCAGAGAAACCCGTCATTTCATTATTTTACGAGCACATGTCTAGCTCCTGTAGTCTAATAGGGTTGTCCAGATTGAGTAGTGGCACGTGTTGACTCTCCATCTTGGCGTTGAAGTCCTTGAGCAAGAGGGCTTTCCCCAACTGTGAGAACTCCATAATGTCCACATATAATGGTAAGTATGGTGACTGGCCATGCTGCGCGGCATAAGGGGAGTGGTGTAACTCGCCCGGGAAGCGTGGGAGTGGGAGTGCATCGCTTGACCATGAGCACAATTAAACATTTCGGCATTTAATCACAGCCATTTAACAATCCACAAAGCTGAAAATAAAAGTTGCACATATAACTGTTGGAAGGTTGGCGATTTCGAGCTTGTGATCTATGGCTACAGCGTGCCTTGGATTATCCCATAAGTGGAAGCATGGGTAGTTGAAGCGCCATATATAGGGTGTGGTGGCACCTTGTCATAGTCATCTCCTCCGGCCGGTGTTTTGGGGGGCAGCTCACCGGGAGATGGGAGCCCGGTGGAGGGATGTTGCAGTGCCCGTTGAGGGTGTTCGTGGTGCTCGATGGTGATGTGTCTCCTACGTGCGTTAGTCTTCCGCATGCGCATTTTGACATGGTATCAGAGCCCTAGGCTCGTGATAGTTCTTGGGATTTGTGTGATCAAGAAGGGGACTGTTGTGTTGTTGATTAGTGGACTGTATGGGATTGTTCGGGAAGAGGAGAAGCAAGAGAACGGCGGGCTGATTTGCTGGACAGCCATTTGTAACTGTAAGTTCTTCTTTGTTCCCACCCACCCACCCTTTTTCAGAGTACATCCCCGCAATGGCAAATTTGTTAGAGATGGCCGAGAGGCATGTGAAGATCCCTACACTCCCCACGTTCCCAGTGGACTGTCAGTTGGACGGGAACAACTACGGCATATGGAAGGTTATGATGGAATCTGTTCTGGAGTCTTACGACCTTGTTGATTTCATCGTTGTTGGGGTTCCACGGCCGGAAGTAGAGGAAGGGGAGTTACCATCAACCCGAAAGGACCGAGAGGCATAGGCACAGTTGTGGGATCATGTCAATGCTAGGGTCCGTTCATTTATCTTCCTCAATTGCACACCGCAGGTAATCAATCATATCAAGTATATGACGCTGGCCAGAGGTATATGGCACAACAGGGTATCGCCCATGAAGAGGATTTCCTTGGAAGTACAGATGCGGGTTATGAGCCCTGCAAAGTCGTCGACGATGCGGGAGCATATCAACAAGCTGCAAGCTCTTCAGCAGGAAGTTCTCCAGGCTGGGAAGGAGATATCGTCAGAGGACATGGCCATAACGTTGCTGTCGCATTTGTCCTCTCCGTACTCAGCATTTTACTCATCTTTGATTACCAATGGTAGGCTCAGCACCATTACTTGGGAGGAGCTTGTGCCCATGGTCTTGCACCAGGAGAAAAGATTCTCGAACCCTCCTCATGGTGGAGGTTCGGAGGCCTTAACTGGCCAACGGTTGAAAGGCCTTAACATGGGCAAAGGGAAGGCTTCATCGGAGAAGTCTGACGCTGATCGCGAGAAACTAAAGGCACAGAGGACTTGTAATGATTGTGGCGAGAAAGGCCACTATTGGAGGGAGTGTCCCAAGCGGAAGACCGAGAAGGGTGAAGATTCCTCAGTAGCAATCATGAAAACTCCGGTTTTTGTGTACTTGGAGGTGATGGACACCGATGTTTCATTTTCTTCAGGTAGAGAGGAGGTTGGAGCCTGGAGGACTCGGCGCAACGGATACTCGGGAGTGGATTCTAGACAGTGGTGCTTCCAGGCACATGACTCCTTCCTGTTGAGATTTACAGGATCTCTGCAGGTATTCTGGTCACATTCTTACGGGGGATACATCTACTATTCCAGTTCACAGTGAGGGCAGGTTGGAGATAGTTCCCGATGGCAGAGGGGGGAAGCATTCCTCCTAGGTGTTGTATATTCCGTCACTTGGTTTTCATCTGTTGTCAGTGCATCAGGTTTGCAAGACTGGCGCACGGGTGGAGTTTGTTGCTCTTTGGGACAAGGCAACAGGCCAGGTGGTTTGGGAAGGCGGAGTGGAGAATGGAGTTTACAAGCTTTCAGCACTCTTTCTCCCAGGTCCTCAGGCTTGTGATGAGTGGCAGTCTGGTAATGGCCACTTAAGTGTGGATATGCTGCAGGTGCAGGCTCTCCGGGACCAGATGGAGGATAGCTTGCCAGTTGATGGCAACAGTTGGCAGGAACTTTCCAATACTGATGTTGGTGGTTCTTGTGTTCATTAGTCAGAGGAAACTGAACAGGTAACTTATGCTCTGATGTCTCGTAGCATTTGGGGCAAAGAAACTCCTGTAGATGAGGATGTTCTTTCCACGGGGACCTCTCGGAAAGCCAAGCAGGTGGCAGTTGATTACTTGTAGAAGGAGGTGGATTCTCCAGGCTTTGTGGTTCCGGATTCAGAGGGGGTGGTTGACAGGTTTCAGAAGGCCTTGCGTGGTCTTCAGCAGGTTTCCAAGACTTGGCTTTCCACCGTTCAGGTGTTGATCCTTGTGAGCAGTGTGATGTCTCTTTGACTCGGAAGCAGAATGGTCCATTGATTTGGTTGATGGATACCGGATTGGACGGGAGCTTCCTGATGAGGCAATTGAGCTCATGGTTGCAGATGACTCTTTGGGAGGTAGGATTGCGTATCTTCTGGTTTTTGCGGCATGCGAAGGAACATAGACTCTTTTACACAGGAGGGGGATTGATGGATGGAGTCCAACTCCACGGTTGGAGTGACTCAGATTGGGGAGGAGATCCGGACATGAGGAGATCTACTTCAGGATTAGGAGCAGTTTTACAGAGCAGTAAGAGGTAGTCATCTTTTGCCTTGTCGTCGAAAGAGGCAGAGTACCGGGTTGCTTGTGATGTTGCTTGTGAGGTGGTGAGGTTGCAGAGGTTGCATTGCAGGATTGGGCTTCCACTAGAGGAACCCACGGTCATCCAGAGGCACTCTGTTCGTGAACAGATCGTTGCTGATGACATCTTGTTAGAGTTCTATTCGATGGAGGACAATACGGTGGACGTCTTCACGAAGTCGCTATCTCAGGATTTGCTTAGGTGGCACCCCAGCTCCCTGTGGTGGTTGGTTTCACAGCTAGGAGCTGAGAGGGGGTGTTAGAAGTCATCTCCTGTCTTTATGTACACACCAGGGCCTTTGTTGTGGGTGTGCCCGCCCTTGTAGGTGTTTTCTCATTTTTCCTCACTCCTTGTATTTTTTCCCATATTTTTTCCATTTTTCGAGTGGCTTGGGTGGCATTTCTTTGGTGGCAGGAGGTCTTGGTAGGTGGCCGACTGTAGCTGTGAGCCTATTTGGTATTGGCCGTGTCATGGCCCTGTGAAAATGGAACAGCACAAGTGTGGGGATGGTGGTTGTTGAGTCAAAATATTAAATGATTCACATGTGGGGTGCCCGGACAGAGATAATGATGTGTGGACATCCCTAGGTGTGAAGGGGGGAACTAGAACATTAATATTTTAATGTTATATGTGTGGTTGCCCCTAGGCCTTAGTACAGCTCTGTACGGACAGGCTGCTGCAGGTATACCTTCTGGTACAGGCTGCGCACAGGTACAGAGTCGTTGCTGCGGGTACATCTGCTGGTATAGGCTGCACACAGATACACAACTGCTGCTGCAGGTTCTGTTTCAGGTACAGTTGTACGGACAGCTGTACGGACAGAACAGAAGCTGGCGGTGTTGGACAGTACAGGTGCTGGCGGCGCTGGACAGACCTGGTACAGGCAGCGCTGAACTAGCTGAGCAGGTACAGTCGGGTACAGAGACTGGCTGCAGGCGGCGCATGCAAGTACAGTGACACGTGGCAAGTACGGACTGGTACATTGCAGATTTTCAGGTCTGTACAGTCAGGTACAGTACTGAGGTGGCTGCAGAGAGGAAGGTACAGACAGGTACACCCACACGTGTGAAGCAGAGTTGTTGAAACAAGCGTGCAAGTACAGACTGATACAACCACTTCCTCCGATGCAGATCCACGAGCTGATTTTGGTAAGCTCTGAATTTATTCATGTATCTCTCTTTCCATTGGCTGATGTCTGTTGCAGATTTGAGCTATCTGGCCCCTTGTGAGAGGAGGGGTATGGCAGATTGAAAAGGGTGGAGACAGAGATTGAACAGTGAATGTATGTTTGTGCTGAGATGTTGAATCATGTGCATGAGATATGCCAGATGTATGCTCATGGCTGCCCTGCTAAACGGTCTTGGCTGATCAGAGGGAGGCACAGAGTGTTGCTTTGAGACACAGATCTGTGTGTGTGAATCCTCTGTGCTAAGAGGTATTGTGGGCTGTCAGATTGCACATACAGGTGTATTCTCTTGGCTAATTTTGTTGTACTCAGCCTTACATATTTTTGAAATTGAATAAAGAAATACGGCAAGGGGCGCCAAGCTTTGGGGCCAACAGGTGTCGTTCTATTTTCAGATTTGGGGCACTCTAGCTCCAATCTATTTTGTTTTCATATCTAGACTACAAGTGGACGGGTGACTGCTAGTCTACCGCACTTTGGTTTCTACCAGAGGCCGGTTTCAAGGTTCCGTTGCCGGGACCTATCATCAACTTGCTAAAGGGGGTGAGCTCGTGGTTTCCTCGAGGAAAGTCATCGTTGAAAAATTCAGCAATATGTCTGATACAGAGGATGAGTACTTCTATCATGAAGAGGAAGAGCAAGAGACCTCTCCTGAGAGAGATGTATCTGAGGATATTCTTGCAGGAGAACAAGCTGCAGATGTTGAGCAATATGAGGATGTAACACAGCCAGAAGATGTACTTGGTAAAGAGGATTATGATGCTCGGTTTAAAGATCGTCTGGCTGGTGCTATGGATGTGTTTATGCAGCTCACACAAAGTGAGAAGTTTGCTGAATTTATGAGATCCCACACAGAGCCCGAAAAGAAGAAGAAGAAGGTGCGTTCTAAGAACCTTCCTCAAGGTCATAGTGGTGCCATCCCATAGGATCCATCTTTTGGCCAGTTTCCGAACATGCAGCATGCTTATGGTGTAAACTCTCAGAGTTCCTTCTTTGGACAGCCATCCATTCCTCAGCAGAATATGCATCCAGGTTATTTTGGTGGTGGCTCTGTGTTCCAATCCATGACTGGGGGTTACCCTCAGGGACGCACGGGTATGCCAGGGCCTCTTGGAGCAAATTTTTAGCCTGGTATGCAGGGGAATATGTATGGTGGTATGCAGTCCGGTATGCAAGGAAACATGTTTGGGGGCATGCAACCTGGAATGCAAGCAAATATGTATGGTGGCATGCAGCCAGGTATGCATAATGGTATGTTTGGAAACATGGCTGGAATGTATGGCATGCCAGGTGTGGGAATGGGTAATGTTGATCTAATGATGGGCATGAATGTTGGGGGCAGCAATTTTGCGAAGCCACTTCCATATGATAATCTAACGCCTATCGGTAAGGCGAAAGATTATAAGGAAGGGGGAGCTGCTCTGAAGTTTGATACATTCAGTGGGGCCAAAGATAAACTTAAAGCACTCACCTTTTTACAGCAGTTTGATGCTGCTTTTTCTGGTGGGAATTACACAGAGTCCTTTAAGGTGAGGAAAGCTGCCACTTTTCTCAAAGGCAATGCTTTGCAGTGGTGGTCTACTCTTCTTTTGCAGGGCATAGCACCCACTACTTGGGTACAATTTAAACAGGTTTTCTCTTCCGTATGGCTCACATCTACATTTGAGGTGGATGTTATGACCGCATGGCACAAGTTGGATGCTTCAAAATGTGAAAATTTGGAAGATTATAATAAGAAGTTTTGGGAAGCTTTACTCCCAAAGACTTCTTACCGTGCAGTGCCTTTGTTTGAGCAGGTAGAGAAGTATTGTTGTGGGCTGCCCAAGGAGGTGCGTGATTATTGTATCAAGACTCGAGTAACGAACATGTAACAGATGATAGAGAATGCTATGACAGCTAATGCGTTACTCACTGGAGGATCATTTGGGTTTAAAGGAAGTAAGAACTTGAGCAAGAAAGCTGAAAAATCTGGGCATGCTTCTCGTGATGCTAAAAGGTCTTTAGAGACGCGGTATAAGAAGTTGCCAATGCCCAAGAGAACTTCTGAGGAAAGACAGGCTTTGAGAGATGCTCGGAAGTGTTTTTACTGTACAGAAGAGGGACATATGTCATTTAATTGTCGCAAAAGAAAGTCCCAAAAGGACTCTGACAATAAAGGAGAGCCCAAGTCAAAGAAACCAAAACCTTCTGTAGGGTTAGTTCCAGATCTAGTTGGGGAACAGCCAGGTGGTGAAGAGACAGAGTTGTGCAGGGCATGGGGCAAAGTGAGAGATCAGAATGCCTTGATATTCTTTGACACAGGAGCTAGAGCTAACTTCATTTCAGCAGATTTGGCTAGCCGATTGGGGATTCGTGCACAGGAGATGGGGCCGTTATATGAGGCTAACATGGCTTGTCCAGGGTGCCACAGAGTACATGCGGTGGTGGATACATATAATAGGAAAATCACTTTGACTCATAGAGGGAAAGAACATGTATTGGATGTGAAACTTAAAGGGGAATCTGTTTCTATTGTATCCGCATCGGCAATTTCATCAGTAATGAAAAAGCATCTTTCCGCGTACTTGATTTATGTAAAGGATGCACAAGATGATGAGTCTAAGTCTAATTTGTCTATGTTAGATAAGGACAGGATTGATTTCTTATGTGGGTTCCAAGATTGTTTTTCCGAGTCATTGCCAGGAGAACTTCCTCCTGAGAGGCCAGAAGATCATGCCATTGATCTAATTCCTGGTAGTACTCCACCGAATAGACCGCCGTACCGTGTTAGTGCAGCCCAACAGGAAGAAATTATGAGTCAGGTGCAGGAGCGTCTGACTCAAGGGTTGATACAGCCTAGCTGATCACCCTTTTGCTCACCTGTACTGTTAGTGCAAAAGAAGGATGGTTCTTGGCGCATGTGTATTGATTACAAGGCGCTGAACAAGAATACCATCAAGAATCGATTCCCCATACCGAGGATCGATGACATTTTGGATCGCTTACAGGGCTCCACAGTCTTTAGTCGCATTGACTTGAAAAGCGGGTATCATCAGATATGTATTAGACCCGAGGATGTGCATAAGACAGCATTCCGAACCACGTTTGGGTTGTATGAGTTTTTGGTTATGCCCTTTGGTTTGACAAATGCACCTGCCACATTTAACAGAATGATGGACAGGATTTCCAGGCCTCATAGAGCGTTTGTGGGCACATTCTTTGATGATATGATTGTGCATTCACAAACTGAGGAAGAGCATAGAAGGCATTTGACCATTGTGTTTGCAGAACTCAAGAACCATAGGCTGGTTGTTAATGGCAAAAAGGGTGAGTTCTTTTTGCAAGAGATACATTTCTTGGGGCATATAGTGTCTAAGCATGGAGTCCGTATGGATCCAACAAAGGTGGAAGCAATTCTGAATTGGCCAGATTTGAGGACCGTGCATGATGTACGCAGCTTTCTAGGATTGTGTTCCTATTACCGGCGGTACATACGGTACTTTGCTGAAATTGCTTCGCCTCTTCATGCCTTAACAAAGAAGGCAACTCCGTTTAGATGGGCTGATCGGGAAATTACAGCATTCAAAAAGCTCAAAGAAAAGCTTACTTCGGATCCAGTATTGATGTTACCGGACCTCCGAAAGGCTTTATTGTCCAGTGTGATGCATGCGGAAGTAGCATTGGTGCAGTTCTCATGCAAGAGGGACATGTTATCGCCTATGAGAGTAGAATATTGCAAGATGCCGAGAAGCATTTACAGGTTTATGAGAAAGAGATGTTGGCTGTAATTCACGCTCTTTCTACATGGAAACACTACTTGCTTGGGGCTGATTTCACTGTGCAGACAGATCATCAGACGTTGCGTTATTTCCTCACGCAAACTAAGCTTTCAGAAAAGCATATGCATTGGGCAAACTTTTTGTCTATGTTTCACTTCCAGATTGTGCATGTGGAAGGCAAAAAGAATGTAGTGGCAGATGCTTTGTCACGCAAACCAGAGGTCTCTGCAGTTTCACTTGCTTATCATCATGAGCTTGATGAAATGAAAGAGCAGTATGCCCATGATGAGGACTTTGACATGTTGTATGATCAGATGTCTGAGGGTCAGCGGCATGAGCACTACACTCTCAGAGATGGATTTTTATTGATGCATGGCAGACTGTGTGTTACCAGGCCATTGCGACTCAAGGTTATGATTGAAAGTCATACTCCAGCGTATGCAGGTCATAGAGGTATTGACGCCACGGTAAAAGCAGTGGAGACTTTCTTTTATTGGCCAACCTTGAGAAGAGATGTTGATGCCTTTGTGAGGCAATGCATCGTATGTCAGAAGGTAAAGTTTGACCGTCAAAAGACACCAGGGTTATTACAGCCTTTACCTATTCCAGATAGACCTTGGGAGAGCATTGCCATGGATTTTATATTTGATCTTCCACGGACACAAACGGGCAATGATGGCATTTGGATTATCATATGCAGGTTCAGTAAGTAGGCTCATTTCATTCCCGTGCGTAAGACGATCAAAGTGGATCATATGGTGAAGTTGTTCATGGTGAACATCTTCAAGTATCATGGCTTGCCTACGTCAATCATTAGTGACCGTGATCCACAGATGACGAGTTTGTTCAGGAGAGGATTGTTTGACATCATGGCTACAACTCTTAAGTTTTCATCGTCATTTCATCCACAAACAGATGGTCAGTCAGAAGAGGCTAACTCTACAGTGTTGGATCTTCTTAAGTGTTATGTGTCAGAGCACAAGCAACAATGGGAAAAGTATCTTCCTTTGGTGGAGTTTGCATATAACAACACTGTTCATACCTCGACAGGCAACGCGCCTTTTGAGATTGTGGAAGGAGGGAAGAAGGTACCACCCATTTTGCACACAAAGGAGAAAATCTTTGATGACTGATCAGTATGTAGAAAACATGGATGAAGCTTATCGGAGAGTTAAGTTGGCACTCCAGAAAACTTAGCAGAAGCAAAAGAAAGCCGCAGACCGTCACAGACGTGCTTTAGAGTTTGCATTGGGTGATTGGGTTCTTTTGCGCTTTGAAAAGGCTAGACTCAAGAAGATGAAGGGTAAAGAGCGCTTATTCCCTAAGTTGAGCATGCGTTATTATGGGCCTTTTTAGGTATTGGAAAAGATTGGTGAGGTAGCCTATCGTTTGAAGCTACCAGATCACTGGAGGATTCACAATGCTTTTCACGTGAGTCTCCTTAGACCTTTCTGTGGGGATGTGCCTGAGGATGTATCAGATGAGGCTCAGCCGGAAGTTGAAGAACTTGATGAGGTTCTTATTCCAGAGCAGATACTGGCACATAAGGAAAGAAAGGTACGAGGTAAAGTTTCCCGTCGCTATCTTGTGAAGTTCAAGAACTATTCACCGATGGATACGAAGTGGATGGAGGAAGGTGACTTAACAGATTCACCTCAGGTTTTGCAGCTTTATCTCGAAGCCTTTGAGTTAGAGCCGACTCTTGTTGTGGCTCATTCAGGTTCAGCAGAGCATGGGTGTGGAGCATTACCTGATGCTCAAGAGGGGGGTAGCACCTCCACTCCCTTGATACAGACAGGCTCAGATGACATCTAGAGGTCGCTTGGTGCAGTTTTTATCTCACCCGAAGGTACTGATGGCTGACAGTACATCTGTTTATGGGACTTCTATGATATATGTGTACTAGTCACATGGAATATTGTGGTTGTGTATGCTTCACAGTGGTATACAACTTGGACTACTACTACGCCATTGGTTTGCAGTGAATGTTGATACATGTACATGGCTTAGAGAGATTGGGAGTTGATCTTGCCATATTGCATATTTCACTTTGGATATTTTGCTGTATCACCAGAATGCAATCGAGGACGCTTGCCATTTTTCAAGAGGGGGGTATGTCATGGCCCTGTGAAAATGGAACAGCGCAAGTGTGGGCATGGTGGTTGTTGAGTCAAAATATTAAATGATTCACATGTGGGTTGCCCGGACAGAGATAATGATGTGTGGACACCTCTAGGTGTGAAGGGGGGAACTAGAACATTAATATTTTAATGTTATATGTGTGGTTGCCCCTAGGCCTTAGTGGCCCCTAGGGAACTTTAATAATTATTAAAGTTGGGGCCCTAGGATTAATATGGGGAGGGGGCAACTCCACTTTTGGAGTGCATGCCTCTCTCTCTTCATTCTCTCTCTTGTTTTTGGAAAAAGGCGTGTAGCATACGTGCATGTTGCAAGCGTGGAGAGCAAGAGGAAACAAGTCGGCTGCTGCTGAAGTTTGCTACTGATTTTTCTGTGCAAAACAAGCCATACAAACCAGCCGTACAGCTCTGTACGGATAGGCTGCTGCGGGTACACGTTCTGGTACAGGCTGCGCACAGGTACAGAACTGTTGATGCAAGTTCTGTTGCAGGTACAGTTGTATGGACAGCTCTACGGACATAACAGGTGCAGGCGGCGTTGCACAGACCTGGTACAGACGGCGCTGAACTGGCTGAGCAGGTACAGTTGGGTACAGAGACTGGCTGTAGGCGGCGCATGCAAGTACAGTGACACGTGGCAAGTACGGATTGGTACATTGCAGATTTTCAGGTCTGTACAGTCAGGTACAGTACTGAGGTGGCTGCAGAGAGGAAGGTACAGACAGGTACACCCACACGTGTGAAGCAGAGTTGTTGAAACAAGCGTGCAAATACAGACTGGTACAACCACTTCCTCCGGTGTAGATCCACGAGCTGATTTTGATAAGCTCCGAATTTGTTCATGTATCTCTCTTTCCATTGGCTTATGTCTGTTGCAGATTTGAGCTATCTGGCCCCTTGTGAGAGGAGGGGTATGGCAGATTGAAAAGGGTGGAGACAGAGATTGAACAGTGAATGTATGTTTGTGCTGAGATGTTGAATCATGTGCATGAGATATGCCAGATGTATGCTCATGGTTGCCCTGCTAAATGGTCTTGGCTGATCAGAGGGAGGCACAGAGTGTTGCTTTGAGACACAGATCTGTGTGTGTGAATCCTCTGTGCTAAGAGGTGTTGTGGGCTGTCAGATTGGACATACAGGTGTATTCTCTTGGCTGATTTTCTTGTACTCAGCCTTACATATTTTTGAAATTGAATAAAGAAATACCGCAAGGGGCGCCAAGCTTTGGGGCCAACAGGTGTCGTTCTATTTTCAGATTTGGGGCACTCTAGCTCCAATCTATTTTGTTTTCATATCTAGACTACAAGTGGACGGGTGACTGCTAGTCTACCGCACTTTGGTTTCTACCAGAGGCCGGTTTCAAGGTTCCGTTGCCGGGACCTATCGTCAACTTTCTAAAGGGGGTGAGCTCGTGGTTGCCTCGAGGAAAGTCATCGCTGAAAAATTCAGCAATATGTCTGATACAGAGGATGAGTACTTCTATCATGAAGAGGAAGAGCAAGAGACCTCTCCTGAGAGAGATGTATCTGAGGATATTCTTGCAGGAGAACAGGCTGCAGATGCTGAGCAATATCAGGATGTAACACAGCCAGAAGATGTACTTGGTAAAGAGGATGATGATGCTCAGTTTAAAGATCGTTTGGCTGGTGTTATGGATGTGTTTATGCAGCTCACACAAAGTGAGAAGTTTGCTGAATTTATGAGATCCTCCACAGAGCCCGAAAAGAAGAAGAAGAAGGTGCGTTCTAAGAACCTTCCTCAAGGTCATAGTGGTGCCATCCCACAGGATCCATCTTTTGGCCAGTTTCCGAACATGCAGCATGCTTATGGTGTAAACTCTCAGAGTTCCTTCTTTGGACAGCCATCCATTCCTCAGCAGAATATGCATCCAGGTTGCATGATGTACGCAGCTTTCTAGGATTGTGTTCCTATTACCGGCGGTACATACGGTACTTTGCTGAAATTGCTTCGCCTCTTCATGCCTTAACAAAGAAGGCAACTCCGTTTAGATGGGCTGATCGGGAAATTACAGCATTCAAAAAGCTCAAAGAAAAGCTTACTTCGGATCCAGTATTGAGCTTACCGGACCTCCGAAAGGCTTTTATTGTCCAGTGTGATGCATGCGGAAGTAGCATTGGTGGAGTTCTCATGCAAGAGGGACATGTTATCGCCTATGAGAGTAGAATATTGCAAGATGCCGAGAAGCATTTACAGGTTTATGAGAAAGAGATGTTGGCTGTAATTCACGCTCTTTCTACATGGAAACACTACTTGCTTGGGGCTGATTTCACTGTGGAGACAGATCATCAGACCTTGCGTTATTTACTCACGCAAACTAAGCTTTCAGAAAAGCATATGCGTTGGGCAAACTTCTTGTCTATGTTTCACTTCCAGATTGTGCATGTGGAAGGCAAAAAGAATGTAGTGGCAGATGCTTTGTCACGCAAACCAGAGGTCTCTGCAGTTTCACTTGCTTATCATCATGAGCTTGATGAAATGAAAGAGCAGTATGCCCATGATGAGGACTTTGACATGTTGTATGATCAGATGTCTGAGGGTCAGCGGCATGAGCACTACACTCTCAGAGATGGATTTTTATTGATGCATGGCAGACTGTGTGTTACCAGGCCATTGCGACTCAAGGTTATGATTGAAAGTCATACTCCAGCGTATGCAGGTCATAGAGGTATTGAGGCCACGGTAAAAGCAGTGGAGACTTTCTTTTATTGGCCAACCTTGAGAAGAGATGTTGATGCCTTTGTGAGGCAATGTATCGTATGTCAGAAGGTAAAGTTTGACCGTCAAAAGACAGGGTTATTACAGCCTTTACCTATTCCAAATAGACCTTGGGAGAGCATTGCCATGGATTTTATATTTGATCTTCCACGGACACAAACGGGCAATGATGGCATTTGGATTATCATATGCAGGTTCAATAAGCAGGCTCATTTCATTCCCGTGCGTAAGACGATCAAAGTGGATCATATGGTGAAGTTGTTCATGGCGAACATCTTCAAGTATCATGGCTCGCCTACGTCAATCATTAGTGACCGCCGTGATCCACGGATGACGAGTTTGTTCTGGAGAGGGTTGTTTGACAGCCATCCATTCCTCAGCAGAATATGCATCCAGGTTATTTTGGTGGTGTTTCTGTGTTCCAATCCATGACTGGGGGTTACCCTCAGGGAGGCATGGGTATGCCAGGGCCTTTTGGAGCAAATTTTTAGCCTGGTATGCAGGGGAATATGTATGGTGGTATGCAATCCGGTATGCAAGGAAACATGTTTGGGGGCATGCAACTTGGAATGCAAGCAAATATGTATGGTGGCATGCAGCCAGGTATGCATAATGGTATGTTTGGATGTCCATCCTCATCATTATTCTCCACTGGGACTATACTGTAGTACTGCCAACTCTCCATGTGTGGTCGGTTGACACATCTTCTCCACTAGCCTTGCATACAAACATCACAAAAACATGACAACCTCCTACATCTCAAAGAGTAAGAGTTAGTTTTGGTGAATAACCATTCACATAATGTAGGGAGTGTGTATTAGGGATATTAGGTTTGTAGTCCCACTTTTGTGATCTTTGCACCTCACACTTACTTTGATTTCCTAGAAGACACGAGTTTTGACCAATTCACTGCATTTAACAACTTCAAACCTAGACCTAAGGAAAAATACCACATCAGTAGCACATTTTAGAATTTCACCCCATTCAACTTGAGTTGATCTACAATGAGTGCTCTCTTAACCACAACACCTGCCCCATCATATACTCCTTTCCCATGACCTGAAGTAAAGAAGTTTTTCTGGTGGTAATTACATAGAGTCCTCTAAGGTGAGGAAAGCTGCCACTTTTCTCAAAGGCAATGCTTTGCAGTGGTGGTCTACTCTTCTTTTGCAGGGCATAGCACCCACTACTTGGGTACAATTTAAACAGGTTTTCTCTTCCGTATGGCTCACATCTACATTTGAGGTGGATGTTATGACCGCATAGCACAAGTTGGATGCTTCAAAATGTGAAAATTTGGAAGATTATAATAAGAAGTTTTGGGAAGCTTTACTCCCAGTGACTTCTTACCGTGCAGTGCCTTTGTCTGAGCAGGTAGAGAAGTATTGTTGTGGGCTGCCCAAGGAGGTGCGTGATTATTGTATTAAGACTGGAGTAACGAACATGTCACAGATGATAGAGAATGCTATGACAGCTAGTGCGTTACTCACTGGAGGATCATCTGGGTTTAAAGGAAGTAAGATCTCGAGCAAGAAAGCTGAAAAATCTGGGCATGCTTCTCGTGATGCTAAAAGGTCTTCAGAGACGCGGTATAAGAAGTTGCCAATGCCCAAGAGAACTTCTGAGGAAAGACAGGCTTTGAGAGATGCTCGGAAGTGTTTTTACTGTACAGAAGAGGGACATATGTCATTTAATTGTCGCAAAAGAGAGTCCCAAAAGGACTCTGACAACAAAGGAGAGCCCAAGTCAAAGAAACCAAAACCTTCTGCAGGGTTAGTTCCAGATCTAGTTGGGGAACAGCCAGGTGGTGAAGAGACAGAGTTGTGCAGGGCATGGGGCAAAGTGAGAGATCAGAATGCCTTGATATTCTTTGACACAGGAGCTAGAGCTAACTTCATTTCAGCAGATTTGGCTGGCCGATTGGGGATTCGTGCACAGGAGATGGGGCCGTTATATGAGGCTAACATGGCGTGTCCAGGGTATTCACAACTCGTTACTCCTATCATTGGGAAGCTCAGGCTTCATTTGCAGGGTTATGTGGACAGCGAAGAGTTTTTCATCATGCCTCTGGATGGCTGTGATGTTTTGTTGGGTATGCCATGGTGCCACAGAGTACATGCGGTGGTGGATACATATAATAGGAAAATCACTCTGACTCATAGAGGGAAAGAACATGTATTGGATGTGAAACTTAAAGGGGAATCTGTTTCTATTGTATCCGCATCGGCAATTTCATCTGTTATGAAAAAGCATCTTTCCGCGTACTTGATTTATGTAAAGGATGCACAAGATGATGAGTCTAAGTCTAATTTGTCTATGTTAGATAAGGACAGGACTGATTTCTTATGTGGGTTCCAAGATTGTTTTTCCGAGTCATTGCCAGGAGAACTTCCTCCTGAGAGGCCAGAAGATCATGCCATTGATCTAATTCCTGGTAGTACTCCACCGAATAGACCGCTGTACCGTGTTAGTGCAGCCCAACAGGAAGAAATTATGAGTCAGGTACAGGAGCGTCTGACTAAAGGGTTGATACAGCCTAGCTGATCACCCTTTTGCTCACCTGTACTCTTAGTGCAAAAGAAGGATGGTTCTTGGCGCATTTGTATTGATTACAAGGCGCTGAACAAGAATACCATCAAGAATCGATTCCCCATACCGAGGATCGATGACATTTTGGACCGCTCACAGGGCTCCACAGTCTTTAGTCGCATTGACTTGAAAAGCGGGTATCATCAGATATGTATTAGACCCGAGGATGTGCATAAGACAGCATTCCGAACCACGTTTGGGTTGTATGAGTTTTTGGTTATGCCCTTTGGTTTGACAAATGCACCTGCCACATTTAACAGAATGATGGACAGGATTTCCAGGCCTCATAGAGCGTTTGTGGGCACATTCTTTGATGATATGATTGTGCATTCACAAACTGAGGAAGAGCATAGAAGGCATTTGACCATTGTGTTTGCCGAACTCAAGAAGCATAGGCTGGTTGTTAATTGCGAAAAGGGTGAGTTCTTTTTGCAAGAGATACATTTCTTGGGGCATATAGTGTCTAAGCATGGAGTCCGTATGGATCCAGCAAAGGTGGAAGCAATTCTGAATTGGCCAGATTTGAGGACCGTGCATGATGTACGCAGCTTTCTAGGATTGTGTTCCTATTACCGGCGGTACATACGGTACTTTGCTGAAATTGCTTCGCCTCTTCATGCCTTAACAAAGAAGGCAACTCCGTTTAGATGGGCTGATCCGGAAATTACAACATTCAAAAAGCTCAAAGAAAAGCTTACTTCGGATCCAGTATTGATGTTACCGGACCTCCGAAAGGCTTTTATTGTCTAGTGTGATGCATGCGGAAGTAGCATTGGTGCAGTTCTCATGCAAGAGGAACATGTTATCGCCTATGAGAGTAGAATATTGCAAGATGCCGAGAAGCATTTACAGGTTTATGAAAAAGAGATGTTGGCTGTAATTCACGCTCTTTCTACATGGAAACACTACTTGCTTGGGGCTGATTTCACTGTGCGGACAGATCATCAGACCTTGCGTTATTTCCTCACGCAAACTAAGCTTTCAGAAAAGCATATGCATTGGGCAAACTTTTTGTCTATGTTTCACTTCCAGATTGTGCATGTGGAAGGCAAAAAGAATGTAGTGGCAGATGCTTTGTCACGCAAACCACAGGTCTCTGCAGTTTCACTTGCTTATCATCATGAGCTTGATGAAATGAAAGAGCAGTATGCCCATGATGAGGACTTTGACATGTTGTATGATCAGATATCTGAGGGTCAGCGGCATGAGCACTACACTCTAATAGATAGATTTTTATTGATGCATGGCAGACTGTGTGTTACCAGGCCATTGCGACTCAAGGTTATGATTGAAAGTCATACTCCAGCGTATGCAGGTCATAGAGGTATTGAGGCCACGGTAAAAGCAGTGGAGACTTTCTTTTATTGGCCAACCTTGAGAAGAGATGTTGATGCCTTTGTGAGGCAATGCATCGTATGTCAGAAGGTAAAGTTTGACCGTCAAAAGACACCAGGGTTATTACAGCCTTTACCTATTCCAGATAGACCTTGGGAGAGCATTGCCATGGATTTTATATTTGATCTTCCACGGACACAAACGGGCAATGATGGCATTTGGATTATCATATGTAGGTTCAGTAAGCAGGCTCATTTCATTCCCTTGCGTAAGACGATCAAAGTGGATCATATGGTGAAGTTGTTCATGGCGAACATCTTCAAGTATCATGGCTTGCCTACGTCAATCATTAGTGACCGTGATCCACGGATGACGAGTTTGTTCTGGAGAGAGTTGTTTGACAACATGGGTACAACTCTCAAGTTTTCATCGTCATTTCATCCACAAAGAGATGGTCAATCAGAAGAGGCTAACTCTACAGTGTTGGATCTTCTTAAGTGTTATGTGTCAGAGCACAAGCAACAATGGGAAAAGTATCTTCCTTTGGTGGAGTTTGCATATAACAACACTGTTCATACCTCGACAGGCAAGGCGCCTTTTGAGATTGTGGAAGGAGGGAAGAAGGTACCACCCATTTTGCACACAAAGGATAAAATCTTTGATGGCTGATCAGTATGTAGAAAACATGGATGAAGCTTATCGGAGAGTTAAGTTGGCACTCCAGAAAACTTAGCAGAAGCAAAAGAAAGCCGCAGCCCGTCACAGACGTGCTTTAGACTTTGCATTGGGTGATTGGGTTCTTTAGCGCTTTGAAAAGGCTAGACTTAAGAAGATGAAGGGTAAAGAGCGAAGAACTTGATGAGGTTCTTATTCCAGAGCACATATTGGCACATAAGGAAAGAAAGGTACGAGGTAAAGTTTCCCGTCGCTATCTTGTGAAGTTCAAGAACTATTCACCGATGGATGCGAAGTGGATGGAGGAAGGTGACTTAACAGAATGACCTCAGTTTTTGCAGCTTTATCTCGAAGCCTTTGAGTTAGAGCCGACTCTTGTTGTGGCTCATTCAGGTTCAGCAGAGCATGGGTCGGGAGCATTACCTGATGCTCAAGAGGGGGGTAGCACCTCCACTCCCTTGATATAGACAGGCTCAGATGTCATCTAGAGGTTGCTTGGTGCAGTTTTTATCTCACCCGAAGGTACTGATGGCTGACAGTACATCTGTTTATGGGACTTCTATGATATATGTGTACTAGTCACATGGAATATTGTGGTTGTGTATGCTTCACAGTGGTATACAACTTGGACTACTACTACGCCATTGGTTTGCACTGAATGTTGATACATGTACATGGCTTAGAGAGATTGGGACGTTGATCTTGCCATATTGTATATTTCACTTTGGATATTTTGTTGTATCACCAGAATGCAATCGAGGACGTTTGCCATTTTTCAAGAGGAGGGTATGTCATGGCCCTGTGAAAATGGAACAGCACAAGTGTGGGCATGGTGGTTACTGAGTCAAAATATTAAATGATTCACATGTGGGGTGCCCGGACAGAGATAATGATGTGTGGACATCCCTAGGTGTGAAGGGGGGAACTAGAACATTAATATTTTAATGTTATATGTGTGGTTGCCGCTAGGCCTTAGTGGCCCCTAGGGAACTTTAATAATTATTAAAGTTGGGGCCCTAGGATTAATATGGGGAGGGGGCAACTCCACTTTTGGAGTGCATGCCTCTCTCTCTTCATTCTCTCTCTTGTTTTTGGAAAAAGGCGTGTAGCATACGTGCATGTTGCAAGCGTGGAGAGCAAGAGGAAACAAGTCGGCTGCTGCAGAAGTTTGCTACTGATTTTTCTGTGCAATACAGGCCATACAAACCAGCCGTACAGCTCTGTACGGAGAGGTTGCTGCAGGTACACCTTCTGGTACAGGCTGCGCACAGGTACAGAGTCGTTGCTGTGGGTACATCTCTTGGTACAGGCTACGCACAGGTACAGAACTGCTGCTTTGCAGGTTCTGTTTGCAGGTACAGTTGTAAGGACAGCTGTACGGACAGAACAGAAGCTGGCGGCGCTGGAGAGTACAGGTGCTGGCGGCGCTGGACAGACCTGGTACAGGCGGCGCTGAACTGGCTGAGCAGGTACAGTTGGGTACAGAGACTGGCTGCAGGTGGCGCATGCAAGTACAGTGACATGTGGCAAGTACGGACTGGTACATTGCAGATTTTCACGTCTATACAGTCAGGTACAGTACTGAGGTGGCTGCAGAGAGGAAGGTACAGACAGGTACACCCACACGTGTGAACCAGAGTTGTTGAAACAAGCGTGCAAGTACAGACTGGTACAACCACTTCCTCCGGTGCAGATCCACGAGCTGATTTTGGTAAGCTCTGAATTTGTTCATGTATCTCTCTTTCCATTGGCTTATGTCTGTTGCAAATTTGAGCTATCTGGCCCCTTGTGAGAGGAGGGGTATGGCAGATTGAAAAGGGTGGAGACAGAGATTGAACAGTGAATGTATGTTTGTGCTGAGATGTTGAATCATGTGCATGAGATATGCCAGATGTATGCTCATGGCTGCCCTGCTAAATGGTCTTGGCTGATCAGAGGGAGGCACAGAGTGTTGCTTTGAGACACAGATCTGTGTGTGTGAATCCTCTGTGCTAAGAGGTATTGTGGGCTGTCAGATTGGACATACAGGTGTATTCTCTTGGTTGATTTTGTTGTACTCAGCCTTACATATTTTTGAAATTGAATAAAGAAATACCGCAAGGGGCGCCAAGCTTTGGGGCCAACAGGTGTCGTTCTATTTTCAGATTTGGGGCACTCTAGCTCCAATCTATTTTGTTTTCATATCTAGACTACAAGTGGACGGGTGGCTGCTAGTCTACCGCACTTTGGTTTCTACCAGAGGCTGGTTTCAAGGTTCCGTTGCCGGGACCTATCATCAACTTTCTAAAGGGGGTGAGCTCGTGGTTGCCTCGAGGAAAGTCATCGCCAAAAAATTCAGCAATATGTCTGATACAGAGGATGAGTACTTCTATCATGAAGAGAAAGAGCAAGAGACCTCGCCTGAGAGAGATGTATCTGAGGATATTCTTGCAGGAGAACAGGTGGCAGATGTTGAGCAATATGAGGATGTAACACAGCCAGAAGATGTACTTGGTAAAGAGGATGATGATGCACGGTTTAAAGATCATTTGGTTGGTGTTATGGATGTGTTTATGCAGCTCACACAAAGTGAGAAGTTCGCTGAATTTATGAGATCCCGCACAGAGCCGGAAAAGAAGAAGAAGAAGGTGCGTTCTAAGAACCTTCCTCAAGGTCATAGTGGTGCCACCCCACAGGATCCATCTTTTGGCCAGTTTCCGAACATGAAGCATGCTTATGGTGTAAACTCTCAGAGTTCCTTCTTTGGACAGCCATCCATTCCTCAGCAAAATATGCATCCAGGTTATTTTGGTGGTGGCTCTGTGTTCCAATCCATGACTGGGGGTTACCCTCAGGGAGGCATGGGTATGCCAGGGCCTTTTGGAGCAAATTTCTACCTTGGTATGCAGGGGAATATGTATGGTGGTATGCAGTCCGGTATGCAAGGAAACATGTTTGGGGACGTGCAACTTGGAATGCAAGCAAATATGTATGGTGGCATGCAGCTAGGTATGCATAATGGTATGTTTGGAAACATGGCTGGAATGTATGGCATGCTAGGTGTGGGAATGGGTAATGTTGACCCAATGATGGGCATGAATGTTGGGGGCAGCAATCTTGCGAAGCCACTTCCATATGATAATCTAACACCTATGGGTAAGGCGAAAGATTATAAGGAAGAGGGAGCTGCTGTGAAGTTTGATAAATTCAGTGGAGCCAAAGATAAACTTAAAGCACTCACCTTTTTACAGCAGTTTGATGCTGCTTTTTCTGGTGGGAATTACACAGAGTCCTCTAAGGTGAGGAAAGCTGCCACTTTTCTCAAAGGCAATGCTTTGCAGTGGTGGTCTACTCTTCTTTTGCAGGGCATAGCACCCACTACTTGGGTACAATTTAAACAGGTTTTCTCTTCCGTATGGCTCACATCTACATTTGAGGTGGATGTTATGACCGCATGGCACAAGTTGGATGCTTCAAAATGTGAAAATTTGGAAGATTATAATAAGAAGTTTTGGGAAGCTTTACTTCAGTGACTTCTTACCGTGCAGTGCCTTTGTCTGAGCAGGTAGAGAAGTATTGTTGTGGGCTGCCCAAGGAGGTTCGTGATTATTGTATCAAGACTCAGAGTAACGAACATGTCACAGATGATAGAGAATGCTATGAGAGCTAATGCGTTACTCACTCGAGGATTATCTTGGTTTAAAGGAAGTAAGAACTCGAGCAAGAAAGCTGAAAAATCTGGGCATGCTTCTCGTGATGCTAAAGGGTCTTCAGAGACGCGGTATAAGAAGTTGCCAATGCCCAAGAGAACTTCTGAGGAAAGACAGGCTTTGAGAGATGCTCGGAAGTGTTTTTATTGTACAGATGAGGGACATATGTCATTTAATTGTCCCAAAAGAAAGTCCCAAAAGGACTCTGACAATAAAGGAGAGCCCAAGTCAAGGAAACCAAAACCTTCTGCAGGGTTAGTTCCAGATTTAGTTGGGGAACAGCCAGGTGGTGAAGAGACAGAGTTGTGCAGGGCATGGAGCAAAGTGAGAGATCAGAATGCCTTGATATTCTTTGACACAAGAGCTAGAGCCAACTTCATTTCAGCAGATTTGGCTGGCCGATTGGGGATTCGTGCAGAGGAGATGGGGCCCTTATATGTGGCTAACATGGCTTGTCCAGGGTATGCAGAACCCGTTACTCCTATTAGTGGGAAGCTCAGGCTTCATTTGCAGGGTTATGTGGACAGCGAAGAGTTTTTCATCATGCCTCGGGATGGCTGTGATGTTTTGTTGGGTATGCCATGGTGCCACAGAGTACATGCGGTGGTGGATACATATAATAGGAAAATCACTGTGACTCATAGAGGGAAAGAACATGTATTGGATGTGAAACTTAAAGGGGAATCTGTTCCTATTGTATCCGCTTCGGCAATTTCATCAGTAATGAAAAAGCATCTTTCCGCGTACTTGGTTTTTGTAAAGGATGCACAAGATGATGAGTCTAAGTCTAATTTGTCTATGCTAGATAAGGACAGGACTGATTTCTTATGTGGGTTCCAAGATTGTTTTTCCGAGTCATTGCCAGGAGAACTTCCTCCTGAGAGGCCAGAAGATCATGCCATTGATCTAATTCCTGGTAGTACTCCACCCAATAGACCGCTGTACCGTGTTAGTGCAGCCCAACAGGAAGAAATTATGAGACCTGAAAATCCTATCCATCATTCTGTTAAATGTGGCAGGTGCATTTGTCAAACCAAAGGGCATAACCAAAAACTCATAGAACCCAAACGTGGTTCGGAATGCTATCTTATGCACATCCTCGGGACTAATACGTATCTTATCAACATTATGAGGAAGGGCGTAGAAGGCATTTGACCATTGTGTTTGCAGAACTCAAGAACCATAGGCTGGCTGTTAATGGCAAAAAGAGAGTTCTTTTTGCAAGAGATACATTTCTTGGAGCATATTGTGTCTAAGCATGGAGTCCGTATGGATCCAGCAAAGGTGGAAGCAATTCTTAATTGGCCAGATTTGAGGACCGTGCATGATGTACGCAGCTTTCTAGGATTGTGTTTCTATTACCGGCGGTACATACGGTACTTTGCTGAAATTGCTTCGCCTCTTCATGCCTTAACAAAGAAGGCAACTTCGTTTAGATGGGCTGATCGGGAAATTACAGCATTCAAAAAGCTCAAAGAAAAGCTTACTTCGGATCCAGTATTGATGTTACCGGACCTCCGAAAGGCTTTTATTGTCCAGTGTGTGTTACCAAGCCATTGCGACTCAAGGTTATGATTGAAAGTCATACTCCACCGTATGCAGGTCATAGAGGTATTGACGCCATGGTAAAACCAGTGGAGAAGAGATGTTGATGCCTTTGTGAGGCAATGCATCGTATGTCAGAAGGTAAAGTTTGACCGTCAAAAGACACTAGGGTTATAATAGCCTTTACCTATTCTAGATAGACCTTGGGAGAGCATTGCCATGGATTTTATATTTGATCTTCCACGGACACAAACGGGCAATGATGGCATTTGGACTGTTATATGCAGGTTCAGTAAGCAAGCTCATTTCATTCCCGTGCGTAAGACGATCAAAGTGGATTATATGGTGAAGTTGTTCATGGCAAACATCTTCAAGTATCATGGCTTGCCTACGTCAATCATTAGTGACCGTGACCCACGGATGACGAGTTTGTTCTGGAGAGGGTTTTTTGATAACATGGGTACAACTCTCAAGTTTTCATCGTCATTTCATCCACAAACAGATGGTGAGTCAGAAGAGGCTAACTCTACAGTGTTGGATCTTCTTAAGTGTTATGTGTCACAACACAAGCAACAATGGGAAAAGTATCTTCCTTTGGTGGCGAGGTAAAGTTTCCCGTCGCTATCTTGTGAAGTTCAAGAACTATTCACCGATGGATGCGAAGTGGATGGAGGAAGGTGACTTAACAGATTCACCTCAGGTTTTGCAGCTTTATGTCGAAGCCTTTGAGTTAGAGCCGACTCTTGCTGTGGCTCATTCAGGTTCAGCAGAGCATGGGTCTGCAGCATTACCTGATGCGCAAGAGGGGGGTAGCACCTCCACTCCCTTGATACAGACAGGCTCAGATGACATCTAGAGGTCGCTTGGTGCAGTTCTTATCTCACCCGAAGGTACTGATGGCTGACAGTACATCTGTTTATGGGACTTCTATGATATATGTGTACTAGTCACATGGAATATTGTGGTTGTGTATGGTTCACAATGTTATACAACTTGGACTACTACCATGCCATTGGTTTGTAGCGAATGTTGATACATGTACATGGCTTAGAGAGATTGGGACGCTGATCTTGCCATATTGTATATTTCACTTTGGATATTTTGCTGTATCACCAGAATGCAATCGAGGACGCTTGCCATTTTTCAAGAGGGGGGTATGTCATGGCCCTGTGAAAATGGAACAGCACAAGTGTGGGCATGGTGGTTGCTGAGTCAAAATATTAAATGATTCACATGTGGGGTGCCCGGACAGAAATAATGATGTGTGGACATCCCTAGGTGTGAAGGGGGGAACTAGAACATTAATATTTTAATGTTATATGTGTGGTTGCCCCTAGGCCTTAGTGGCCCCTAGGGAACTTTAATAATTATTAAAGTTGGGGTCCTAGGATTAATATGGGGAGGGGGCAACTCCACTTTTGGAGTGCATGCCTCTCTCTCTTCATTCTCTCTCTTGTTTTTGGAAAAAGGCGTGTAGCATACGTGCATGTTGCAAGCGTGGAGAGCAAGAGGAAACAAGTCGGCTGCTGCAGAAGTTTGCTACTGATTTTTCTGTGCAAAACAGGCCGTACAAACCAGCCGTACAGCTCTGTACGGACAGGCTGCTGCAGGTACACCCTCTAGTACAGGCTGCACACAGGTACAGAGTCGTTGCTGCGGGTACATCTGCTGGTACAGGCTGCGCACAGGTACAGAACTGTTGCTGCAGGTTCTGTTGGAGGTACAGTTGTACGGAGAGTTGTACGGACATAACAGAAGCTGGCGGCGCTGGACAGTACAGGTGCTGGCGGCGCTGGACAGACCTGGTACAGGCGGCGCTGAACTGGCTGAGCAGGTACAGTCGGGTACAGAGACTGGCTGCAGGCGGCGCATGCAAGTACAGTGACATGTGGCAAGTACGGACTGATACATTGCAGATTTTCAGGTCTGTAGAGTCAGGTACAGTACTGAGGTGGCTGCAGAGAGGAAGGTACAGACAGGTACACCCACACGTGTGAAGCAGAGTTGTTGAAACAAGCGTGCAAGTACAGGCTGGTACAACCACTTCCTCCGGTGCAGATCCACGAGCTGATTTTGGTAAGCTTTGAATTTGTTCATGTATCTCTCTTTCCATTGGCTTATGTCTGTTTTGCAGATTTGAGCTATCTGGCCCCTTGTGAGAGGAGGGGTATGGCAGATTGAAAAGGGTGGAGACAGAGATTGAACAGTGAATGTATGTTTGTGCTGAGATGTTGAATCATGTGCATGAGATATGCCAGATGTATGCTCATGCCTTGCTAAATGTTCTTGGCTGATCAGAGGGAGGCACAGAGTGTTGCTTTGAGACACAGATATGTGTGTGTGAATCCTCTGTGCTAAGAGGTATTGTGGGCTGTCAGATTGGACATACAGCCTTACATATTTTTGAAATTGAATAAAGAAATACCGCAAGGGGCGCCAAGCTTTGGGGCCAACAGGTGTCGTTCTATTTTCAGATTTGGGACACTCTAGCTCCAATGTATTTTGTTTTCATATCTAGACTACAAGTGGACGGGTGACTGCTAGTCTACCGCACTTTGGTTTCTACAAGAGGCCGGTTTCAGGCCGACTGGGTGCTACAGGTCGTGGACACCTTTCTCCATGCTGGCCGATTGTACACCACTGGCCGACTGATGTTTATGCTAGTTGTGGTGGACATGCCCCTGTCGGCTGTCATTTAGTTGGCCGACTGCTATATGGGGGCCATATAAAATGGCCCCACAGTCCCTTGCCAATCTTGTATCGTATATTCGGGATCTTGTGTATATAGAGTAGAGTTACACGCCTCTCTCTCTCTCTCCTTCTCTTGTGCTGTTTTTTCTGCACTGTTCATGCTTAAGTTTTTCCAAATTTGGTCATCATGTCCGTTGCGTATTCTGACATGGTATTAGAGCTCGGGCGGTGGCCTTGGGTGACCCCCTCGCGCCTCGGTGGCTTGCGGAGCTGGAATCAAGGGAGGGTGTTGGAAGGGAAAAATATAACACGTACAAGCTTTAAGGGCCTTACTCTCCCTATGGGAGATGTCGGATTATCCATATACAAGCACAAACCTGTCCTTCACCCAATATGGCTATCCAACATGTCCTTCCATGAACTCATAAACCTGTAAAACAGCCCATGTCGCTCTTTCATGAACTCATAAGCCTGTGTAACAGCCTGTTTCTTGCATCCATGAGCGCCAAAACCTACAAAACAGCCTGTATGCCGCATCCATGAGTGCCAAAACTTGTAAAACAGCCTGTATATCATCGCATAAAAGCAGAAATTTCAGCAAGCTTTAGGACTGTTTGCTGAAAAACAGCCATCCAGGGTGTGCAAGATGGTGCAGAGTAGTGAAAATCATCTTCCCTAAGCTCGATATGGCTATGGTGGGCTTAGAAATGAAGAGAAATGGTGAAAAATCAGAGTATTCAGCCTCCAAAAACTTGCTTGAAGCTCAAACTCGCCTCGCCCAAGAGATAACTCTCTCATATTCAAATAAGCAAGAAAATGCTACAATGTCATGTGTAGAGCTGAATTGACAAGTGTGAGGACACTTGTCTCACTCTCATAGTTGCATCCAAACTACGTTTGGATGTAATCCAAACGTTGCAATTATTTGAAACGTTCGCTAACGTTTGGAAAGGTAGTGAACGTGCACTTTTGATTTTATAGGTTAACAAACGAACGCAAGTCAACGTTGTTTTTTTTTCGCTTTTCCTTACGTGCATGTGGCAGCGTCTTTGCGGTGCTCAAGTCTTCTCCTGCGGGCGTCTCTATGCGGCACTCAACGCTCTCTCTCTCTCTCTCCCCCGCACACGCTCAAGTCTCTCTCTCTCTTCCTCCCGCAAAATTGAAACTAAAGGTTGTATATTATTAGTAAGTGCTTTAATGTTCATTGGTGAATCTTCAAACTTCATATTTTAAAATTTTATAAGTAAATTATAAATTTTGTACATATATATATATATATATCGGGGGCAGCGTTCACTACGTTTGGAATCTTTTCAGCACATTTTCCAAACGTACTAAACATATCGTTCACTACGTTTGGAACCACCTTGCTCACTCTTATTCTCTTAACTACCACATGTCCCAAATCCAAAGGCCAAAAATTCCACAATTGTCACTTCTAAAAATATCCCAACCGGTAGCCCATTTGTCATAGGTACTTTCGCAACTCTTGGTATTTGCTCAATTCCAGATGTAATGACATGAACAGAATTTCCATCGGAGTCGGGCCAAAAATAGCAACTCTCCTAGATTTTAGGAGTGTGATCCTTTGTATTCTAGGATAATCTCCCATTTCCAAAGCTTGTACTTTCCAAATATTTAGACATATCCTGGAGTCCACCAGACCCCTTTCATATCGGGAAATGTCCAGGCTAGTGACAAGTGGTGTAGTGCAAAATAACACAGCAATGTGGATGACTCTGTCTCACTGCTAAGTTGTAGCCGCACCCCAAGATACTGTGCATCCTCGTCCTTCTGGACGATGCTGAGAATTTGTCAGAGATGGGATCTAAAAAGGACAGCTACCTCTCCAGAGCCACATACTCCTCCAGATGTGCAGGTCTTGCTTCGGAAAACAGACTCCCCCTCATACCCAGCTATGTATGGTAAGCCCCTCTCAGGGCTCTGATGAGTCTTTGTATAGAAAGTGACATCTCTGCGTGTGAAAGTCTCGCTCGAACCTCCTAGATTTGACCACTGGGTGTCATTGCAGTTCCATACTGCTAACCTCAGGTGTTTGGTCTAATAGACCCCACCTCCCTATTTGGGACGGCGCTAAGTGATAATGACCCTACCATCTTTGTAGATAGCCCACTTGCCTGCTCTACGGGCCTCATGAACTGTCACCATTGCCTCATGGGACACGTAACCCGTGTAGTTAGCACTTATATTCTATCTACATTTCATACCGCTGTCAAATCTCCATAGGATCTCCTCGTAGAACGCTCCTGGCACAAGACTCGAAACCTGCAAACAAACCAAACAAACATGAAGGGGGTGCAGGCCTGACTCACCTCCCAACCTTGACAGTCGTGGGCAAGCCCACAAGTCTTGGTTGTCCCCACCGAGCCACGAGTTGAGCTAACTAGATGGACGTACCGACCAATCTCTACCTCGTGACGTCCCATACCGCCACGAAGCTATCCTCGCGAACCTCGAGACGGTTGCTTACCTCGGCTGCATAAAGCAAGTGCATGTCTGCACTAGATCCAGGCTTCTGACCATAGAGCTCTCACAAAGGCATGCGAGACTCTCTGAACTAATGACTAACCTTGGCCACCCTTTTATAGGGTCTTGGCCGGTCATCGAGCGTCCACACTTGGATGCCCGCTCGTCCATACTTGTGTGTCCGTCCGTTAGTCTATCCCTAACTCAGCTCGCCAATCAGCCTACCTAGCTCCAAGCTTTCCCAAACCTCGAAGCTAGTCTTGTGTGCGTGTAGCACACAATAGATACACACTGTGCACATGACATACTCCCCTTCCTCTAAGAGCTCACTCCTAAGCTCGTTAAAAAGCCAGGGTAATCCCTCTGAAGAGTAGTCAATGTCTCCCTTGTAGCGTCCTCCTCAACACTATCCTTCCACTTGATCTTGTATTCCGTGATAAGTGTATTACGCAATCGTCTTTCATGAAATCCAAGAATCTTTTCAGGTTCGTGTGGAACAAATGTCATATCCTCGACATCTATGATTTCTTGAGGAGTAACTAACTGGTCTGTTCCACCCAGTACTTCCTTAAGTCTACTGACATGAAATATAGGATGAACTTTTACATGAGAAGGCAAATCCAATTCATATGCGAGTGAACCAATCCGTCGTGTAATACGAAATGGTCCACAATATCTAGGGGATAATTTCGGAGATTGACTTGTCCGTAAAGTCTCGGAATCTTTCGGAACTCGCAAACACACCATCGTTCCTTCAGAGAACTCTCTGGGTGAACGATGTCTATTAGAATAAAATCTGTCTCGGTTTTGAGCACTTCTAATAGATTCCTTTGCAGCTTGTAACATATCTTGCATATCTTGCAAAAAATTACGTGCTGCATCATGCTGAAGTCCTGAAAATCCCACTGTAACAGGTGATCTAGGTTGAAAACCATACATAAGCATGAATGGACTAAAACTTGTACTCGTATGCTTAGTACTATTATATGCAAATTCTAACATAGGAAGATATTCCTCCCATGAACTCCGTCTTCTGGCGACATATGCTCGAAGCATATTCTCCAAAATCTGATTAACTCTTTCAGTTTGGCCATCAAATTGAGGATGATCTGGGGAACTCAAATTCAAAGTTGTTTCCAACTTCTCAAAAACAAGTCTCCAAAATAGAATTGTGGCCTTGACGTGTTCTTGGCAATCCGGTAATAAAATCCATGGAAATACCTTCCCATTTATTACCTGGGATTGCAAAGGATGCAACAACCCAGCCTATCTAAAGCGTTCAGCTTTATTGGCTTGACAAACTTGACGCTTGAGAACATAATCTTCTACATACCCTTTCATCTTTGGCCAATAAAAAGTGTGTTTCACTAACGATAATGTCCTGTGTACCCCAGGGTGTCTAGCAGAAGGGGCGTCGTGACACTCCTTAAGAATCTTCGACCTAATGTCCGGGATCTGTGGTACACAAATTTTGTCATTATGGAGTACTTAACCATTCCGAATCACCCACTGACCTCCTGCAGCCTGAATGGTAGGCTGCTTAGTGATTGAGTCTTGGTCAATCAATGAGCTCCCGTCCTGGATCTTCTGCCAAAATGGACCAAAATAACTATTAGTCCTGCAAAGCCCTCTCAATGATTGAAATAAGTCAGTAGAAATCTCGGTGAACGACAAAGTATTCATCTCTCTAATTCGACTAAGCGCATCTGCGACACTATTCATGGATTCCTTTCGATAATGAATCTCAAAATCAAAATCTTGCATTAATTCAGCCCATCGAGCTTTCCTTCCTCTCAAATTATTTGCATCACACACATACTTGATTGACTGATGATCAGTCAATACCACAAACTTGGAGCCATATAAATAATGTCTCAAAACCTTGAGAGCGTGAATGACAGCATAAAGCTCCTTCTCAAGGGTTGGCCAACGAGATTGAGTGTCGTCTAGCTTTCTACTCTCGAAAGCAACAGGTCTACCATCTTGAAATAGAGGAGCCCCGATTGCATAGTCACTGGCATCAGTTTCAAACACATAAGGCCGACTAGGATCGGGTAATGCTAAGATAGGTGCTTCCTTGACTTTATCTTTCAAAAGTCTGAAGGCCATATCCAGATCATTATTCCAAGTGATAGGCTGATTCGACTTAAGTCCACAACCTTTTAATAAGTCGGTCGTTGACAGTGTGAGCTGAGAGTACTCCCGCACAGATTTCCGAAGAAAAACAACAAAACCAAGAAAGGAATGAAGTTGTTTCACTGTCTGCGGTATAGGCTAGGTCAGAGCCTTCTGAACTCGGTCATAGTCAATGCTCAATCCATCTCTAGTGATCTTGTGTCCCAAGTAAATGATGTCTGTCATGAAAAACTCACATTTACTTAATTTAGCATATAGTCGATTTTGTCTTAAAATAGTTAAGACAATCGTGAGGTTGACCCAGAATGTAATACGAGAAACTCGTAATGGCCATATCTAGTCCGAAAGGCGGTTCTTTCGACATGCCTTTCATGAATACGTATCTGGTGATAGCTGGTATGTAAATCTATCTTCGTGAAATATTTCGTTCCGGCTAACCGGTCAATCAGGTCATCTGATCTAGGGAGAGGATAACGGTTCTTAATTGTCAGCTTGTTTAATCTCTTGTAATCTATACACATTCTCTAGGTGTTGTTCTTCTTTCTCTTGAGTAACACAGGTGCACCCCAAGGTGATTTACTTGGACGGATCTGGCCCATCCTCAAATAATCTTCGAGTTGTTTGACCAACTCATCTTCCTCAGCTTGGGTCATCATGTAAGGTGGAATACTAACAAGGTGAGTACCAGGGACTAGGTCAATACGATGATCTACTGCCCTTTCAGGTGGTAAGCCTGATGGCAGTTCGTTAGGAAATACATCTTGAAACAAATCAAGTATCTTCTTTAATTCTTTGCTTTCAAACACACTTAATTCATTAACATCCATAGTAGGTATGAGAAATGAAGAAAGTGGAATCAAGACACAATGGAAAGTAGTATACAAAGAAGAATCCATTATATTATCAAAATCAACTGTATGTACAAGAGGTCCTTGAGAGAGGGATATATACAATCACCTAAGATACTATACTGGGTATTCCTATGTTCAAAAGAAAAAATATAACTAGACCAATCTATCTGGACTTGAAGAGTCTTAAACCACTCAATCCTTAATAACAAGTCTACATGCTCTAGATGCATAATATAGCATTCCAGAGTATCTTCGTAGTCCTGAATCCGGATCGGTAGCTTCTTTACCTTTCGATCCCATACTCGTCGACCCGCAGGTAGGCGTACATCATAGGTATGATCGCTGGGTGTTGTGTTAAGACCCAATTTCTGCACAAGTTTGTAATTAACAAAATTGTGTGAGTTGCCAGGGTCTAGAAGAATGTGGATTCTATGGCCATTCACTTCTCCATAAACTCGGAGAAGATCATGCACGCCAAAAACTTTACAGTTGAACAAACAATTAGAACATGAACTAGAGCGAGAAAGTATAGTAACTGACGTACTTTTCAAAGACAACTGGTTAGTTGCCTTTGGCTTGGGTCCTGCGTTGGTCTTTGCATCCTTTTGCTTCGGGCACTCGTTACGCATATGTTCTTTTTCTTTGCAGCTGAAGCAACGTCCCTTCTTCTTGAGCTTCAAAGCCTTAAGGAGACGTTTTTTCTTTGCGGGGGTCGAAGTGGAATTCTTCGAAGGTTGGGATCCGAAGACTTTCCTTCAGTCGTGCTAGCCATTGGTGCGGAGAACTTCCTTTTGTGCTTGTTTCCTTGCTCGGTCACGGGTGTAGACTTGAAAGAGACCATTGTATCATCATAGATTCGAGCGGAATGAATGGCCTCGTCCAAAGTTTTGCATTTGTTACTTTTAACCTGTAAACGGTACGAGTCGGGTAAACCGGCTACGAAGAATCCCAAAAGAGTCATCTTCGTAGCTTTCATTTGCAAGTCTCTAAATTTCTGGAGATAGACCTCATAAGTAAGGTTCTGCGAGGTCATGGTCAAAGTAGCAAACCGGGCAACAATACCAGAGTCATCCTCTTTCTTGAGGAATTCTTTCTTGAAGACTTCTTCGAAGCAAGTCGTTGGTTTAGGGTTGAGTGCTTTCCACCAAAGCAAAGCTTTGCCTGAGAGGAAACCTGCTGCTAATTGGATCTTTTTGCCATCATCATATGGATGAAATTGAAAATGGACCTGCCACTTATGTAGCCAAGTGTCCACTATCTCCTTAGTACGTTGCTTTTGCTTGCCCCCAAACTGTTCTGGAGTAATATTGGGGCCTAAAGCAGATGCCAAAGTATCCATATCCGAAAGAGTAGATAGGGTAGTGGTCAACAAAGAGATGGAGTTCTGTAAAGCCTGCATGTGCGCGGCGACTTGTGCTTGACGTTCTGAGGAAGAAGCTTCGAGAGCAACTTTAAATCCTTGGAAATCTAATTTTGAAACAAAATCGTCGAAAAGATCGCCATCAGTGGCTTCCGTAGCCGGCAGGTCTTCACGTTCAGGAATGGGCTCTAACTCGAATTCTTGGGTCGACATCTTGAAGAGGGCAAGATGAGAAAAGATTTATCTTGCACAAGGAAGAGTGCTAGAGAGCTTGAGAGCTTGAGAGCTTGAGAGATGTGTGGCAAGAAGCCTCCTTGAGGGGAATTTATAGGCTTCCCCAAAAGCTTACTTAGCTTTTGCTTTTGTGTTTTTTTTAAAATAAATAAATAAATAAATAAATATTCTAAAAAAAAAACACCTATAAAGCAAAGCATGGTTTTTTTAAAACCCTTTTCTAAGGTGTGGGTTTATTAAAACCCTTAGGCACATGTTTAAAAAAATGAAAGCAAAGGTGAAAAAAAAGCAAGCAAAAAAACACCCGACTTTGCTTTCGCTATTTTTGCGCATCTTCATGCCGCCTGCCGCCTGCCGCCTATGCGTGTGTACCTGCCTGCAACAATCGGCTGCCGCCTATGCGTGTGTACCTGCCTGCAATCGGCTGTCGCCTGCGTGCGAAGTCGCACGATTGGAGGCGTGGACCACATGACTGCGAGTACCAGCCTGCCTGTCTGCGAGTACTGGCCCGCTTGCCTGTGTCTACCACCCGCCAGCGACTGCAAACGCCGCCTGCGCGTACAAATGACCACCTGCCTTGAGTGCGCATACAGCCCAGGTGCACATGCCTACTTGCCTGGCTGCGTGTACAAGCTTCTTCGCACATAAGGGCTGCGCTACAACCATAGAAGCGCTACTTTCTCTCTCTCCCTCTCTGTTACAAACAGCCGATTGGCTTTTTCTTTCTCTCTCTCTCTCTTAACTGTTCATACAGTTAAAAAACGCATCCAGCCCTTCTTCTTTGCAAAGCAACAACCCATACAAGACCAAACCTTCATCACGGGTTCCTACGATGCAAAAGCAACATGTTGAAATTGAAAAAACAGCAATATACATAGAAAAGCAGCAATCTTCTCGAACTCATACCTTTTCTTTGACCTCTTTCTCTCTACCTACCGACTTACTCGTTCACGAGGCTTGCTCTGATACCACTGTCAAATCCCCATAGGATCTCCTCGTAGAACGCTCCGGGTACAAGACTCGTAACCTGCAAACAAACCAAACAAACATGAAGGGGGTGTAGGCGTGACTCAACCTTGACAGCCGTGGGCAAGCCCACAAGTATTGGCGGTCCCCACCAAGCCATGAGGTCGGCAGTAGTCTCGAGGCCCGTGAGGGTAGTTTCGTGGCGGTATGGGACGTCACGAGGTAGAGATTGGTCGGTACATCCATCTAGTTAGCTTAGCTTGTGGCTCGGTGGGGACAGCCAAGACTTGTGGGCTTGCCCACGGTTGTCAAGGTTGGGAGGTGAGTTAGACCTGCTTCCCCTCCATGTTTGTTTCGTTTGTTTGCAGGTTTGGAGTCTTGTACCAAGAGCGTTCTACGAGGAGATCCTATGGGGATTTGACAACCGCATATAAAAGGCTTCACTTGTGTGCCGTTGAGGGCAGCCCATCTGTCTAAGAAGGCCTGTCTGCTGGTGGCATCAGGGAATCTGATGATGAGCGGCTGCTTGTGTGTCATATCCTAAGTATGTGTAAGGGATGGGGGAGGGGGGTGCGATCCCGTCCACTCCTATCATTTGGCAAAGCGTCATGTCATCCTTGGGGGAAGCCCCCACCTGGAGGGCCCTATCCTTGCGTTTCTCCTCCTGGAGAGTCTCATGTATGATGCTTTGTGGGGGTTTGTGCTTCTTCACCACCTCCACCCAATCTTTCTTGGTGGTCTGCAGTTCTTCCCGCAACTTATCACTCACAGCCTTCAGCTGCTCCAAGTCCGTGCTTAGACCCTCTTGAATATTCTGTTCCCCTTCTGGTCCTTGACCGTAGCCTTTAGGGCTTCCATTTCTACCCGGAGTTCATGAATGACTATGGAGGTAGGCTGTCCCAGAAGTGCTGGAAATCCTAAGTTGTAGGACAACCCTGATTCCCTATGGCTGATGCTAGAGTTGTTTCGCCGGTGTGTTTTAGCGGTTCTCTCCTGATGGTGCTGTAGTTGGTGTGTATGTTGGGTAGCCAGTTTACAGGGGCGCACAATCCTGTACAGGGCAACAACAGTGCGCAGCCGTACAGGTTGTGGTGATGCTCTTGGTGTGATGCTGTCTGTGGTGGTAGGCAGAGTAAGTAGTGCGAGGAGGTTACAGCATGGTGGGTTATTGGATGGCAGCACAAAGGTGAAGACATGTCTTGGTGGCGTGCAGCTGTATTGGGTACGAGCAGTCGTACAGGCAACTGTCCAGAGCTGTGCAGCACTGTATGGTCAAATGCAGATAGGTTGCAGTCGGGTATTTTTGGCGAGTTGTTAAAGTTGGCGCACAGATAATTTTTGGCGTGTTTTTCCTAGAAAAAAGCTTGTGGCGCGGTAAGTACCTCTTTTTTTGGGAAAAAACGTGCTTGGGCCTAGTACCTTCTAGTTATGAAAGGCACCCTCCTTTTTTATAGTGGGAAAGCACATGGGTGTTTTTTCTACTTATAAAACCATGGGGTTGGGGTCTTTTACTCATCTTCCCTTCTCCGGACGTGATGAAACCTTGGAGACTGTCTATTGCGAGGCTTCACAATACGGTTTCCAACTCTCGTGCGTGGAGTATTGGTAAGTGGGTAGTTTTGCGTGTTTTCTTGTCTTTTTTTGTGTGAAAAAAGCGTGTTTTTCCTCTCTTTAATTTCTAAAATTCAGAATCAGTACACAGTTTCCATGGAGTATCACCTTTTTTATCCTCCAAGGAGCCTGCACTTCGTTTCAATGTTCAGTCCTAGATCATAGTACTTGCATGGTATGTATCTTCAACATGTTTATACGGATGTATGGATCAGTATTGGGGAAGACTGTGCACATTCTTTTTGACCCTGGTAGTACTCATAACTTCGTTAATGCCAAACTTGTGCAGAAGTTGAGAGCGAAGACGGAGCCAAGTGATCACGTTTGCCGTGTGAACCTGGCAGCAAGGCATGGACATATTTGGGATCGTTGAGTTTCTTTGTGCCGATCTCCATTCAAGATTATACAGAAGCCCCAGATTTCTTGATTATGGATTTAGATAGAGTCGATGTTATTCTAAGAAATGAATGGTTTTACATCCATGATGTTCATGTCGATTGGAAGGGTCATACTTTGTCCTTTGTTATGGATAGTCTCCCTATTTGTCTTCAAGGTGATTTTGCGGTCCCACCCCCTACTTTTGTAAATTCAGCAAAACTTCATAATATTATTTGGAATTTAGATTATGAGGTGTATCAGTGTGTTCTTGATCCCCTTTCATCTAATGTTGATTGTAGTTTGAATACGGTTAAGTTGGATGCTTGGGAGACAGACTTTAGAAGACATTAAGGCGGATTTTGCCGATGTCTTCCATGTTGAATTGCTTTATGGTTTACCGTCAAGTAGGTCGGTAGATCATAAGATTGATTTGGTTCTAGGGTCTCAACTTGAGAGTATTGCACCTTACAGGACGAGCCAGCTCGAAGAGGACGAGATTGCCCGACAGTTGAATATCTCCAGATGGGACTGATACACTAGAGTAAATCTCCCTGGGGAGCTCTAGTGCACAAGGATGGTACTTGGCGATGTGTGTGAATTATAAAAAGTTGAATAAAGTTACACTAAAGAATAGGTATCCTCTTCCCAAAGCGGATGATTTGATAGATAAGTTGTAGGGTGTTGCCTTTTTTACAAAGATTGATCTTCATACTAGTTATCACTAGATATGTATATCTAAGGAGGATGTCTTTAAGACAGGTTTCCATAATGGTTATCACCAGATACGTATATTCGACAAGGATGTCTTTAAGATAGGTTTTTGTAAGCGATATGGCCATTATGAGTTTCTTGTATTACCTTTTGGGCTCATGAATGCTCCTTCTACGTTTTAGTAGATCATGAATGATCTCTTTCGAGGTTATGTAGGGAAATTCGTTGTAGTATTCTTAGATGACAGTTTAGTTTATAGTCGTACCCTGGAGGGCATGTTGGTCATCTCAGGGTAGTCTTGGGGAGTTTGAGATGGTAACTACTGTATGCTAAGCTTTCTAAGTGTGAGTTTCTCTGTAAGGAGCTCACATACCTAGGTCATTGAATTTCTTGGGATGTTGAGCGGATCCAAAAGGTGTTGGATTGGTTGATTCCGCGGACAGTGAGGCAACTTTGAGCATTCTTTGGATTCAGGGTCTTTCTTAAAAAGTCAGTGAAGGATTATTCGAATTTGACTGTTCCTTTCACAAACCTTCTCATAGGAGGGGGACGTAAGTCCAATAGTCCTATTACTTGGAATGAGAGGCTTGATGAGGCTTTCCAAACTCTGAAGCTTAAGGTGAAAGAAGCACCTATTTTAGCCTTATTGGATCTTGGCCAACCATTTGTGGTTGAGACCGACGCTATTGATTACGCGATTGGGGCTGCCTTATTCTAGGGGGCTGACCTGTGGCATTTGAAAGCAAGAAGCTTGATGATAGCCAGGTCAAGTGGCATACTCAGTAGAAAGACTCCGAAAGAGTCATATGCGGTGATATACGCATTGAAAATTTGGAGACATTATTTATATGGATCCAAATTTGGAGACACTATTTATATGGATCCAAATTTGTTGTCTTGACTGACCATGAGTCGATTAAGTAGATTTGTGACGGACTTGAGTTGAGAGGGAGGAAGGCTCGGTGGGCTGAACTTATGTAGGACTTTGATATGGAGATTCAATATAGGAAGGGTGGTTTGAATCGAGTTGTAGATGCTTTGAGTTGGATTGGAGAGGTGAATCCTTTGAGTTTCACCGACTGCTGACTCGTATGATTCCTTGAGAGGGCTATGTTGGACCGATGGGCATTTTAGTCAGGGAGCTCCATAGTTTTAGACTAGGACTCAACGGTCATACCACCTATTAGGGTAGTTGATAGACAGTATTTGATCTGGAACAAAGTATTGTTCTGGGATGATAAGAGTTTGAGTACATGTGTGCCCTCAATGGCTTTGCTGCATCTAGCTTGCCATATGTGCCAGGTTGCAATGCTACTGCAAATCTCCCATCTTTGACATGAGCCCGGTCTCTAGTGGTCAGTAGATGGCGCTGTGACTGGTATTACCGAAATGCGGAGGTGAGAAACCCAAAGGGCTAGCCCCCCACCATCCTTGTTATAAGCCCTGGCAACCTTAGCTTCTTCTGTGGCCCAAGCGATGGTGCCCCATCTAATGATCCGGGTCAAGGCCCTGTCCATTGTGAAGATGTGGAGAATCCGCTGCCAAACCTGTTGGGCCTTAGGGCAATCCCAAAGACAATGTTGCTGAGACTCTTGAGGGTGGCCGCACCTCGTGCAAGTTGCCGGTTGACCTCCAATGGCCAACCATGTGCCAACCGCCAAGCTCTTGTGTGTCAGTAGTGTCACGTCGTGCATCCCGCACTTGGATCCCATGTAGACATATCTGAACAAGGAGGTGCAGGACCTGGAGTGGAAATTGGTCCCATGTGAGCCTAGTCCGGGACGAGTTAGCCAGGGTTCCACTCTATGCGTCTGAGGCTAGGTGTGCATTTTCCTGCACATGAAGTAGTGCCAGTCCTTACTCTGGAATGATGTCAGATGATTTGAGTACCTCGTTTGCGACCGGGTGCCGGACATCTGTAGATGCATGTAGGATTGCATGAAGCAAAAAGGGCCAGCCTATAAGGCTACCCCAGAATAGGGTTTAGTGCTCATGTAGTGGGGCATGGGGGGGGGTTTAGAACCAACCCAAGGGGCCAGGAGGGCCCAATGCTGTGCCCACCAGCCCTAGCATGGGCTGGGCAGGCTGTCGGCCAGCCCTAGGGGCCCTGGCCAGGCAGCCAACAGGGCCCAGGGCCCTGCCCAGCCAGTCGGCCTGGTGTAGGGGCAGCCCACACCACTTGTGCTTGGCTGCCCAGCAGCCAAGACTTTGTGCACTCGATGACCAGCGAGGCTGGGGCCAGATTTTGAGGGTATAGTCAGAGGTGAGCAAGAGGGCTGGGAGGCCTTGCTGTTTGCGCTACATTGCTATGACAGTTGGCAGGATGCTGCTTTTCAGAGATTTCTAGACAGTTTGTACTATTCTTGGGCCTTCCGTCAGGGAGGTGGATGCTTGCTGGAGAGGCTTGATAGGTTTTATGTGGATGCGTGGGCTGTGTCTCATGGTGGAAGCACTGGGATTGTGGCAGGCACCACGCTCTCAGACCATGCTCCAATTCGGTTGCTAGTGGAGCAGGGGTTGCAGTCTCATCCTCACAGAGGGTGTCTCATTCCAGACAGACTTATCAGGAGCCGGAGTTGATGGAGTCTGTGCCTTTTATGGGACAGAGTGGGTGGATTCAGAGGATGTGGCCGGGCAGGTTGCAGCCTTGTTGGTAGAGTCTAGCAGGCTTTCCCAAGGTTTTGCATGGGAGTGCCGTTCGCAGAAGCAGCAACAGAAAAAGGCACTCACGAGGAGCCTCGCCTCTATCCAGCAGCTACAGCAGGTGGGAGCAGGAGCTGAGTGCCCGAGTTGCCTTGGCGGCAGTGGAGGAGAGCCACTCAGAGTTCTATTACCTCTCCCTTGCTTCATTCTAGGCCCGCAAGGGTGACAGGATAAACAAGGAGTTTTTTCAGACGCATAGCCAGTGGAGGTCCGGAGAGAGGGTTTGAGCTTTGAGAGAGTTCAGGGGTGGTCAGGACAAGACCGGAGGAGGTTATGGGGATGGTACAGAGTACTATGTTGCACTCTTCAGGGCAAAGGAGTATACAGCTGAGGTGGAGACAGCCAGTGAGAGAGTTTGGGAGTGCACTGGCCGCGTGGTCACGACAGAGATGGGGAGGCTTGATGGCACCATTTACAGAGACTGAGCTGCTAGATGCATTTACAAAGCAGGAGGGGCAGACATGCCTGGGGGATGGCTACAGAGTACTATGTTGCACTCTTCAGGGCTTGCTGATTGAGTCTGGCCAGGCTCTTCGTGATGTCTGCAGAGTATGCAGACGACACGGCTCTCTACGTTGAGGATGATGAGGAGAGCATGGAGAGTGTTCGAGTTGCTCTTGACACCTTTTGCCTCGTGGCAGGTGCCAAGATCAATTGGAATAAGTCTATGGGCTTTTTGACAGATCCTGATTGTACCTGCGCCTGGGGCCAGGCCTGGGGCCAGACTTTAGGTTTCACTTGGGTGGAGAGGGGACAGACTGCTCGTCGGTATCTGGGTTTTCAGGTGTGCATTGATATCACTGCTGCACAGTAGTTTGTGCCTGTGCTGGCTTCCATGACGGCTTGGTTTGTTGCCTCCTGCTGGTGTTTCTCCAGATCTTACATTGCTCAGCTCCAGCGGTTGATCCACAATTTCTTATGGGCGTGATTGGATGGCTCTCAGTACACGAGAGCGAGGGTGGCCTGGCACACTATCATTCAGCCACGATTTGCGGGCGGGTTGGGGATCCTAGATCCAGAGTTGCAGAGCATTGCCCTTTTGGGCAAATTGTTTGTGAGGGGCTTTACTCCCGGATTGCACACTTGGAAGGTGTTATTACAGGAGGGAATCCGACAGTGTACTCTGTTGGGGTAAAGGCATTATGCCCACCCTTATAGTGTGTACAAGCCCATAAGTTATAGTACATAGTACACTTAGTACTTTTAATGTACTAAGTGCACTATGTGTACTAGTGCAATATACATGTGTGATAGGGGAGTCACACACTCACTTGGTGAGTTGACTTATCCCCACAACTCTCTCTCTCTCTCTCCCTTCTTCTCTGTGTGTATGTCTCCCACATGAACTCTAACCCTAATTATCTCTCCCATTCAACTGGTATCAGAGCTAACGTTCAGAGGTATCCACAGGCCCCACAGCTGTAAAGCACATCCCTTTCGCACATTTCTGAGATGCAGAAGTTCCAGCCGGGAAGAAACCCCAGTGAATCGAGAAGCCCACAAATCCAGCGTAATCAGGGTTCCAAATCCTGTGATGGTGATGGGGATGATGCCTTGAGCTTCTTCTGCATTTTCTGCAAGAGGTCAGCAGATTTCTGTGAGACGTGCAGTCAATGTGCGTGCAGTGAATGAGTGAGGCCGGAGGAGTGCAGCGGCGTACCCATTCGCACGTAGCAAGGCGTGTTATCGTTGAGCGCTAGACGGCAGGCCACTAGGCGAAGGCAGCAAGGCGTTGGTCGCTAATCGGCTGGCTACTAGGCGAAGGCGGAGGCGGCGTCAACAAACGTCTCGTGCGCGTGAGTTTGACTCCAACGCAGCCGGCACAAAAACTCATCGTCGCCACGCGTCAGCGTCTGTCCACAAAAAGGAGTCTCACCGAACCTGGCGTAACAGCAGCGCTGGCCTTGGGCAAGTTCGCGTCAACAAACGTCTTCTCTTCTGCGCTACTTGCTGCTGCAAAAACAGCAGCGTATACCGCCGTACAGCCTGTATGACCAGTACAGTTGGCTGTACGGCAAGTTCTCTACTGTATAGCAGAGCTCCGCAGCGTTTGGATCAGCATGAGCGTGTAGCAACATCAGCAAGAAGCGCCCCCCCCCCCCCCCCCCCTCTCTTTTCTGCAACAGCATCAGCGAACCCCCCTTTCCTGCAACAAAAAATCAGAAAATTACTCGAGGTATTTGCTTCAATTTTTTGGAATTTGCATGTCCAATTTGCAATTGAGCATGTACAATCATCAATTGAGCAGGTCAGGTGCCGAATTGCTCAATTTTTGAGCAAAATTGGCAAAATTGGGTGACATTGGTCACAATCAGGATCAATTTGCAGGAAATTGGATGTCAAAATTTGGGGTTTTTGATGTAATTGTGCAATTAAGCATTCATACATGCTGTATGATGTGAGAAATCGCACATTTGGGCAAAATTGCAGCAAATTGCACTGCAAATCAAGGGGCTTTTGTGCCGATTGGATTGATTTGCATGCAGGCAATCGCATTTGATGCTTTGGGCAATGTGTTGATGCCTGTCAAGCACTCAATGTGCCTGTAAATCAAGGGGCTTTCATGTATTGGCTTTATATGTGGCGAGGGGGAAGCATCGTGAAGACTCTGGATGCCTTCATGTGCGCTAATGTACCATGTATGATCAGAAATTGATCTTAAATCAAGGGGCTTTTCAAGATTTTATGCTTGTTGAGCTTGGCAAAGCAGCAGGCAAGACTTTTATGCCTTGAATCCTCAGAAATCAGCTTGCAGTCAAGGGGCTTTTGCCCAATTTCTGTTCGGGACTGTTGTATGCAGTGTTCGGGACTGTAAAAGTCTGATTTTCACTCTTTTGGACAGCCAGGAGAGCATTTATTGCTATTGTACCTGCTGGTACAGATTTGGTACAGCTTTGTACAAGTTTTGGCATGGCTGCACATTGATTTGAGTGAGGAAAAGGTTCATTTTCAGCTGTTGTACTTGCCGGTATAGGTTTGGTACATCATTGGTGAGCACTTAGTACTGCTGTACAGTACTTTGGAAGGGGAACAGAGCACATTTAAGGTGCTGTCCTAAATCTGCAGCAACTAGATTTTGGTGATTTCATCACATACAGTGGGAGTAGAGTTGCATTTGTGCTTCCACAGTGGGAGATAAAGCTTGGGAGAATAACTGTGAGCACTTTGTGTGCTTTTGGTGTAGTGTTTGCACATTTTGCAGGGAGTCAGGCATTGACAGGTTGCATATTGCTATGGCAACCACAGGTGAGAGCTCTTCATTGCTTCACATCAAGAAGCTTGAAGGCTCACATAACTATGATATTTGGCAAACCCAGTGCTATAATGTGTTGCTCCAGAAGAAGCAGCACAAGTCTATCAAAGAAAGGGGTGTAAAGCCCGCTTCTCTTACTGCTGAAGAGTGGGAAGATACGGATGAGCTGGCAAGATCTACTATCATGTTGTCTGTGTCAGACTCTTTACTTTTCAGCATTGGTGAAGAGAAGACAGCTTGGGGAATGTGGCAGAGATTGCAGGACTTGTATGGCCAGCAAAGTGCCTCAAGCAAAGTGTATTGGTTGAAGAAACTCATAGGTCTTCAAATGAAGGAAGGGGCGTCTATGGCAGCTCATCTAAATGAGTTTAATGGTATTGTCAGCCAAGTTATAAATCAAAAGTTGGTAATGGACGATGAGTTCAAAGCCACCTTTCTCTTATGCACTTTGCCAGAGAGTTGGGACACATTCAGGACAGCCACTAGCAATTCAAATGCTATGCTGTCATATGCAGATGTGGAGGGTGCTCTCCTTCAAGAGGAGATGAACAGGAAGAAGAACTTTGTTGGAAAGTCCAATGCAATGAATGCACGTGGGAGATCCCAGCAAAGGGGTAAAAGCCAAGAACGGGGAAGGAGCAAGTCTCGCTCCAAAAAGGACTTGGAATGCCATTATTGTGGCAAAAAGGGACACATCAAAAAGCAATGCTACAAATGGAAAAATGATCAAAAGGAAAAGGGAAGAAAAGACAAAGACAAAGACAAAGATGAAGCCAAAGATGTAAAGCCAAAGGGCAAAAGTGGAGTCAAGATTGAAGAAATCAATGTGTCACATGCAGTCTTCACTTGATGCCCATTCACTTCTTACAGGAGATGGTCATGGTATGCACTCATGGATCATTGATTCAGGTGCCTCCTTTCATGTCACAGGTTGCAGAGACTTGTTTGTCAGGTATACTGCTGGCAATGAAGGAGTAGTTTATTTGGGTGATAACCATGCATGCAAGATTCTTGGCAGAGGTGATGTGAGGCTTGTATTTTCAGATGGCTCACAGCTTATGCTCCATGATGTCAGGCATGTGCCTGAGATCAAGAAGAACCTGCTTTCTACTGGATAGCTTGATGATGCTGATTATGTTACCACATTTGGTCGTGGAAATTGGAAGATTAGTAAGGGCTCACTGGTTGTTGCCAGAGGCTCTAAGGTGGACACTCTTTACTTCATGCATGCAGGTGTTTGTCACCATGCTAATGTAAATGCAACCGAGCTGCCGGAAATCTCTATGTGGCATAGCCGGTTGGGACACATGAGTGTCAAAGGAATGGAGCAATTGTCTCGTTTGGGTTACTTGCCTTCTCTAAAGTTTTCAAGTTTTCAGTTTTGTGAGCATTGTATATATGGCAGGCAACTACAGTGCCCCCACAAGAAAGCTCTTGGACAGAAAGATGCTCAGTTAGAGCTTGTGCATACTGATGTATGTGAGATGCCTCAGCTTTCTTTGGGAGGGGAAAAATATTGTGTGTCTTTTATCGATGATGCCACACGGAAGGTGTGGGTTTATCCTCTTCATTTGAAGAGTGATACATTCTCAGTGTTTGAGAAGTTTGTTGCTCTTGTTGAGAATCAAACTGGCAAAACACTGAAGGCTTTGCGTTCCGACAATGGTGGAGAGTATATGTCCAAACAGTTTTAGGACTTTTGTGATGCTAAAGGCATCAAGAGGGAGCTCTCTACTCCTTATGATCCTCCACAAAACGGGACAGCAGAGAGGATGAACAGGACCATACAGGAGAAGGTCCGTTCTATGTTGTCACATGCTGCGTTACCTCATGGTTTTTGGGCTGAAGCTGTTATGACAGCCGTCCACCTAACATGAGGCTTGGTGGGAAAGTGCCAGAGGAAGTATGGACAGGAAAGCCTCCGTCATACAAGCACTTGAGAGTGTTTGGTTGCGTTGCATACGTGCACATACGCAGGGAAATGCGCACCAAACTTGATCCTAAGTCTCACAAATGCATATTCCTAGGATATGGTGACAGAGGTGAAATGGGGTATAGACTTTGGGATCCCGTGAATAGAAAGATTATACGCAGCAATGATGTCATTTTTGATGAAACATGCATGTATAAGGAGCCTGCAAGGCAACAGGAGCCTGGCAGAGTCATCTTTGATGATGATGGACATCATGGACAACAACCAAGGGCTGTAAATCAGCCATTACAGCAGCAAAACCAGCCCTTAAATGATGCTGAAAATGGTCCAAATGGACAGCCAGACATGGCAGAAAATATCCCTATGGATATGCCACAGTTAGAGGAGATACCGGGCATGATTTTTCAGCCTTATGGCATGGAACAGGAGCCACCAATAGGTGATATGCAGGCTGGACAGCAACCTGCAAATGATGGTCATTAGGTACGGAGGTCCACAAGACCCTCCAGAGCTCCTAACAGGTTTGTTCCAGGGGTTGACTACTTGATGCTCACTGACTGTGGGGAGCCCTCATGTTATAAGGAGGCTTTAATGAGGGCAGACAAGGCTCTTTGGGAGCGTGCTATGAAGTCAGAGATGGATTCTCTGCACAAAAATGGAACATGGAAGTTGGTGCATTTGCTTGCAGGCAAGAAGGTTTTGCCATGCAAGTGGGTTTACAGGCTCAAAGTTGCACCTGATGCAAAGCCAAGATACAAAGCCAGGTTAGTGGCTAAGGGCTTCAAGCAAGAATATGGTGTGGACTTTGATGAAATCTTCTCTCCAGTGGTCAAAATGACCACACTTAGAGCTGTATTAGCTTTGGTTGCACATGATGATTTGGACTTGATTCAGATGGATGTGAAGACTGCTTTTCTTCACGGTGATCTCCATGAGGAGATATATATGCAACAGCCAAAGGGTTATGCAGTGAGTGGAAAGGAGAAGCTTGTATGCAAGCTGAAAAAGAGTCTTTATGGGCTCAAACAGGCACCAAGGGAATGGTATCATAAATTTGATACATTCATGAAATCCCAGAATTTCAAGAGAAGTGACATAGATCATTGCTTATACACCAAGAAAGCTTTGGATGGCAGTCTATTGATCCTCATCTTGTATGTTGATGATATGTTGATTGCCGGGAAATCTCGTAAAGAGATGGATGCCTTGAAGAAGAGGCTGCATCAAACCTTTGATATGAAGGATTTGGGTGATGCAAATCACATTTTGGATATGCAGATACTTCGGGACAGAAATCAGCATGTGTTGTATTTGTCTCAGAAGGAATACATTGGCAAAGTCTTGCAGAGGTTCAATATGGACGGGGGGAAGAAGACTAGTACTCCATATGTGAAACTCAGTGCTATAGACAGCCCACAATCAGATAGTGGCAGGGCTGATATGGCCAAGATTCCGTATGCTTCAGCTTGTGGCAGTCTCATGTATGCCATGGTTGCTACTAGGCCGGACATTGCATTTGCAGTGGGAGTGGTTTCTAGATACATGGCCAACCTTGGCAAGAAGCATTGGGAAGCAGTGAAAGGTGTCATGAGATACCTAAAGGGCACACAGGATATGTGCATTTGTTTTGGCAAACAAGATGCATTAGTGCATGGTTACACGGATTTTGATTATGCCGGTCATCCAGATAACCGGAAGTCTACTACTGGTTATGTGTTTACATTCACAGGAGGTGCTGTGTCATGGATATCCAGGATGCAGAAGTGCACAGCCTTATCTACTACAGAGGCCGAGTATATTGCAGCCACAGAGGCTTGCAAGAAGGCATTATGGCTATCTCGGTTAGTGGTTGATTTGGGTCATACAGGGGATATTCCATTGTTGCATTGTGACAGTCAGAGTGCCATCCAGTTGGCAAAGAACCTTGTCTTTCATGCAAAGACGAAGCATGTGGATGTGAAGTATCACTTCATCAGAGAGGTGATAGAGAACAAGCAAATTCAGCTTGTTAAGATTCATACGGATGACAACCCGGCTGATCTGTTGACAAAGAGTTTGCCTCCGGAGCGGTTTGCTCATTGCAGACACTTGATGGGCATTGGATGAGGCCAGTTTCAGCCTTGATATAGCCTTGTATATTATCATGTACATGCTGTTTTTTCTTTTAAGGGCACTTTGCCTTTAAGTGGGAGGTTGTTGGGGTAAAGGCATTATGCCCACCCTTATAGTGTGTACAAGCCCATAAGTTATAGTACATCGTACACTTAGTACTTTTAATGTACTAAGTGCACTATGTGTTCTAGTGCAATATACATGTGTGATAGGGGAGTCACACACTCACTTGGTGAGTTGACTTATTCCCACAACTCTCTCTCTCTCTCTCCCTTCTTCTCTGTGTGTATGTCTCCCACATGAACTCTAACCCTAATTATCTCTCCCATTCATACTCCACGGAGGGGAGGAGCTTGGAGACCTCCTCTACGATTATCTTCACAGGGATGTACTTGCTTCTTTGTATCAGGTTCGCAATGAGGCCCGTGTTGCGTATCTTCGCAAGAAGATTGAGTTTGAGCATATGGATGAGGGTGACTCAATGGACAAGTTCCTTACCCGCATCAAGGATTTGCGAGAGCAGCTCATCAATATTGATGAGGTCATTCCAGATGGTTCACTTGTTTCTACAGTGCTTTAGGGTTTGCCACAATCCTATCAGGGTTTTGCTACTACTCTTCGTCTACTCATGAAGGGTAATCCAAACTTGTATATCTTTGATGAGTTGGTGACTCTCTTACTGCAGGAGGAGCAGTCTCGTTCTAATAGGACCACTATGCTTTCTGCTGATCAAGCATTTGGTGCCTTTGATCGAAACAAAGGTAAATCTGGGGCATCAAGTGGTAAACCTAAGGGCAAACCACATGCCCATTCAGATTCTATCTCGTCTAAAGAGGGTGACAACAAGAAAAAGAAGAGATGCAACTATTGTAGAAAACCTGGTCATCTTATTGAGGAATGTAGGAAGCGCATTGAGAGTGAAAAGAAAAAGAAGCAGCAAGGTTTGGCTACTATTGTGGACACTAAAGAAGAGGCAAACTTTGCTCATGAGGGATATGCATTAGTGGTTACATGCAGTTTGCCTGCTTCTTGTATGTCTATCTCAGCTGGAGATTGGTACTTTGACAGTGGTGCTTCTATGCACATCACTTCTTGCAGAGATCTCTTTGCCAATTTGCAGGATTCACCTCCAAGTGGCATAGTTATGTGTGCCAATGATGCCTCTTACTCCATTAAAGGCATTGGCAATGTGGAGCTAACAACATGTGATGGGGATAGCTTTACTCTTTGTGACACTTTATATGTACCAGGCATTAAGAAGAATCTCATTTTTGTTTCAGCCCTTGCATTATCTGGGTTTAAGGTTCAATTTTTTGATCATTGTTGCTCAATGTATGACAGCAGAGATTCAGCTTCTCTTATGCTTTCTGGGACATTATGCAGTGGCTTGTATAAGCTTGATATGTTTGACAGGAGTACTTATTCTCATGATGCTATGATTGCCTCCACATCCCGTGTGTTGAGTGACACTGAGTTATGGCATGCTCGGTTTGGTCACTTGAACTTCCTATCTCTTGTACGCGTGCAGAAGCAAGGTATAGTGCATGAGCTTCCTCCTATGCAGGTTCCCTTCAAGCATGTATGTGAGGGATGCATCCTTGGAAAGATCTTTGTGGCCCCATGAGGGCTCCATCTTTTGGAGGACACTTGTACTTTTCATCACGTTCATTGATGATTACACTCGGTTTTGTTTGGTGTTCGGTTTAAAAATGAAGTCAGGTGCCTTTGCAGCTTTCAGAGACTTCGTCCCATGGCTGAAAATGCTTGTGGACACAAGCTTGTCACATTGCGTACAAATCGAGGGGGGGAATATTTGTCAAATGAGTTCACAGCTTACATGCAGTTACATGGTATTTCTCATCAGTGCACTACCCCCCATACTCCTCAGCAAAATGGAGTTGCAGAGAGACGTAACCGTACACTCATGGAGATGGCACGTTGCATGCTCAAACGCAAGGATCTGTCCAGTAAGTTTTGGCTTGAGGCAGTTATGTGTGCCAATTATGTGCTTAACCGTTGCCCCGTTAAAGCCTTGAAATCTAAGACTGCCTATGAAGCAGGGAATGGCAGGATTCTAGTGGTGACTCATATGAGAGTCTTTGGGTGTTTGGCATATATGCATGTGCCCACACAACAAAGACATAAGCTGTAACTCGCAGCGGGTGCCCGGGGGACTAGGGCCTTTGACACACTTGTTGATACCATCAATGCATGTTAAAACACTTAAACATGGCCACAGACTTAACACATATCCATCATCACTTTGCATAAAACATAAAGCTGGACAAAACATCCACAAATGCTGAAAATGGAGCTTGCACGTGTGACACCGCATAGAGGCCGGAATGGGCCGACCCCCCCTTGGAGTATTTTATTACCCAAGGAGAATAATATCATGTACAAGCTTTGAGGGCCTTACTCTCCCCACGGGAGATGCCGGATTATCCCTATACAAATGCCATAACACAGCCCAACACAAGGCTACCAAGCCGGAACATAGGCTGTAGAAATGCCGAGCCAACAATATAATCCATATACCTCCGTGTGGGTACTGATTCTTCCCCAAAAACCACGGGTCTTCATGCAATAGAGCTGGTACAGCAAGTACAACTTCATTCAGCCGGTACAGCAGGTACAATGGCTGGTACAGCAAGTACAATGGTTGGTACAATAGGTACAGTGGTTGGTACAGCCGGTACAGTGGTTGGTATAGCAAGTACAATGACTAGTACAGTAGGTACAGTGGCTGGTACAACCGGTACGGTGGTTGGTATAGCAGATACAGCAAGTACAAATGCTGGTGCAACAAGTACAATGGCTAGAAATCATAATAAATAATTAAATGCCCTTGCCTTCAGTATTTCTTCGCGATGGAAGTCTCCAAAACAGTCCCCAACAGCCGGTATTCTTCATGGGCAGCCTTCAAGAGAGAGAGAAAGAGAGCAGCATTAGGGAAGCCTTCAACGGTGGTAGAGGCTAGTGTGCAGCAAGAGAGCCTCCATTAATGAAGAGAGAGGGCTCCAATTTATAGATTTGGGCCTCCCATGAGCTAAAATGGCAAAAAAAAGGCTACAATGACAAGTGGAGAGCCACACAATAGCTGAAGTGACAAGTGTGAGGCCACTTGTCTCACTTTGATCCACTTTCTAACAAATGTCAGGCCACTTGTCTCACCTTGGTCCACTTTCTTGCCACATGTTCCAATCTAAGACATGGGTCCTTCCATAATCTTTACCTCTAAAAATATCCCAACTGGTAGACATTCTGTCATAGGCACTTTGCCAACTCTTGGTATCTGCTCAATTCTAGATGTAATGACGCGAACAGAATTTCCATCGGAATCGGGCCAAAAATAGCAACTCTCCTAAATTTTAGGAGTGTGGTCCTTTGTATTCTAGGATAATCCCCCATTCCCAAAGCTTGTACTTTCCAAATATTTAAACATCCTGGAGTCCACCAGACCCCTTTCAAACTGGGAAATGTCCAGGCTGGTGACATAAGCTAGATGCAAAGGTAATCAAATGCATTTTCATTGGTTATAGTACTGAGAGTAAAGTATACAGACTCTATGTGCCTAATACAGGCAAGATCATTGTGTCAAGAGATGTTATCTTTGACGAATATGCATCTCAACCACTTGTCTCATGTACCAAACAGCCGTCTATTGGGCCGGAAGATGTCTTTGATACTTTGTTGCCTTTATTCAATTCAAATGTGGACAATGTACAGCAAGTTTCAGCTCATTTACAGCCACCTATGCCTGCTGAAAACCAGCAAAATCAGCAGCTGAAGTTGCCCCAAATTGATCCTGAAATGCCTCAAATTCATCAAGATACCTTGGGTGATGCATTGGCAGAGGAAGATGCAGATACTAGGAAGTCAAAAATTGTTCCTAGATGGCTGGTTGACACTTTGCGTGATAGCAAATAGTCTACATTTATGCCAGGTCGTACACGTGCTGCTTCTCACCATGCATCTTCACATTATGTGGATACAGCTCTTGTTGCCACCGCTTGTAATGAGGAGCCCATTTCTCATGTTGATGCATTGGAGGATGACCATTGGGTGGCAGCCATGCGTTCGGAGTTAGACTCCATCGACAAAAACGGTACTTGGGAGTTATGTGACTTGCCCTCGGGCAAGCGTGCTATTGGCACAAAATGGGTTTTCAAACTTAAGCGTAAGCCTGATGGTTCAGTTGATCGCCATAAGGCTCGCTTGGTCGCCAAATGCCCAACGTGAGGGCATTGACTATGAGGAGACTTTTGCTCCCACTTCACGTATGACTACCATACGTATTGTTATTGCATTGGTTGTCCACAAGCAGTGGCATGTACATCAGTTGGATGTTATAATTGCTTTTTTGAATGGCGATTTGCAAGAGGAAGTTTATGTGTCTCAGCCTCCTGGCTTTGTTCAAAAAGGTGCAGAAAATAAAGTATGTTGTTTACATAAAGGACTGTATGGTCTTAAACAGGCTCCTCGTGCTTGGTACCACAAAATTCATACATACTTGACTGCCAAAGGGTTTCAGAATAGTTTAGCTGAGAGTACACTTTATGTACGCCCCTTTATGTACGCCACATTGGGAACAATGTTCTCATCCTTATTCTTTATGTGGATGACATGCTCGTCACTGGCCTTGAAGAGGGTGATATCTCAGCTTTTAAAGTTGATTTGCAGCATGCATTTGATGTCACAGACATGGGGCATTTACATTACTATTTGGGCATACAGTTTATACCTTTTGAGGGTGGTATCATGTTATCTCAGTGTAGATATGTTGAGCAGCTCCTTGAGCGTTTTCACATGATAGATCGTAAACTTGTTTCTACTCCTATGGAACCAGGAAACTGTCACTTGGTGACTCAACCAGTGGTAACTGTTTTCTTCTTGGTGACTCATGCATCTCATGGCTCAGTAAGAAGCAGCCTACAGTGGCCACTTCTAGTTGTGAAGCTGAATACAGGGCAGCCTTTACAGCTATTGTTGAATGTGTTTGGCTACGATGCCTTCTAGCCGATCTTGGTGTTGGACAGCAGTCCCCTACCACCATTTACACTAACAGTCAGAGTGCTTTGGCAGTTGCATGAAACCCAGTATTTCATGCCCGCACAAAGCATATTGAGGTTCACTATCACTATGTCAGGGAAAGGCTCCATGGAGGAGAGATTGCCTCGCTTATGTGTCTACACATGCCAATATAGCAGATGGGTTTACAAAGCCTCTTTCGAGGGAAAAGTTTGAAGCTTTCCGCGAAGCTTTAAGCTTACAGCCTCTTCCAGGGTAGTCTGCTACACCCTGTCCCCGTTCACACCATTCACTTGAGGGGGTTTTGTTGGTCATGACCACTCCCGGCTAGTTCAGGTGTGAACACAGCTTACTCACGGGCATTTTTTCCCTGTGACTAGACACAAGTTTTTTCCCGTGTGAACACACTTATGTGTGTTGGGCACCTTGCCCTAGGCTACTTTATGTACTAACATTGTACTTTCATATTAATATATAGAGTACATCTTTTCCTGCACTCACGTTTCTCTGTGCTTGAGGTTGCGTGCATGTGTATGTGTGTGCAGGCTAGCTTCCCTCCTACCCAACAGTCGGTGTCAAATACGATTGTGGCAGACAAACTGGCCTTCTCCTTGGACTTCTCCTTGCCCTTACCATTTAGCTTCCTCGTGTTCTTCAGACTGGCCTTTCCAATATGCTTAGTGGAGACGCAATAAAAGCATTGTCCAGCAACCATCTTGGTGTGATGCTGTTTAGGGGTGAGGCGAGCCACCGAGGCTCTCCGAGTTGCCTTGTCCTTATCATCCTTGGCCTTACCCTTGTCTTTGCCTGTCTACTTCCGTTGTTGTTGAGTCCGAGACTTGGAGCTCTCTTGTGTCTGGAGGGTTGTAGCAAGACAAATTGCATCTGAAAAATCATGGGGCCGATGTGCACAAATGTCTGCTTGCAAAGATGGTTTCAAACCATCCACAAATCGCTCAACCTTCTACGATTGCCGGACAGTCCTTGGAAGCATGAGCAAAAGCTTCTAGAAATGAGTGAGATATAGTTGGTCATCGATTTGCCATGTTTTTTGCATAAAACGTTGTTTCTTCAATTCATGTTGATAATCTACGAGAATAAACTGTTTCAAGACCGCCTTGTGGCGGTCATCCTAGCAAGTCACGGAGTGGTGCCGAAGGTTGCATTAGTACGTACGCACCTTATTATAAGGTACGTTTTAGTGTAGAGTAAGTACTGTATTGTACGGATCCGTACGCCCCCCCCCCCCGGCGGGCTTTTCCCTTGACTAACCTTTTGTCCAAGATCCTCCCGCAGTTACCGATTTTTCACCACTCGTAGGCGCCGGTTTGTAGCCACTTATTTATCCATCCATAGGCGATGCCGCCAAGGAAGCACCAAGGGGGGTTTTGAACCCAAGACCTCTTGGTCCTAGGCAAACACCTTCACCAGTTGAGCTATCACCTCATTGGCAAGTACGTGGCAATTTTTAAAAACATTTTGGGTCAAAAAAAACCCTAGGCCGGTTGCCGTCTCCGATTTTAGTTGACTTATGCAAAGTGCAAACATAGCCATTCCTCTCATTGATACAGACATTGTAGCAAGAGATGATGATTATGCGGTGCCAGCTACTGCGGCCACCGCCATTGCAGAGCTAGAGATGAGAGTATGATAGTGAAGGAAACATGTTGACAGATGGAGCTCTCATTTTGGTAATTGTGTTGTTGTTGAATGTTCAGAAATGAATTGTTTTTTCATTCATTTTTTTGTATATATATGTAAACTATATAGAATATTTTTCATGTTTTTACGAACCTTACGTATTTAACGTACCTCAAAATCTCAACCTGTACTTGAATGCATACCTTACCGTACCTTTCCACCTTGGTGGTGCCTAAGGTGGTCTTCCCACCACAAGAGAGCGGCACTCATCAAAGCCATATGCACCAAATGGAGGTGAAAAATATTTGAACCACCTATTGCTGCCAGCGTGGCAGCCATCTCGCAGGACTTCTCCATCCATCTTCTTGTTCAACTTGGGAGGCTTCAAAAGCTTCATTAATTGAGCTTGTTTCTCATGAGGCATGGAGGAAGAACTCGGCAAACTAGTAGTCCCTCCATGTTGAGGCGGTGAAGGCGAGCAGGAACTGTTCGGAGAATCCGGTGGAGAGGGACTCGGCAAAGGAGGCCGTTGGTGATGCGAATGGCGTCTCTCCTGCCGACTACGCGCAGGTGTAGAATGATGACTGCTCAACTCTTTAGCGAAGTTCATCCAACACAGCTTGCGTGCATCCAAAGGAGTGAAAATCCCTCCTCCAAAAAGTTTTTCCACTTTGTTCTCAGAATCGTCCAGCACTTGCTTTGAAGCACGGGCCCTTGTAGATTCGAGTTCCGGAATACTAGGTGCTCGAGGTGCGGACTCTCTTTCCTGTCGAGACGGGCAGATACAACCTCCATTTTAGTTACCTGTGCGCGTCCATGGATGCCTTCATGCTGAGAAGCAAATCAATGAGTTATGAATCCATGACAAATATCTAGTGATCAAGGATTGGGTGAGGGATCTCAGCCTTGCGTGTTGAGGTAAGGTTTGATGGGACAATATACCCCAAATAACCCAGGTGCAATGGAGAGAACCCAAATATTCACTTTTCCCAAACCCGAACGCACACGGGTGCCGATAAAGAAAAGAAATTTGGAGGCTTCCTAGGCTCTGATACCAACTATAGAATGCTTGCGCCTATGTGCTAGGGTTTGAGAGAGAAAGAAAGAAAGAAAGAAAGAAAGTTGTATTTACATCTTCAAAAGGCCAAGATGATCTATGAGACCAAAAGGTTACATCATATCCATGAGGTACATCATCCTGGGTACAAAATAGTAATAAAGAAAGATAACAAAAATCTAGAACTATAAAATCTGATCTAGGTACACGAGTAGAGGGCTCTCATATCACCTTAATACATCCCTCATGGGCCGTTGTGACATGGTGCTCAAGGTCGTAAAACTGAGCTGACGCGTGAAGGTCCGCGATGGTGGGAGATGATGGCTCGGATCCTCCTGTGGTGGTGTGGCCGTGGGCGAGGGCCATGGGGTTTGGGGCGTCGAGCTCTGCATAACTCAGTGGCTCTGTCGAGTGTCACACCTCTTGGCCGAGCTCCTGCACTAGCCTGTGGTCCGGGTATGGTGGGTGGATCGGCCCTTGAAGCTCTGGTCTGGAAGAAGTCTGTGAGAGCTCTCTGTGCTGGTCCTCGAGCAAGTATAGTTGATTTGGATCTCACTAAGGACTCCTTGTGTCTGTGAAGCTCTAGAAGAAAAAGTCCGAGGCATCTCTGATCTGGGAAGTCCATGATCCTGGAAAAAGGTCCGAACCCATCCCGGAAGAGGCAGTCGAACCTCTCCCGAATCTCATAGTATACAGGGAGGGCATCGGAATAAGTAATGATCCTTTGTCTCGGTGTCATCATTTGGTCCCTTCACCAGTCTTGACTAGTGTTTCACACACTGAGCGGAACCAAGTTGTGAATGTGGACTTTCCATAGAAGAAAGCGACAGCATTTTACTGGCATGGTTTGGCCTGAAAGATGGGCATACAACATGAGTAGCATGGGATTTTATTCATCAAAGTGACTTATAATATTTATAAGTCGGTGTGTTCACATATCATTAATGATGGGCTGGACATACTATTGTTTTTGGGCTTGGACGGGTGGACAAAAGGAGGCGTACCTTTTTGGGGACGGGTCTGGAACGAGGCAGCCGGGACGCCTTTTTTTTTTTCCGCTGGTTTTTTGGCCGTTTTTTTTCCTATGGTTTTTTCTGCTGTTTATGGCCGTTGCTTCTGCCCATTTTCTCCCGTTGGTGGCTGGCAGCTGTGCCCGTTTTCTCCTGTTGGCACTGTGGCCTGCCGTGACCTGCACCATGCTTGAGCCTTGGAGCCGCCTATAAGGCTTGAGCTCTCCTCTCTCGCTCTCCCACTCTCTCACTCTTGGCCAACCTCCCCACTCCCTCTCCCCACTCTTAAGCTTAAGCAGCTCTCTCTCTCTCTCTCTCTCTCTCTCTCTCTCTCTCCCCCTCACTCTCTCTCTCTCTTCTCTCATTCTCTCTCTCTCCCCGTCACTTCCTCTCTCTCTCTCTCTCTCCCGTCGCCGCTGCAGCAGGGCCTGCCCCGCTCTTCGCTGTTCCGCCTGCGCCCCCTGCTCTCTCTCTCTCTCTCTCCCCGTCACCTGCTCTTCGCTGTTCCGCCTGCGCCCCCTGCTCTCGGCCTGCGCCCCCTGCTCTCTCTCTCTCTCTCTCCCCGTCACCTGCTCTTCGCTGTTCCGCCTGCGCCCCCTGCTCTCGGCCTGCGCCCCCTGCTCTCTCTCTCTCTCTCTCTCCCCGTCACCTGCTGCTGCCCCTGCCCTCCTGCCCCCCCCGCTCTCTCTCTCCCTCTCTCTCTCCCCGTCACTTCCTCTCTCTCTCTTCCCGCCACAGACCCAGCCCCCCCCCTCTCCGCTCTCTCTCTCTCTCTCTCTCTCCCCGTCACTTCCTCTCTCTCTCTCTCTCTCCCGTCGCCGCTGCAGCAGGGCCTGCCCCTCTCGTCGCCGCTGTAGTAGCAGCCCCCTCCTCTGCTCCTCTGCTCGCCCTTACCCTCTCTTGAGTAGGGTTTAAATTCAGTACCCCCCTGAGGGGGAGGGGGGGGGCTCCCTGTGGGCTATTTTCAGCACCCCCGTGATACAACATGGCCCCTAAACTGAAGTCATTTGCAACCATGGCCTCGAACCCACCCCCCCTTCCACCCCTTATCAAACCTCAATCCCCATGGGAGATCTTCATCATGGGAGAACTGAAGAAATTGCAACAGGAGGTCTCCACCCTCAAAACTGAGCTGACACACAAGGAAACAAAGATTGCCAGTCAAGAAACAAGGATTGCTGGCCTCGAAGCTCAATTGCAGGACATCAAGAACAAGCAGGAGATTCAGGAAGCAGCCCAAGAAGCAACCCAAAAAATACAGGAAACACAACAAGAAAGCACAAAACCTCAGGTAAAATCAGAGAACTTTGTCAGTGAAGTACTGTCAGTCCTGAAAGAAAATGAAAGGGTCAAAAGCCTGGAAACTTTTGTTCGAATTGGGGGCTTGCCAGAAGATTGGTCAGTAGGTACCAACACAGATGAACAGCTAGAGGGATACATCTTGGATGTAGATATCATAAAGGAACGACTCACTAAAGTGGTACCTTTTATAGACCTTGGTGACCCAACTGACATTCAAATTAAAGGGAAACAGGCTAGGGTTCGATACTATGATATGATTGATAAGATCAAGGTAATGAAGCAGACTAAATCATTGCAAGGTACCTCGGTGTGGATTTCTGATGAGTTGACCCCACTACAACTAAAGAATAGAGCGGGGGAACTGGCCAAAGTCAGAGAAGCAAGGAAACAAGGGAAGTGGGCGGTCTATAGAGGAGGAAAAGCTATCATCAAAGATTTTAAAGGTCCACCCTCCTTTTGAAGGACATGAACTTGATACTTATACATATCTAATCACATTAAGCACATGGTGATTTTACCATTGTAACATGTAACTCTCATGAGTCATGAGAGCTTTGAAGTTAGTTTCTTTTTGATCCCACATGCACTTTTCTTTAACCGATACCCCGAAGTGGATTGTAACCAAAGATGTATTCTGATCTGTCCTATAGGTCAGCTTTGGCCTCGACAGGACGTTAATATATCTTTCTTTCTTTCTTTCTTTCTCTCAACCCGCAAGCTTTCTCTAAGCTCTAGCCTCTTAACTTTTAAGCCTTAAGCCTGTTTGGTGTACTTATTAGCGCTTGTTCGGTGTTTGCGCCATGTATTGTACATTTAAAGTGATGCCTTGAAAGTTCAAAGTGTAAAAACATAAATGTTATTTTATTTAGTGTGCTTTGTAGTCAAAAAGTTGCATATTCCATATATCGTTCCCGTCCCCCCGTTCCCTGCCTGTTGCTGTTCCCCATGCCCGTCCCCGTTCCCTGTCCCATGTGACTATGGTTTTTGGACACCTAACCCTTGTATGCTCGTACAAGGAGAATTGTGTGTTGTTTGTTTGCCTTGAATTGTTTCAGGTAAACATTATGGTTGAAAAGCCTGGTCTATATGGTTTTCTTACGGATATGTCCAAGGACTATGGATTGAGTTTTTGGCTCCTTTTTCCTTGGATGGAGTATGTTTTTGGCTCCCTTTATTTGGGATGCAGTGGATTTCTGGAATTCATGGATATCTCATGGATCGAGGATTTTCTATAGATTTCTATTGGCGGCTGAAATGCCTGCAAAACTATCTGTTGCGGACATGCTTATGGGAGAACTGGGATATTTATGCCTGTGACTTATTCTCATCTTATCTTCTAAACTTGAGCCCACTTCTCCTTCAAGTCTGTGATTAGGATACCACTATGGAATGCACGTGGTAGAGTGAACTTGAGCCCACCTCTCCTCCTAGGTGTGTGGTGGGAGTACCAACACGGAGTGCATGTGGTAGAGTGAACTTGAGCCCATCTCTCCTCCAAAGTGTATGTTTTGGGTATCGGCATGGAGTGCATGTGATAGAGTGGACATGACGCCTTGTTGGTTGGGGACTTATGTCTACGCCAAGGGTCATGTGATCTGGATTCACTCATGGAAGGGTGGTAGCCCTGGTGAGTGATGACGTGAACTCATGGAAGGGCAGTTGCCTTGGTGAGTAAAGCCTCGTGGAAGGGAAAACCCCAGCGAGCATGTTCATTCATGGAAGGGTGGTATATCCTGTCCTCTGGTGGGGCTGTCCTGGCCCATATTTGGTAGTCTCCACTCTCAGCTGGTGAGACGAGGATCAAGATGCAGATCTGGTTGATTGCACATCTCACCCCAAAAGATAGGTGTGTGTCCATGTAGTGTGGGCGGAAGATGAAGCCATCCTTTGTCAGGCATAGGAGGTCATCTCTGTAGAAGGCCATCTTCGACCATAGTGGACGACTATGTGAACTCCATGTCCTTTGAGTATTCAGTTTGATAATGTCCTTCCTGATAACCCTGTTCCGCTGTGTGCGGCTGAGAGCAACAGATGGGGCCTCTATGCTGTACTTGAACTGGGGGAGTGCCTCCATCTGCATGCCGTGCATGCCAAACCAAGTGCCTACTTGTGCATACGAGCACTTTGTATCTCCCTTGAACTGTCTCAAGGACTCCAGGGCTAGGTGGGGTTATCTATCTAGTGGAAGCTCCCATAGCCTGTTCCATTATGTCACTGTCTGGAATAAAGCCTCTGTCACTATCAGTGCAGCCCGCATCTTTGCTCGCACAATCTCATGTGGCACTGATGGCTTACTCCTAATCATGTGCGAGATCATCGCCACTAGGGGCCTCTCCATCGGCTTCCACCCATCATATGCCTCCTCTGTATCTGTCTCGGCCGGGGCTCTCCACTGTCTCCTCCTGTGGTATAAGCTGGGAGCCCAGCTGGGGACACCATACAGTAGTGCAGGTGTAACTAGAGTATCAAATAGCGCTTTGTCCTCGTCTCCTGAAACTGTATCTGTGATTATTGCCTCTCTAACGAGCCAAGGGTTGCATATCCCCTCATCAATCTAGCTTCGGCCGCCTTCCGCATTGAGAACTGAGGTCCAGCAAAAGTGATCCCAAGGTATACATATGAGGTAACATACTGCACATGCTTTCCACTATATGTAAACTGTACTGGAGATCTACTTATTCACTGTGGGGAGATGTTAAAGATCATGACCTTGGTCTTTCCAAGGTTCACAGTGAGGTCGCGGTCCTTGCTAAAGGCCCTTAATGCATCCAAATGCCTTTGAAGCCCCTCTGGTGAAGAACAATATCATTTGCATACAAGAGGATTGGTATCAGGACTTGTCACCAGCCTGGACATTTCCCAGTATGAAAGGGGTCTGGTGGACTCCAGGATGTCTGAATATTTGGAAAGTACAAGCTTGGGGAATGGGGGATTATCCTAGAATACAAAGGACCACACTCCTAAAATTTAGGAGAGTTGCTATTTTTGGCCCGACTCCGATGGAAATTCTGTTCGCATCATTACATCTGGAATTGAGCAGATACCAAGAGTTGGCAAAGTGCCTATGATAGAATGTCTACTAGTTGGGATATTTTTAGAGGTAAAGATTATGGAAGGACCCATCTCTTAGATTGGGACATGTGGCAAGAAGGTGGACTAAAGTGAGACAAGTGGCCTGACACTTGTTAGAAAGTGGATCAAAGTGAGACAAGTGGCCTCACACTTGTCATTTCAGCTATTGTGTGGCTCTCCACTTGTCATTATAGCCTTCTCTTGCCATTTTAGCTCATGGGAGGCCCAAATCTATAAATTGGAGCCCTCTCTCTTCATTAATGAGGCTCTCTTGTTGCACACTAGCCTCTACCGCCGTTACAGGCTGCCCTAATGATGGCTACTCTCTTTCTCTCTCTCTTGAAGGCTGCCCATGAAGAATACCGGCTGTTGGGGACTGTTTTGGAGGCTTCCATCGCGAAGAAATACTGAAGCCACTGTACTTGCTGTACTAGTCACTGTACATGCTGTACCAGCATCCGTACTTGTACCAACCACCGTACCGGTTGTACCAGTCACTATATCTATTGTACCAACCATTGTACCGGCTGTACCAGCCATTGTACCTGCTGTATCGGCTGAATGGAGAGTTGTACTTGCTGTACTTGCTCTATTGCATGAAGACCCGTGGTTTTTGGGGAAGAATCAGTACCCACTCGGAGGTATATGGATTATATTGTTGGCTCGGCATTTCTACAGCCTATGTTCCGGCTTGGTAGCCTCGTGTTGGGCTGTGTTATGGCATTTGTATATGGATAATCCGGCATCTCCTGTGGGGAGAGTAAGGCCCTCAAAGCTTGTACATGATATTATTCTCCTTGGGTAATAAAATACTCCAAGGGGGGAGGGGAGTCGGCCCATTCCGACCTCTATGTGGTGTCACATGTGCAAGCTCCATTTTCAGCATTTGTGGATGTTTTGTCCAGCTTTATGTTCTATGCAAAGTGATGATGGATATGTGTCAAGGTTGTGGCCATGTTTAAATCGTTTAATATGCATTGATGGTATCAACAAGTGTGTCAAAGGCCCTAGTCCCCCGGGTACCGCCGCGAGTTATATTGGTATCAGAGCATAGGCTTCCTTGGAAGTGGAGGCTTCCTTCTATCAATAAGGAAGAGAAAAGATCTCAAGTGAGGACCACACTTACCATCATTGCTATTAAGCATGGCCAGCCACTTCAGAGCCTATGAAGCAAGAGCATGAGCAATAGACAACTTGGTCTAAGGATTTATGAATTCACAAAATTTATCTTGGAAGCATGGAGTTGGCTTTATGTGCACACATTTAGCACTCTTTCCATATGGATATTGTGGATTATATTATCAAGCTTACAGGCAAGCTATATGGAGATATATCTCGGGATATCTTAAGGATATGGTGAGGAGATATTTCTTTTGGCTTCATGACCAACCTGGCAAAGAACAGCTAAGTATACTTTGAGTTTGCAAAGTTGGTGCTTTTGCTATTCACTATGAAGTGTTTTTGATGTTCTCTAACCCTTGCATAGCCATGCAAGAAGAAAGGTGGTGTTGGTTGTCTTGAGATGGTTTTAGGGAAACATTGTTTATGGCTCCCATTGAGATGGATTATATCTGTGGAGATTTCTTTCTTGGACGAGATTTATATAGATATTGGGCTTCACAAGCAATTTCTATGGACGAATCTGTCCGGGGGGGGGGTCTGTCCATTCGGCCTCTATGCGGTGTCACATGTGCAAGCTCCATTTTCAGCATTTGTGGATGTTTTGTCCAGCTTTATGTTCTATGCAAAGTGATGATGGATATGTGTTAAGGCTGTGGCCATGTTTAAATGTTTTAATATTCATTGATGGTATCAACAAGTGTGTCAAAGGCCCTAGTCCCCTGGGCACCGCCGTGAGTTACAGGACTCCTGCTAAATGTTCTCCTGGTCCTTTCTATTTGTCTATGTAATCCGAGATCTCGTCAATGTGTAGACCAAATAGAGTAGGAAACAAGGGGCAGCCCTGCTTCACCTCGATAGTGCTATGTATGATCTTTGAGTCACCTCCTAGAGCCCGTACTCTGCCTGTGAGGACTGACTCATAGAGTGTAATGATCCCCAAAGCATCGTTGCTGGCACTCCCATATCTTGCAGTCTCCTCACTAGTCTGCCCGTGGGACGGTATCAAAAGCCTTGCGGAAATCCACAAAGCAACAATATATCCAATGCCCGTGAGCTCAAAGATATGAGAGAGAGAGAGAGAGAGAGAGAGAGAGAGAGGAGAGCAGCAGAATCACACTTCCAACACACATGAGCCCGAAACTACTCTCGTGTATTATGTACAAGAAGACGTAATGCAACTGAAATTCAAGTTCAGATGTGGCTGATAATGAAGACTCCAAACCCGAACGCACACGGGTGCCAGAAAAGATAAGAAATTTGCAAGTTCCCTAGGCTGTAATACCAACTGTAGAACACTTGCACCTGTGTGCTAGGGTTTTCCAGAGATAGAGAGAGGAGTGTGGCGGAATCACACACACAACACACACAAGAGTCCTAAACTAGTCCTGTGTATATGTACAAGAAGAAGAAATACAACTGAAATTCAAGTACAAGATGTGGCTAAGAATGAAGGCATCAAATCACAGCCCTTTGACCTACTACTATTCACTCGTGGCTATCACTCCATGTACAAAGAGACGCTCTCTGAAGTACAACGCTGAGGACAACAGATGAATATGACAATTTGGCTACCCATATACATACATACATACATACATATGTATATATGTATGTATATGGGTAGCTGTCGGGCACTTGTACCCGATTGCCACGTCATCATTACCATGTGGCAGTGCCACGTATCCTTTGCGCTGTCCAACTCTGCTTGTTGTTTGCTATCTTATGTCCGGTTGTGCCCTGCGTACTTGTAGGTGTGTCACAATCAGAAAGCCCAATCATAATTTTTCTCATCGAAAGATTTTCCACTGCTGTGAATGCTTGCCGTTCACCTTCTCTTGTGAGCGTTGTCACAGTGTCGCTTTGTACTACGGGCACCACTCCCTCCTCTCACATCATATCACTCACACACTCTCACTAGCATGCATCAGAGAGAAGATTAGAGAGAGGTTTAGCAAGAGAAAAAGCTCAATTGCACAATGGAAGAATGTCCTTGCATTATGACAGAAATTGCCTTTTATACATGGCCATAAGTGACACACACACTTGAATTGTAGCAGCCAAAGCTTCTATTTGGCCTATTGCTTATACATTGCTTCATCTCATAATACATTGATGCATAACAACACTAGAGAACAAATCTTGGCGCGCTCTTGAGGCGGGAAACATTGACATGAGACGGATTTACGGTCAGTCTCATCTCCACAAAACAACATAACTCCTCCATGGTAGTGTTCATGTTCTCCAGGGCAAGATTGTCTAATGTTTTTTGATAGAGACTCAAATTTGATTAGTCGTGATATGTCCTAATTGATGGTTGATAATTAATGTGTGCTCAAATATGCCTGCTCAGATGCCTCTTGTTTCCTTGCAGGTATGAAGGATTTGAACAACCATTTACTCGTGGATTTGCTTTTATGGGTAAAAGGAAACTCACCTCCAGCCCATATGCTTCTCATTTCTGGTGACAAGGATTTTTCCAGTGTCATGCACAAGCTGCATATGAGAGGGTATAATGTTCTCTGGGCTCACCCAGAGGGAGAAATTTCTCCTGATCTCTTGAGTGCTGCAAGTAAAGTTTGGGCTTGGGATAGCATCATGAAGGGAGTTGGATTAGTTGCAAGGTCCTGCATAACTGGTACATCACTCAAGAATGATAAGTGGCCTCGTTCCAAACTTGTATCTTATTCATCACAAGGTTTTTCTACACCACAAGTCCAACACAGCCAAGATATTCGGCTTGAACTAGATATGAAAAGGGATTCTTCTAATTATAAACTGAAAAGGAGACCAGAGAGCATCCCAAAGAAAGTTGTGGAGCAGGTTGTTGATATTATAAGACTGAGGCCTAATGGCTTCACCGTGGCAGCTTTTAGACGTCAACTGGGCAGGTCGGGTTTGATACTTGACAAAGACTTTTATGGTCATAAAGATTTGCTGTCCTTTTTGCTCTCAATTCCAAAAATAAAGGCAAGCCTTGTGTGGACTAGTGATAGAACTAGAACCTATATGTTTACTGAGGATTGCGCTGAAAGCACAAGTATTACAGATGACAGTGAGGCAACATTTCCTGCTGGATGTGAAGATGGCAAAGACATAAGGTTAACAATGCAGGAGACACTCCGAGTGAGGCAGAAAAGTTCAACGGAAGAGAAAAAGAAGGTAACAAACATGGTTGAAGCTGTCTTAGATCCTCAGCAGCGCAATAGGTCGACCAATGAGGAGCAGGGAGATAAGATTGCTACAGGCTTTCCTCCTGATGATAGGGTAGAAAAATTACCAGGATTATCATCAGTTGACAAAGGTGCATTTTCAACGAAGGCCTTTTTCAAATCCAACTTTCTGGGAAGATTCTGGAAAATTCTGGGCTTTACAATCACTAAACCAAATATAGCACTTCCGGAAACAGCCCTTGTCAGTAAGGACACAGAGACCAATTGCAAACACAAAAGTGAGGATACAGAGACATCTCTTTGCTCTCAAACTTTGCCGATGGATGGGAAAAAACAGCCAATGTCTCAGAGAAAACCAACAACGGAACTAGTAGAAGGGAATCAACATGAGGTTCTCAACAATGCTTTGCATAAGGATATTGAGGTTTGCAGCTGCTGTGCAACATCTGAAAGTCTACATGGGAATGGGAAAAAACAGCCAGTGAAGCAATGTGAGGTGCTTGAAAATTTGCAGGAGAAAAGAGAACACCAGCCTATTCTTGAGAGGAAGTCAACATGGAGATTGGAAGGAGGGAAGCAATATGAGGTGCGTAAGGACACTTTGCTTACATTGCTCCTTTCTAGGGTGGGAGGGGATCCAACTGCCAAGGGAGTTCTAAAAAATATAGGATTCACAGACGAGAAGTGGGAAGAGGTAGTGTCTTATTTTATGAGCGAAGGGGGAAAATTTCTGATCACTAGAACAACCACCATGCAAGTATTGCCGAAGCCGTCTTTTCAGAGCCTTGATTTTTCCCTAGTTTTCTCTTTGAATTGTCGATAAGAGGACTTATAAGGTAGTTTATTTATTGCCTTTTTATTTAAAATTCCTTCAGTTTCTTTGAGAGTGAGCATACATGAAAGAAATCAAGTAAAGTATTGGTGAGAAAATGGGACGGTGGGGAAAAGGGTTGAGGGGCTTGTTTTGTTTTAGTGGACCAAGTTGTAAACTAAGTGCCTTTGATGGATTCACACACTGATCCAAAATATTATTACTAAGTGGGACGGTGGGGAAAAGGGTTGAGGGGCTTGTTTTGTTTTAGTGGACCAAGTTGTAAACTAAGTGCCTTTGATGGATTCACACACTGATCCAAAATATTATTACTTCGTACATTTTGTTGGTTATACTGAAAGAGATGAAAGGTAGGCTTATTAAAAGTGTAACAGGCCTGTGTTTCGCGGAGACTTTAATCAACAACACAATTCACAAATGAACAAAATGCAAGAGTTGTGCCCGTGTATGAATACTGTGAAGATGTGCTCAGTACACCATGGGGTGCCAGGGACAAGCAAGCTAGGGGAGTGTTATGTACCTAGCGCTAATCCTCGGATTAGCACGTCTAATCCAGCAGGGTTAGGGGCCCCGGATTAGGAGCTAGCAGGTAGATACAACGGGCAGATTAGCAGACCTAATCCTCAGATTAGCAAGCCTACTAGCTAGCTATAGCAGGTTAGCTATTTATAGGGGCATTTATTCTTATATAAGTGATGACTTGGGTTATTATTCGGGTGTCAGTTGTGCGTTGCATTTCTGATGGGTCTGTGTCTGGATCCGGGTTTCTACTCCTACCGTGGACATTGTAGATCACAGATAGTCTTGCCGAGGGCCTCCGTGGAAGGCGTTGGTGGTATGGGATCCCAATGTTGACTGGGATGTCTTTGTGGAGTGGGATCTTTGCCCCTGGCTTGGGGATGGATTGAAGTACTGATCCTTCGGTTGGGTGGCGAGCTGGCCTACACCCCTTCTATTTGGTTTTCTCTAATCTTGTGTTGGGACTGTGTTTATGAGAGCTTGGTTGAACAGGCCTGGGAGGCCTCTTACTCTTGGTATCAGAGTAACCTAAAGGCGGAGTCTGCAAAGGTTTGCGTGTCTTTCATGGTTTATCTTGCGTTGGGATTCCCAGGGATTTCTGTGGGCACCACAGTTGATTTGTCTTGTTAGATGTATGCTTTCTAGGGTTACTGCTGAGTAGATGTATGTGGATTCTGAGAGAGGGGAAACTGGAGACTCATGCATATATAGAGGGGATCTGCAGAAATTTGTAGAACTCTTGCTTTACTCTGGTTGACTCTCAGAGGGCCGTGTTTTCAGTATTTAGAATCCTAGACATGTACGGTACATGGGGGTTGTACTCAGCATGTGCATTGAACAGAAGGGGCTAGGCGCTTAAGTGAACATGGGCTGGTTACGTAGACACATGTTGGGCACCAGGTGTAGCAGCACACAGCCGGCTGGTGGGTGCAGGGCAGGTTGCGCCAGCAGCCATTATGGCAGCAGCACATGGCGCATGAGATCAGCCAGTTTGCTAACGCAGCATACAAGGTTGGTGGTGCAGCATGGCACAGCAGAGAGAGAGCAGACACCATGGTGGCCAGCGGATGTGTCAGGGCAGAGACAACATTGCTGTGTGCTGACAAAGCCCTAGGGCACCGGAAGGTTCTGGGCGCTGGCTGGCTGCAGGCCGCCATGAGAGAAAAGCGGGGCCTAGATATTTTTGGAGGGTCGCCTAAAAACACCCTCAATCAGAAAGCATCCTGTTTTTTAAAGCAACCTTGGTCACTTTTAGGAAGTTCTAGAAAGGGACACCCATATTTTTAAAGGGAAAAGCACTATAAGTTTTTTTTAAAAAAAATTTAAAAAAAAAGAGCTTTGGTTGCCACCTATTTAACAAAGCACATAGCCCTTCTTCAATCATTAAACCTTGAAGTTTCCTTATGTTCGGCATGGGACAAAACAACGAGGAGCAGACTATGCACCTCTCTTTTTGTACACAGAGCTTGGGGAACCTTTGGTAAGTGATTTCATGCGATATTCTCAAGCTTTTCACCAATGGTTTTTGAAAATTCAGAATCAACACATGTTCATCTCCATGTTTTTTGGTAGTGAAAGAGATACATCCTGGCTTTTTTCTCTCTTCCATCTCTCATTCCCATGGCGACACCCCCACCCTCTTCTTTACTGATGATTTATCGGATCATGAGCAAGAACAGGAAGATACAAGGGCAGCTGTTGGGGAACCTGGCCATGATCCCGAGTTTGGTCACCATGCCATCATGGTGGAAGAAGAGGATATAATTGTGGTTGAGAAAGCTTATTTTGACAGTGCGATACAGAAACTTCGAGCAAAAGTTTCTACCAGGGTATCACTATTCTGCAGAAGGTGGTGGCTATTACTCCTGCGATTGCAAGGCCTACAACAGCAACTCCGTTCCTCACTCTAAACGTCTTCCTGGAAGAGGAGGGGGGAACTAAGGCAGTGGTTTATGCATGGTTAAATCGGTGGAGTGTCCATTTTGAGTTCCATCCTCTCCAAGATGCTTGGAAGATTCAGATGGTACAAGGCCTCCTGAAAGGGAAAGCCTTGTCTTGGTGGACAGAGCTTCGGACAAGCCTACTGCACGTCACTGGAATAATGGAGTTCTGACCTTGATGTTCAAGAATGGCATGTATTCTTTCCTTCTCTTCTTCCTTCAGGTTAGCATTTGTAATAGCTTTAGATGAAGCTCACCGAGTTGGAAATTGGTAGTATGAACACGTACATGGGACATGGGCCTAGGCACATGGGCTAGTTTGGAGTACATGTTAAGGGATGAGGTCCTCTGGGTGGAAAGGAGTATGACATGGTATCTAGGTTCATAGAGCTAGATATGGAGACCATGTTCTTTGACATCTTTTTGCACAAGTTTAGAGAGTTGCAGGCGAAAGCAATGCATATGGATGCTGTAACTTGGTTGAACAAAATGCTAATCAATACACTTAAATACACTAAGATTTGATGGACACTTGCTCAAATAAAAGAAGTAAATTGCTGAATTGACAAGGGACACACAATGAGCCGGAACGATCGATCCCTCCCTCAAATAAAGTATATTGATCTTATTGATCTTGGGAGAATAAGGTACATAGTGTCATGGGCATTTCTGACCAGATTTCCATACCAATGCATATGAATACAGTATTGCAAACAAGTGGTTGTCGATGTAGACTTGCAATCCACACTACTCTCTCAACTGCCCATGTTCCCTACCATCTGCTCTCTATTGCTCCACCAACACATGGTAGCAACAATCTGCGAGAGAGAACGTAGGATAAGAGAACACTACACAGGATATGAGATCTTGTCATCCGGTTACTCCCTCCTGCTACTTGCTCCCATATTTAAGCATAAAAGCTTACCAATAGCAAGTAGAGTCGATGACAGCGGAAGCCTTCGCGATGGAAGTCCTTGGAGTGTTGAGACCTTCGATTTGTCGCCTTTCTTCGCGACAAAAGTCTTCAAGAGGATGAAGGGAACCTTGGGAAAGCTTTCCCTATGGTTCAACTTAAGAAAGGAGGGTTGAAATTAGGGTTTTTAGCAAAAAGACCAAAAATTACAGCAATAAAGAGAGCTGTTTTACTGAATTTCAGTCATTGGGAGTGTGTAGGAGGGTGATTAGCATCTGGAAACACTCTTGGAAGCTTGAAATCACCTTAGCAAGCTTGGAAATGGAGTTGGGAAGGAGAATGTGCAGAAAATGCAGCCCAACAGCCCTCACGAAGGAGGCGCCAATCTCTAGAGAGAGGAGGAGTGAGGTGGTGAGTTGTCCAGTGTAGGTGGTAGGCAGGTGCTTTGTGGAGCAAGCTAGAGTGGACACATGGCTGGTTACTAGGTCTGGGCGCGGTGGACATTGGGTTATGTCCACCTTGGGACATCAGTGTGTGTGAACACCGGGCTGGTCATAATTTGTAAGTGAGTTTTGGTCGTCCAAAACTTAATGAAGTGTGTACACACTCACTCATAAATTAGTGCTAATTCCTAAGGCTAGGTTTATGACCAATACTTACCACGTGTCACATGCCACATAACCATGTCAACAGACAGTTTCACACGCACGGTTCGCGGGCGGGCGTTCCCTTACCCGGAACTACACATTGGTCAAGCAAGCATGAAACAGCATGCAATTTCAATTGCAAGCAAGCACATAAAGATGCTATGCAATGTAGCATTGGTATGGACAATCGCCGTTCATGAGACTACGAAAACAGACGTGCTCCAGGCAAGTACACGAGGTACCAGCCCCAATGGAACACCAATCCACCAAGCATTTCCAAGTATGTACACGGAGGCACAAGTCCCAACGGAAAGCCAAGTCCACAGTATCACATGAGTGACATCAATCCCCGGCATATACAACTGCCATGGACACCAGTCCAATGTACATACAAGATAAGAAAGCACGGGTGGACTAATTGGGTGGCCAAAAGGTGACAGATGTAGTCCCCTTGCTTGGTTTTTTTTTTTTTTGCGAGGATTGTCCCCCGATCATAAGTTGTAGGTGAGGAACAATAATTACAAAACACTTGGGGATGCTATCCATTTTGCAAAGATTTATGAAGTAGCAGTTGCCGGCAAGTGTAAGAAGAATGTTCCTTAGAAGCAGAAAAGCTCTGTCCACGAGCGTGTAGTTGAGTTGGTAGAACAGTTGGGTTCCATTGCCAGGACCCAGGTTTGATGCCATCAAGCTGCACGATGAGGGTGTGTGTTGTAACTTGTGAGCCAGTGGATAATCCACCTCCCACTAATCGTCACCATTTGGCCACTCAATTGGTCCTCTCGTGCTTTGAGTGGCGTCCGTGGCAGTTGCATATGCTGGGGATTGATGCCACTCATGTGATTTTGTGGACTTGGCTTTCCGTTGAGACTTGTGCTTGTGTGTACATGCCCAGAAATGCCTGGAGGATTGGTGTTCCATTGGGTTTAGTACGTCGTGTACTTGCCTGGAGGACGTCTATTTTGGTATAGTTTCAGTAACAGGATTGTCCATACCAATGTTGCATTGCATAGCATCTTTATGTGCTTGTTTGCAATTGAAATTGCATGCTGTTTTCATGCTTGCCTGACCAATGTTTAGTTCCGGGTAAGGAAACGCCCGCCCGTAAACTGTGCGTGTGAAACTGTTTGCTGACATGGTTATGTGGCATGTGACAAGTGGTAAGTATTGGTCATAAACCTAACCTTAGGAATTAGCACTAATTTATAAGTGAGTGTGTACACACTTCATTAAGTTTTGAACGACCAAAACTAACTTAGAAGTTATGACCAGCCTTGTCTTCGCACACACTGATGTCCCGAGGTGGGCAAAACACAATGTTCACTGCCTAGACCTTATCCCCTTTGTACAAAGGGAGCAACCATCCATGTGTCCGTTCTAGCTTACACCACAAGGCACTTATTCTCACCTAACATCTTGTCACGATAGTGACTTAATCTCTCTAAATTACCTTGTTTAGTCTTAATCATTGAAAGGACACCAGTGATGAAGGGTCACACCCTGTCACATGGGTCACCTAGTCTCATTCTCAAGAGACACAGCTATTCGTAAAACGATGTAACTCTTCGTCTAAAGACATGACTTTTCATCTAAGAGTCACACCCTTGCATTAGGGATGTGCCTCTTCATATGTACGTATTCAGCACCTATTTAAATAGGGCTTTGTTAATGCAAACAACACCTAGCTTTCCGTTCTCTAATTGTCTTTAGTTCTTGTATTCAATCTTAGTATTAATAGACTAGGAAGTCCTCACAGTGGTATCAGAGCAATGCCCACATCCGAAAAACCCTAACCCTAACACTAAAAATCAGACCTTAAAATTAGGTATAGCAAGAGTTGTATGGAAGAACAGGAGAGAATGCCCCATCCAATTTTGACCCCTTTGCCCAATTTTACCTTATTAGTCATTTTTCCCCAAATTTGTCTACACATCAAACAACGATGGGAAGCAAAGACTCACACTAGGGTTGCATCCATGTGCTAGCAGGCTGCCCCATATTTCCCTTGGAGGTCTTGATCGCATCCTTCTAGGCTGAATGGTTATCATCAAAGGGGAGCCACCTTTCGGATTCACAAGGTAGGATTGCTCACGTTTTTTTTAAACGTGACGTTAGGGGATTTAATGTCCGATTTCTTAGTTTTTGATGCTTGTAATAAACGATAAAAAACCTTTAGATCATTGGCTTGTACCTCTGGGGGTAACGCCCAGGCTCTTCTAATCTCGGCAATGGTAATAAATTTGTTCGTGAGGGATCCAAACCTTCGTTTGGCGGTTCTCAACCTCGACTGGCCATGGCGCTAGCAATCTTATCAACCATGCGGATCAGATTCTGGACGAGACTTTGGACAAGACCAATCCCACTACCCAAAACAGTCTTCCTTTTACAGGCCAACAAAAGATAGTCCTATGCACCATTTGTTCAGGAAGCCACCGTTGGTTCTAGTTCCCTAAACGCCCCAGTAATCGGCAAAACTCCAACGTGGAACCTTCCACCTCGGAAGACAAGTGTCGAGTTCAGCCTTCAGATAATTCTAAAGGCAAACGTGTTATGGTTATATCCCAGTACGCACAGGCTTGCGTAATTACTTCAGTGGCAAAAACACAAGATGCCTCTAAAATTCCAACCTCAGTGTCCACTCAGGTGTTCACACTGATTGGCTCAATTTTCGGCTGTCCTATCACTGTTCTAATTGACCGCGGTTGTTCTCACAATTTTGTGGCTACAACGATGGTGCATCGATTGAAGATATGCACTATTCGCAGCCCCCATACTTACGAGATCGAGTTGGCAGACGGATCGTGTTTTAATTGCAATACTATGGCTCCTTGACTTTCTTTCTGCATTCACCAATATCGCGATAAGATGGATTTAGAGGTTATGCCTTTATCCCGATATGATATGATCTTGGGTCAGCAATGGTTACATCAGTATGATCCTCTCATCAGTTGTCATAGCCACACCTTACAGTTTGTCAAAGATGGTAAGGACATCGATTTCCAAGGTGTTCGCGATCAACCCTCCAGACCCCAACCTTGTCTGCACTACAGGCAAAGCGGTGGGTTTGAAAGGCCGGTTGTTCTTCGACACTGTTAATGGTTTATTCTACAGAGGAGACAGTGCCTGACCAAAATTCCAAGGTGGCATATTTGGCCCAACCCTTCTTTGCCCCACACTTGGATTTGTTTCTTGTGGAACTACTCCCAGTGTTACCTCCTTGACGCCCAATAGATCATCCGATTGATTTACTTCCTGGCAATTCGCCACTGACTCGTGCTCCATATTGAGTCTCTTTTACAGAATCCCAAGAAATTCAACGCCAATCCAAAGAAAAGTGAATTTTTCAAGACATCACTGGAGTACCTCGGGCACATCATTTTAGCTGATGGTATTTCCGTTGATCCTAAGAATGTACAAGTTATTTAGGATTGGCCGACATTGCAAAATATTCATGATGTCAGGTAATTCTTGGGTCTTGCCAATTTTTATCATACGAAGGTCTTTAAGTTTTCCAAAATTGCAGCACCTTTGACAGAGGTTTTAAAACCAGCACCTACTTTCCAATGGACAGATGATGCTTCTCACGTCTTTGATAAGTTAAAGGTTGCTTTGACAACAACCCGGTAATGGCAATCGGAGATCCCAATCTTCCTTTTGAAGTCATGACAGATGCTTCTGATATTGCAACAGTTCTCATATAACAAGGCTGAGCCATCGCCTTTGACAGTCATAAGCATTCAACAATTCAACCACGTTATCTAGTGTATGATAAGGAGTTCTTGGCATTTGTTCATGCTTATCGAGCGTGGAAACATTATCTTGTAGGAGTAGATTCCGTTGTGAAGACAGATCATCATTCCTTGAAGTATATTTTCACATGTTATGAATGCATGACAAGGCAGATGGGTGGAGTAATTGGCAAACTTCCATATGACTATTGAATATGTTCTTGGTCTTTCTAATGTGGTTGCCAATGCTCTTAGCAGAATGCCTCAGGCCTTAGCAATGGCAATTTCTACAGTCCCAATCGACATTCCAGCAACTTTTGTGGATCTTTATGCAAACGATCGAGATTTTGCAAATGCTTTTTGAGTGATTACGACTCCACAGTCTAGTCCTTCTAATTTGAAGATTTATGCAGCTTATTCTCTCGTCAATGGATTATTATATTATCAGGATCACATTTGTGTTTCATATAACATAAGTATGTGTAAACTCTTGGTGAAGGAACATCACGAGGTTCCTTATGCAGCTGATCCTGGTATCAACAAGACATGTCACTTGTTGACAGCTTCTTATTATTGGCCTCAAATTAAGCAAGATGTTATAAAGTTTGTTACAACGTGTTTCTCGTGTTAGCAAATGAAAGCTAATAGACAATCTCCTACTGGTCTTCTACAACCACTTCCAGTACCAAATGAACGTTGGAAAAGTATCAGTATGGATTTCATTACATCTTTGCCTCGTTCTTTGAAAGGTAATGCACAGATAATGGCGGTGTTCTATAGATTGTCCAAAATGGCACATTTTATACCGTGCAAGAAGATAGCTCAAGCTCTGGATATTGCTTCATTATTTATTGAGTATGTTTTCAAGATACATGCATTGCCAAAGTCCATTATTTCAGATCGAGATTCTAAGTTTAGAGGACATTTTTGGACTTCACTTTTCACGTCACTTGGCATGAATTTATTGTTCAGTTCAGCGTATCATTCACAGATAGATGGCCAAGCTTAAAGAGTTAATCAAATCCTTGAAGAGATGCTTAGACATTATATTTAGTCTCACTTAGCATCGTGGGAAGATTATCACCATTGATGGAATTTGTTTAAAACAATTCTCATCACACAGCAATTGGAATGAGTCCTTTTCAAGCCGCTTATGGTCATACACCAATTGTGCCATCAAACCTCGTTCTTCAACACAAGGTGGCATTAGCGGATCAGTTAGTTCAAGAAATGCAAGATGTTCTTCTTCAAGTTATAATTCGAGTTTAGGAACAATATCAATAAGCGGCTAACCGACGTCGCCTACATGATGAATTCAAAGAAGGTGATATGTGCTAGCACATTCATCCCCAGTTTCTGCCCATGTCTGGTGTCCTTTTGGTCCCTTTTGCATGGCCCTTGATTTTGGGATGGCGATCCTTGTCCATCTCCAGTTTTTGCGTCTCGTTCAATTGAGGCCAGGCCAGTGTCTCATGTGAAGAGGCCAGTATTTTGCTGACATGGACGGGAGCCAGACTGGTGCCACCCATGTGTTAGCAGGATAGTGTCGTATGGACGGGAGCCAGACTAGTGCCACCCGTGTATGACCTGGACTGTGTTCGACCCATGGGATTGTCACGCCATGGAAGAGCCAGTATTCGTGCCGTGTTTTGCCTATGGGACTATCACACAATAGGGAGACTCGTGCCTGGAACTGTGTCTTACCTATGGGACTGTCACTCCATAGGAAGACCAGGTTTTTATGTTTTTATGTCGTGCCAGTTTTGTGCCGACAGATATTTTGTACTTGTTCCATGAACGGGAGATATGTCCATGTTACTTTGCACATGCACACATATTTTGCATGTTTGAAACTATTTTCGCATGACATGTATTTGTGTGTTTGCCTGCTTGACGTGTTACTTACTAAGCGGGGACGCCTGCCAGTGAGTCGTGAAGTCTGCTCTGTATTCTGACGAGTTTTGGTGCATGTGAACAGGTGGTAAGTATGTTACACATGTTGTTTTTATTATTTTATCTCTAACCTCTTATTTTATAAGGTTAGGTGTTCACATTTATTTAAAAGTGGGCACCCCCTTTGGGCACCCACTTAGGGGCCAAAATGGGGAGCCCCACTTTTAAGTGAGTGTGGGGGTGGGCATGGTCACCTACCCACACTAGTCCCCCCCACATGCATGCGTGGAAATCTTTAGTTGTAACTTCACTTTAATTTTATTAAAAAAAGGGGGCTCCATCAAGCGTAGACATCAATCGCTTCCACCCTTTTATGGAGATCATCCGGCGATCAACTTTCTTACGTGAAGGAACCGGCGACCACCTCTTCGCTGCTGCCTCCTCCATGCAAGCTGTGCATGCTGCTGTACGGCTGCTTCTCCCTCCTCTACCAGGCGACTGATATACTGCTGCACCCACAGGCGGCTAAATTCCAGCAGGCTGCGCTGCCCTAACCTCTGCGCCAGCTTTACCTGCAGGCTGCCCACCTTCTACAGTTATACAGGCTGCGCATACTATCTTCTCCTCCATTGTTGGCAACTCCACAGGCTACAGGCAGTTTGATTGATTGCTGCGCAGGTATCCTCCTATCTATACAGGCTGCGTGAGCTTTCCTGCAGGCGGCTGCTTCACCTCATACACAGGCGACTGCTTCTATTCGACTGCAACTTCTACTCCCCACAGGCGGCTGCAGCAAGTATCCCTCTTCTCATACAAGGTGGTTGCACTTGCTTTTCAACAGGTTTCCCTTTTACTCTTGCAGGCAACTGTGGGAGTACACTCTCTTCATAACAGGCTACTCCTCCACACAGCAGCCAGGTCTCTCTCTTCCCTTGCAAGTGGGTACTCCTCCTTTCACAGCAGGCGGCTGTGGACTCTTGCGGTGGTAGCACATCTTCTCCACTGGCAATCTACAAGGGGACTTTGCATCTCGTGGGTGGCTTCATCAAACCACGGGTATTGGTTTTCTATCAACCATCCACAAGTAAGTGAATTTCAGATTTAAGTACAATATTTTATGTTTAAATCTGGTAAGGGATTCATCCCGCTCGGCCAACACCCGTTCGGTGCCGGGTTGTCCAAGCTCTATTGGAGAACCTCGGTCCAAAAGTGCTGAGATCGGGAGAGCCAGGCGTTAGTACGAGAGCGCCTGTTTGTGCGTGGTCTCGGAACACCAGTGAGGCGCTCTCCGCGGAGTCCAGTGAAAGCACAGGACCGTAGAGATTGGACCACACTAGTGGTCGTACTGCTTCAAGCTTCTACATCGAAATTCGAGCCTATTTGTTTGGTACTGTTTTCATATGTACATGGACATTATCTGGTTCTTGGAACCCATGGAGCATTGTATTTATTAAATACTCCCAATAAATATATCATATATTGAGGGGGGGGTCGGCCCGTTCTGGCCCCAGTGCTGGTGTCCATCTTTCCATTTCATTTCATTTAAATTTCAAGTTGTAATAAGTTGTCCATTTCAAATTTGTGGTTTTAAAGTTGTGCTATTAAGCATGTGGGTGTCCAACGGAGTCTTTCCCACTTGACGGGATCGGTTTCACTTATTTTATATATTTTTCTGGGATTCTTCCCAGCCTGGATGCCTTTTTCCCAGTCTGCCAGCTTCAGTTGTCCAGTTGGCCAGCTTCTGCAGTTCCAGTTGGCCAGCTCTCCCCACCTATAAATAGGTGGGCTGGCCTCTCACTTTTGTATCTTGCCTAGTCTATCTTTTACTCCCTCACTTATGAGACTCTTGGGACTGTATCACTTCAATGTATTCAGCATAGTTGCTCCATCTCTCTCTCTCTCTTGCACTCTCTACTCAGCACACTCTAGTGCTTATTTGCTTCCACTCTGTGCACTCTTTCATGGTATCATCGCTCCCGGTTCAGCGATTCCCTTTGCTGCCCCAGATTCAGTCTTATTTTCAGCCCCTTCACCTCTGCGTTTTTCTCAGATATGCAGCCCTCTGGTTGCTGCGTTTTCTGGATAGCTTCTGTTGATTGCTTTCCCTTTAGTTTGGCTTCATCGCTTGTAGCCAGAAGGTAATTTTCTCATCAGCGTTTTACTTCTACTTGGAGTTTGGATCTAGGCGGCCTATTTTTTCAGGACAGCAGCTCCTCTTTGGCTGCGTTTTCCTCTTCGGTGGACATTCCCTTTTGCAGAGGGGGATTATGGTGGTTTGGGCTTTGGTGGCACCCTTGTACTTGTGGAGGACACTTCTTCTTCTGAGATTGTGCATGTTTCTAAGATTGAGCCCAAGCTGTTGTGATGGCTGCCTTGACTACTCTTCATATGGTCTCTGAGTCTGCAAAGTTGGATGGTTCCAACTACACCTTGTGGAAGGTGAAGGTGAAATCAGTCTTGCGTGGCGTGGATCTTTGGGATTGGCTTGTTACACCTACCAATGCCACCCCTCCCACCCTTGCTTCCGATGGTGTGACTCATGCACAGATTGATATTTGGCAGACAAATGATCGTCGTGTTTTCTCCTTTCTGATGTTGAACTTAGGATTTTGTTTTCTCTCATGTGCGTACAGTAGATGCTGCACATGAAGTTTGGAAGGCTTTTGCAGATCTCTACGAGATTAAGTCTGTCGGTCGGATTTTGGCGTTGGAAAAGCAGCTTATGAACTTTCCAGTTTCTGCCTTTCCATCTTTATTTGCTTTCATCTCGAAGATGAAAGATCTCCGGGATGAGCTTGCTGTTTGTGGCAAGGATATCACTATAGAGGATATGGCTATTCGGCTTCTCTCAAAGCTTCTAGAGAGGTTTGATACATATTTTTAGTCTCTTGTTTCTTCTCCTCGTCCTGTTAAATGTTGAGGAAGCCAACGCTATCCTCTCCAATCAGAATGGTAACCCATTGAGCACGTCCTAGAACTATGACTCTTGATCTTGTCACAGACGGCAGAAGCTGCTCATTGACAGAGAGACACACTCCTCCTTGCATCCCTGAAGGGCCCAAGGATGGAGACTAAAAGGCATGACTCTTGTGTTAGCAATATTGTTGTTAGTTAGGCTAGTTTTGGGAGAGACCCCTTGTGTTGAGGGAGTACTCGACGGTAGTGAAGGTTGATCCTATTGAGGCAAGGCTTTAAATATCTTTGTCACATACCCATGTAGTCAAGTATAGAATAGGCCTCTTTTTAAGTGGGTTAGCTTGTAGAGTTCGGGGTATTTTGGGATGTGTGATGTATTGGAGCACTTCTTTGATAGAAAAATGGTTTTTTGGTTCTGAAGTTTGACAAGAAATGGTCTCCTCATCTATCATTAGAATGGTTGCTTGTCTGGCGGCTAGTTGTAAGGTAGCATTTTGCGAGTCCCTGTTTATTTGTCATCGACTATGCCCAATCCATCCTCATTTGAGAAGCATTTCTTCATGCATGGTGCTTGTTGGCATAACATAGAACTTTCCTTCAAAGGGGTTATTTACAATGTAAAACATAGCAGTGAATGATCCAATGTATGAGGTTTTAAATGTGTCTAGATACTCCTTTAACTCTCACTTTTGTGGGTCTCAACAACGGTTGTGGCTGTGCACACCAAGTTAAGTGGGACATTAGGTTATGGCTAGCACCCATGTCAAGGAGTACGAGCTTGTGTTCTGGGCCTTTCTTTGTGGTCATGCCCAACCAGACTCTAGTAGGCTCCCTCTCCTAGTCCTCTTCTAAGTCAATGACTTAGGCCATGTGAACAAAAATGTGGTGGTTGCGTAACTTTTCTTGCCTAGTCTTAGCTTCTTGTCGCTTGCATTGGGCCTCACGTTTTAGAGTAGCTTCTTATATTTTCTCCTCTTTCTTCTGATGAATGGCCTTCAAGGCTTTCACCAAGCCATAGTAGCATATCTACTTTTGCTATTGTTGACGAATCCTTATATTTTCACACCACCAAGGGTTTTAATGCATGTTGATTCTTTCAGGGTGAGTTTGCACATAAGAAATGGTCCCATTCCTTTATATTTTAGCTTGAGCTTTTGGTTTTTTATGTTGTACATGAGAACCATATCCTTGACTTTGTTATCTTTGTCTGAGCTTTTCATCAAACCATTCCTTCCATAGATGGCGTACATGAGAACCATATCCTTGACTTTGTTATCTTTGTCTTTGAGCTTTTCATCAAACCATTCCTTCCATAGATGGCATGTAGTCTGGCTTCGTCCAAGCGTTCAAGTTTAAACAATTGGTCAGTTAGTACATTTCGTGTCAACCTTATAACAATTCTTAAGCTTGGTATTAAGAATTCCATGGGTATGATGGTTGTTCCGTATGTCAAGTTGAAAGGTGTCATGTGGATGGCTACCTTATGGGCTGTTCCTTAAGCCCAAAGACTAGCTAGTAACTTCTGTTCTAAGTCATTGCGTGAGGCTTCCACTATCTTGGTTATGATAGCACATATAATCTTATTGGTGCTCCTAGCTTGGCATTGGCCTGAGAGTAGTAGGGTGAAGATTTGTAGTGCACTACTATGAATTAGCTTAGCAGAAACTTGATTGTATCATTGTTAAAGTGAGTCTCTCAATCGCTTACTAGTTTGAGTGGACACCCAAATCTATTAATTATGTTTTTGTAAAAGAATTTAGCTATTGCCATGGCATCAGCCTTTGTGGTAGCACAAGCCTCAACCCATTTGGTATAGCGAGATAATAAATCACACTACGGTTCCTCAAGCTGCTAGACTAATCAATCCAATGAAGTCAATGTTCCATTTCTCAAATGGTTACAAAGATGAGAAAGGGTGCAAGGGCAATTTATTACCACGGTTGTGGACCCTAATGAACCGCTCACATTCATCGTAGCCTTTTACAAATTCAGTTGCATCTCTAAACAAAGTGGAACACCACAAGCCAACTAATAGAACTTTATTTGTAGTGGTGTTTGTTGAGAAATACCCTCTAGATATACCAGCATGGGCTTGCTCGAGGACATCAACATATTTGAATTCCTGAGGATAGCACCTCATGATCCTGTCTTCGCCTAACTTATACATTTACTCTGCAATCAATTGATAAAGGGCTGTCTTTTTGATAAGGCCTCGTGCTTTGTCTTGATTGAAGAGTCTCTCTTGGTAAAAATCGTTAGCTAAATAATGGGGAATCTCTTTGGCCCATTCCAGAGCAATGTAGAGTTTGAATAGTGAAGCATTAGGTAGTTCATCCCCACTCTGACTCATGGTTCTCCATTGGAAATATATGGTAAGTGATCGACATGCACTACTATGAGCCTTTCTGCATGGTCACTTCAAATTCTAGTAGGATCAGGAGCCAGTTGATACGTTAGCTTCCTTCTGGATGGCAGATGTGGTTTACCACCATTCTTCGGCTTGTGCTCTTGTTGCTCTAACTTCTTTTAGTCAAACACGTTGGTCTTCTTCTTTTGGGACTCTTCTTTGTAAGACTTTCCAATTGTCCAAGGCATATGCAATCGTTCTGCTTCTATGGTTGCATCTTGAGCTGCTTCCAAGGTGTCTGATTTTGTTATCTTGACTACCCGTTGAGGTGTTGGATATAAGCCATGGATAAACTTTCTCATCTTCATATTTGAGGGAATTTCATTGAGAGATGTAAATTTGAAAGAGGTTGCAACAAACTTATTGATATAAGTTTCAACATTCTTCTCTTGGTTCTGCTTCAATTCATGCCATTTCTGTTGCACCTCAGCTTCAAAAGATGGAAGGTAGAAACTTCTTATTAAACATCTCCTTGAAGTCCTTCCATGTCTTTGGTTCTTTCTCTTCAAATGTTGAGCCACCAATTCAGGGCAGCATCCTTCAAGTGCATTATGGCCATCATGATCTTGGACGTTCCTGAATAATCTTCACTACCGAAAGTAGCATTGAATTGCCTAATGAAGAAAACAACTTTTTGAGAATCTCTCTTACCATAAAAAGCATCAAACTTGACGCTCTTTTCTCCGGACTTGAACTTGACAATGTGCAACAAGTATATTCTATAGTATGCAGCCTTGAAGCGCTTGAAAAATGAAGAGGGAGTGCTCCAATTTATAGGTTTGACTCCTGAGGCGTCAATGCTCTAGAATGGAAAGAGTAAGCTCGAAATGACAAGTGACTACTTTAATTGACAAGCGTTAGTTTAATTGAGGAGTGTAAGGTGAAAAGACAAGTGTAGAGACACATGTCCCATTCTAGATGCCACATGTCTTAATTTAAGAGGTGATTCTTCCCAATAACACCACCAATCACCGGGAGGAGAGGAAGGCATTTCTTCCTAAGACGAAGAAAGCAAACTGTCATGGGAAAGCTTGAGACGCGAGTTAGAGGGTCATATGTTGGGTCGAAGCCGTGCTGCCACCTCGCAAAGAAGGCGTGTGCCGTACGCAATGAGACGGAGCTTAGCTGCAGGACTGTGTCCAATGTTGTAGGCGAATCAAACTTAACCTGGTAGTATGCACGCCCCAAGGGATGAATATCAGTGATCTTTTCGGGCTCGCCGAGAAGGCGTGCCTTCAACAAGTCCCCGAGTTGTCCACGTGTTGGGCGGCTACCCACAATCTTGTAGACCGAGGCGGGAGGCCTCCAAAGATGCGACTATTGAAACGAGAAGCTGGAGGTCCGTTTCTAAGAAAGAAAGGCAAGGGATGGTAGCCTCGGTCAAGGATGACGGAGGCGGCTACCATGGAGTCCTCCTGGACATTCAAAGACTAGAAGTTGCCGATACTTAAGAGAGAAACTCCCCGAAAGTTGCAAGCGCTTGTCGAGGGAGACGATGAAGAGGATTTGGGAAAGGGGGGGTAAAGGCTAGAGAGGCGGAGCTGCCGAATGCATGGAGGAATGGGAGCAAGGCGGCTGATAATCTGGAGAAGAAAGAGGCGAGGGGGATGGTGAGAAGGTGGACAGGAGGATAGTGCGGCACGAAGGAAGGATAAGGGTGGAGGGGAAGAGCTCAAGCAGGAGGTGCCACAGGGGGGGAGATGGAGGGCAGCGAGGCGAGGGGGGTGGCTATGCACAAGAGACACAAAGAGGGTAGGAGGCGACGACGAAGGGGGGCAGGTGGGGGGGGGGGGGGGGGGGGGGGGGGGGCTCCAGCAGCTCGAAGTGAGAGATCGGTAGCCATCTTTTTTTCTATATTCAAGGATTTTACTGTGGAGAGAATCCTGAACATGACTTTCCATCCTATCCCTATGTAAAGCAGGTCAAAGGACATGGAAAGGCATAAATTAGATAGATCTCTGAGGCATCTCACAAGTGTTGGCAAGAACCCCCGCAAAGAATTAGCATGCACGAATTGGATCTAGGTCAAGATCCAAAATCATTGTACATATTCATGTTTGGAATATACAGTAGATTAGTAGGTCTACCTTGTCTTATGTGTATTTGCTAAACATAGGTTTAGCGTTAATGTCCTTTGTTTAGCATTAATCATAGACACGGTTTTGCAATGCATGTCACATTGGTATCAAAGCTTAGGTCATCCTAGGGCAGTCCTTAGCGTGCGTTTTTTGTAGGCTTATTTAAGGTTTTTGAAACTAGAGTTTGCATTTTAGGGTTTACAAGCCAAAATTAGGGTTTTTGTATTTTCATAAGTTCAGCTCTAGCAGTAGTGTTTTCAACCCTAGATAGTGGAAAAACCAAATTAGGGTTCGGTTTTTAGGGTTTCAACCCATTTCTACATGTACAAGTCTTAGCTTAGGTCCAACCTAGGTAGGAAAAGACTTCTTTCTGATAATTTCTCCACCAAAAATCTCACCTTGATGGAAAGCAATCATACTTGGAACGAAGAGTTACGGCGTGAGTGTGAGACTATGCAAAGGCATTGGAGACTGGAAGATGAAGAACCATACAAAAGGGAATAAGAATCAGTACGAATAAATCATGGCTGAGTATAGGTAACAACTCATACAAGAAGACCGTCGCAATGCCACAAAGACGCACGTCGAGTAAAGCTTCACGAAGAGGCATGGCAAGCCCAACTTTTGTATGATGAAGGTTTGGGACGAATCAGGGAAAAAAGGGCACAGTTCATGGCAACATCAGCAAAGATGTTATCAGAAAAGGAGGTGTTTTCAAGGAGGTGCCATTACCCGAGATGCATGTGCGAGAGCGAGAGCCAGAGCCAGAGCCAGAGCCAGAAGCCAAACGACAACCAGAACTGTAGATCGAGCGGGTGGTTCTCTCTAAATTCCGTTTGCAAGAGGATGAGGTGAGCCCAATAGTTTTTGTCTCTCCAAATTCTATACGGAGGAGGATGAGGTTGGCCTTACAATTTTCAAGGAGCTTCTAGAAAATCTCTTCAAAGCTTGTGAGCAGGATGAGACTACATGTGATTAAGAAAATCCAGATATTGAGCTAGAGAACTTGAAGGCCAAGTCACAGAGCTTGGGAATCGAGCCAAAGAATATGAAGTGGAGTCTTCAATTGGACCGGAATGGAATCAAAGCAAAGGTGTATGGAATACCCGATTATCAGGAGGGGATGTCATGTGCATCCATTAATTCCGATGCTCATGGACATGATTATCTTTCCTAGGTCTATAAGCAGATTTAGGAGGAGGAGCCAAACGAGAACTAGAACCATAGACCGAGCGGGTGGATCTCTCCAAATCCTGTTTGGAGGAGGGTGAGGTCAGCCCAATAGTTTTCGAGAAGGTAGGTCTCTCCAGATCCTATTTGGAAGAGGATGAGGTCGATGCCACAGTTTTCAAGAAGCTTCCTAGAAATCTCTCTGAATCTAGTGAGGAGGAGGATGAGACTACATGTGATTCAGAAAATCCAGAATTTGAAGACCAAGTCAGAGATTGGGGATCGAGTTGAAGGAATGGAATCGGAGCAAAGGTGTATACCCATATGTTCCAAGCTTAGCAAGAGGGGATGTCATGTGCGTCCGTACATTCCTATACTCATGGACATGATTATCTTTCCTAGCAAGTAAATGGGCAGATTTGGACCTGATTTTGAGGCCCAATTTGGGGGCCAAATATGACATTTTGAACAATATGTAAGTAAAAAAGGCAAAACTGACCTGAACACGACTTGGGTGTTGGGTGGGTTCCGTTGGCTGTGTGGTGGGGGTAAAGAAATCTGTGACAGTGACCTGAGTGGGGTGGGTCTTGCTGTCCTAACCTCTCAGTGTGTGCACGCGTCATGTTTGCTCAGTGTGTGCGCATCTCTAGCAAGTACATCTCCAAGCCTCTCTGATCACACTGTAGTGCATCACTCAAGCAAGAGGGCCAAATCTCTCTAGAGAGGCAGCACTACCTCATATAGTACACTCGGCATCTAAACAAAGTGACATTTTGCCTATGAAGGTGTCCAGGCTTCTCAATGAAGCCATTCTCTCTGATCCACAAGAAGTGCTCTCTTGATAGAACTTCAGCTTCGTAGGAAGTTCTGGGGGTGTCAGCCATGTGTGGGTAGTGTGAAGCAGAACAAGATCCAGATGGATGATGCAGTAGATCCAAGTAAGGGAAGTCTGGGGAGTACTCTAATGGGTGGCTGGCGGTCCATCTGTGTCTGAAAGAGAGCATCAAGAACTAGAGGCGGTGCTCCAAATTCTGCAAGGAGGATTTCCTGGGGCACTGACGGCTTACTCCTGATCATGCATGAGAACATCATAACCTGCACCCTCTCTATCCTTGCCAATCCTCCTCTCGCAAACCTGACCCCCAAAAAGGAGCTCTATACATCATGGCAGGTCAGATCAATGTGTCAAAAAGCCAGCTCTTCATACTCAGGTCCTAGAAGTGGGCCTGGAAACATTGCCTCTGTAGCCAGGCCAGGGCTGCATATCCTCTAGCCATTCATGCCTTTTGCCACCGGGTGTAGGGTGAAAATAGGTCCAATGAAGGTGACTCCCAAGTATGCTGAAGAGGCGATGATCACAACTACCTTGTCTCTGAATGAAAATGCATGTCTGGTGGCTACCTGATGCGTTTTAAAGAGCATGATCTTGGTCTTGCCAAGATTCACTGTAACCTCACAAAATGTCTGAAGTGCACTCAACTGCCTTTGCAACCGCTCGGTTGAATTTGATATGAGCACAACATCTGCATACAATCTGAGAGAGAGAACTTATCATCATCTTTCAATGTTCTAATTCAAAGGTGGAACTGACTTGCAGGGATGTTTTGATCCAGGTTCTCATGGAAAGTAAGCTAAAAAAAGTAGCTCAACTTCAAGAAGATGAGCTATTTCAACTTGCAAAATTTCTTTATGGCGAAATACTGATGCTTGCACAAAATCAGGATGTAGGCAACTCAGAAAGCCAAGTCCAGTCCAAAGCTACGGAATGTGGTGCTAATGGAAAAATTATGTTAGAGAGGCAGACTGTCTCTAACATAAGTATGAGAAGCAAAGCGAAGCTGGACTTGGGGCATTCAGGAGACTCTGAAGCTACCTACTCCAAAAAGCAGATGGGTGGTCCAGGACAGCTTCTCACTGATGCAGCTGTGGAGGCTGCTCAAAATGCAAAGATTAAGGATGGGTCCATGTTGCTCCTTGCATTATCCAAGGCCAGAAAATCATCATCTGCTGAGCAAGGTTTGTGTGAAGCATCTGTTCTAAAAGATTTGAGAGAATGGTGGTGGATCTTTTGCAAAGCTGCAAGAATGGGTTACCACTTGGTTATATGAAGCCTGCATTCAAAAAAAGATATGGCTATGAGCTAAATAACAAAGCTTTGGGACACACTTCTCTTGCTTCCCTTTTACGCACCTTGGAGGGAATAATGATTTCCAAGGAGAATGATGAGCAGATGGTGGTGTCTTCACATTCTGTGCACAAGGGTGACAAGGGTGAAGAAAAAACGCAGAAGAGATCTGTGGGAAATTTTTGCCAGGTTACAAGTTCTGATGTCTTGTGATAAGGTCCAAAAGGTAGTAAGGAGGTCCATCAAGTGTTTTTATTAGTGAGGTCTTCTAGAGGGTCCGATTTAACAAAGTTATTCTGATAGGCTCTAGTTCAGATCGATTTTGAAATGGTTTTGTAAGTTTTTCAGTTTGCACGCTCTATGGGAAGGTGTTAGGATGAGGAGTAATCCGATGATGTCAATTTTGCTTCAGTCAACCCTTTGTATGTCTTTGTTTTGACTTTTTTCCACAAGTCGAGAAATAGGCATAGCTCCTTAACCCGGAAACCATATGGGGTGGTTGAGGGCTCCCCAATATTCAATTTAGGTTCAGTCCAAAACCTCTCGGATTTAATCACACTTTTCTAAAAACTGCAAATAATGTCAAATTGTCAACCGCAAGTAACCAACTTGCAAACGAATGCATGTATGCATCCCGGCACATCCAAAGCATCACAATGCATCCAAATAGCATCCATCCAAAGCATTTTGATCATATTTTGGCAAAGTTTTGGTATGACCTTGATGCATTATGAGCCAATCTCAATCACTATATCTAAGACCAATGTACCCAATAATGCCAACCATGCATCCTTACATAATCCCACCCTCTTAGTAAAGTTTAGAATCCAATGGCAAGGGTCGAGGTCGAGTCTTTACAACGATGTACCTAATCTCTCTCTTTGTCACTTTTCTAAAAGCACTTACGAAGAACGTAGTCAAGCCATGCTCCCTCAATGAACTTATACAATTTGATTGAGGATCCATCAATGTAAAGAGAGTATTACAATTCAAAGCACGTACTCATGCTCATGTGTATTACATTTTTAGCATGTACTCATACTTGCATGATGCTCGTTGTACCCTTTCAAGAAAAGTTTCAAGAAACCCTAATTTTGAGTTAACGGAACGTGAGGAACAAGATTATGGTGCTTCAATATAATCATCCTTCTTGTTACCACCAAATAGATACTCTGGCTTCTTTCTAGGGCTTACCTCTCTCTCTCTCTCTCTCTCTCTCTCTCTCCACAAGATTGAGGAAGTAACCATGCACAACTTAATTCGTATGTAACGGAAAATTTTATCTATTCTTTATGAGAAATTCACTTATATATAATTGGTCCTTATTATTACACTTGGGTACCTGAGATTAATCCTAATCTACTATGCTTGATTATTTGCTAGCTTTTTTTTCATATGTATTAACTTTTTGAGTGTCATTTACATGACACATACTGGACTACTCTCGTGTGTAATAGAGATTGCCTTTGTTGTTAAAGCCCAAATTGGGGTTAACAAAAAGAAGACATCAAAGAAGTTCATATTAGGAAATATCCATGCATTTTGAAAAAAAAGAAATTGATATCTTTAAAATTAATTTTGGTAATTTTGACACTTAGGTAATTTTACTAAATTTGAAAGAGAACGTGTTGCTACTCAAGGTTGAAATAACACATATGGGTTTTCACAAACACCATTTAAGCTAAAATGTTTTGAAGAAAAAAGTCCACAAATTTTGAAAGAAAAGTATTAAAACAATAAAATTTTGAATATTAGAGGATTAACATGTACTAATTCATAAACAAAAAGTGACCAATATAGATCTAACTAGTACTCTAATAATCTAAACTTATTGGTGTTCATCATAGTTCTCGGATGTTCTAAACTCTCCTTTGTCTTAGCACATATATTTGTTGGAATCTTAATCTTTTGTGGTTGTTTTTACCTCTTATTAGTGATCCACACAAAAACTATCGTATTCGATAGTTTCCAACACATAAGATCCTTCTTGTTACACATATAGAATTTGTTACCTTAGTATCGCTAACATTTCTCTTTTTGTATACATGTTTTCAATATTGTACCAAAATGCTCTTGGAGTTTTTAGATGGTCTGTTCACATCTATGTTACTCTGAGCTACACTCAACCATATAAGATATATTAGTTTTGATGGTTGAATAAAAATAGTCTTCAATTTTACCATCAATCGTGGGTTGAAAAGCTTGCTTTGGCATTTTACTCACAATAGTGATCAGAAAATTCTTCTAATCCCAAGATTTATCATCAATATCAATAGTTATATCATCCACATATGTGTCTGGAGTTCTTAGCCAAAGGATAGAAGCCTTCATCCTGGACACTTGGTCTCTCTAGTTTTTAAATTATGGTCTCCCAATACTCAATCATTGGGCGGATGGATAAATTTAAAGTTGCATTAGATCTTTGAACATTAGCTCATCTTTTTTAATATTTTATGTAATTCTTAATTCTTATTATCACCTCTACGTGATCTTTAATGTACTCAAACATTGGAACAACGCATGGAACCTCCTATTGGTAGTATTGTGTTACCATCACTATTCTTTTTTTTAAATCAATACCACTATCCTTTGGCAATCATTCAATGGATTTAGAATGAACTTTATATTGCATGACTGAAACCTGTTCCTACTTGAAGAATCTAAACTGTAATGGCCTTGAGTGTTCCACTAGCACATCTTATCCAATTGATGTACCCATCAATGAACCCTTTAAGTCTGGGATGTTTATCACAAGAATGGGGTTGGAGTAGAGATACTTGACTATCCTTGAATATTTTCAGTAAATGTGGAAAGGTGAATATCTGGCTATTCTTGAGTTCCTTAAAAAATCTACTAAACATTGCATCAATATCCTCATGTGTATGACCAATCATCAGAAATCCTACATAGAGCATCTTAAATACGCCTTTGGCAAACCAACAATGATAGATAGGAAAAAAAATACCGATTCTTGTTCTCTGAAACACAATTATCCAATTGTAAAACATCAAATTCGCTTGAATTTTGAACTAGGATTTAGTGTTCAACACTTTTGTTACTATCTAAACATCATTAAATGTAGTTGAACATGCACCCATGTGTCTATCATATAGGTAATGGTGAGATTAAGAGCCGTCACATCTCTCAAGCTTTCTTAGACAGAAGGCAAGAGACCTTGTTGTGAAATTTGGATCAGATGGCTCCATAAGCCAATAGCAAAATGTTCATAGTATTCTTGTCCATGTTCATTGGTTATCATTCCCATTATAGTGACAACGGCAATTGTGTTGACTTGTCGGTCTCTGGTGGAACACACCTTAAATCTTAGGATCATTGGTTTTTCAGGTCCATCTTATCATGTACTATGCATAAGTTCTTATTAGGATTTAATTGTAAGGTTAATCAATCAAGTGTAGTAGAGGTTCTTACAACTAAATTGTTCTAGCATGTGGGCTTTTCTTTGATGCATTGAGTTGTTACATTCATCTTGGCACTTTGTGGCTCCCAAATTGATCCTTTTTATACCACTGTTTATAGTGTACTTTGAAAGCTCACTTGTTTTTGGCAAGGTTAACATGCTTAAATTCTATATTCCAGATCTTACCAAATGCTAATGTTGACATTTCATTCTGATTGAGATGCTTTAACGTCATATTAATCTCATTCAAAATGTCCATCTACTGGTAGAAATCTAGGATAACTAGTTGGATTTTTCTAGAATCATCTGTCATTGTCCTAGTCCTGGAGATATCTCTTCAGAATTTGTGTATAAATTCTCAAAATATTTTCCTTCTTATTTTACTATGATCCCATGCCTTTCTTATAATCTCTTTGTTTTCGTGCATTGGCCTTCATACCATTCTCAAACTGATCCGTGTACCTGTAAAATGTTGTTGTTGGAATTCCATGCGTCTTATACCATGTCCTTGAACATACCTCCACACCGTTGAACGTGAAGCTATTCTATCTTGTTCCCACTCCATCCACATGGCATGCCATTTCCATGGAATTATACACAATCAATGCAAGATTGTTAGTACCAAAAAATCTTTGCATAATTCTATCACTGTGTCATGGCCAACAACTTGGTAGCATTTTCTCTTGCAATAATCAATTGTAGATACATGGAAAAAACCATCTAGCGTTGCTCTCTTTTAATTCCATGTTATGTCCAACACTTTGGGCTGCCTTTTTACCATATAGTATCTCCTCTTCTTAGTTGGAGCATAAACACATTCATCAATGAACTAGTCACCATATCATTGGAATCCTCTTCAACAAGGAGCGTTGAACCATCCTCAAATGTGAGTCTTTTAAGAGGTTACCTAATGAAATCAATACCATTATTTGAAGAAGGTAGTGATGATTGACTGAACTTGTTGGATGGCTTGATCAACCACCACTTTCACATCAACTTTTCCTAAAACTTTAAAACTAACGGCCTCATATGGAAAGACAAAAAATATGGCCCGTTTTTCAATACATTCTTCTTTGTCCTCCTGTAACCACAACAACACAAATTTTTTCTCTCCAACTCTCATGGAGTGAAATTCCATCAAGTGGCACTACTATTAAATCATCATCACTATCCATGGTTGAACCCAAACCTTCTTGAATGTAAGGTGTTATACTAGTGTCCAAATCTACCAAGGCTCTAATTTTGGTCAAGTGTCCAAATCTACCTCAAAAGTTGATTTCTATCACCTCCTCATTTTAAAGACGTGGCCATTTGTAATGCTGCCCTAGTTTTGGTCAAGTGTCCAAATCTACCTCTAACATAGATTTCTAACAAGGCCCTAGTTTTGGCCAAGTGTCCAAATCAATGGCTAACATGGATTTCTAAGAAGGCCCTAGTTTTGGCCGCCAAGTGTCCAAATCAATGGCTAATATGGATTTCCAACAAGGCTCTAGTCTTGGCCAAGCGTCTAAATCAACCTCTAACATGGAATTCTAATAAGATTCTAGTGTTGATTAAGTGTCCAAATCAATCTCTAACATGGATTCCCTAGTTTTGGCCGTGTCTAAGTTAACCTCTAAGATGGATTTCTAACAAGGGCCTTGTTTTGGGCCAAGCGTCTAAATCCACCTCTAACATAGATTTCTAACAAGCTCTTAGTTTTGACCAAGTGTCAAAATCTACTCCAATATGGATTTCTAGCAAGGTCTTAGTTTTGGCTAAGTGTCCAAATCAACCTCTAACATGAAATTCTAACAAGGTGCTAGTTTTGGCCAAGTGTTCAAATAAATCTCTAAGATAGATATCTAACAAGGTCCTAGTTTGGACAATTATCCTAATTGTACCTTTAGCTAGATCTACATGTATATATCAACTAGGACAATTGGCCCTAGTTTTGATCAATTTTTCTAATTTTACTTTTAGCTATGTGTATATATACATATGTGTGTGTGTGTGTGTGTGTAAATATATATGTGTGTGTGTATATGCATGTATATATGTATGTATGTATACATACGTATATATAAATATACGTACACACACAATAAAGGAGGATAGTGGTAAAAAAGAGGGAAGGGAGGAGAAAACAACATAAAAGAAGGGAGGTAGTGTTTGATTTCTTCGTGGGGGTATGTATAAGGTGAAAAAATGATGTGAGAGGGGAATTATAGGTGTGTGTGGGGGGCGGGGGGGGGATGGGATGGAAAGAAGGGAGAAAGGGGTAAGGAAAAACAACGAAAAAAAGGAGATACTGTTTGATTTCTCAAAAATCAAGAGTGAGGTGTATGTGTAAGGTGAGAAAATGCCTCTCTCTTGCTAAGACCTTTTAACAATATAGATGGCTTTACAAGATGTAATGTTAGAGATCCAAATCCAGTTACTATGATCCCTTGGACCTTGTTATTTTGAAAATCCAAAAAAGACATGGTCCGGTCCCTTGGTGGACAATGCATATCTTCTTAATTCTGAGTAAGCCAATCCATACCAAGAATTCCATTATATATAACCAATGGCAAGACTTTGAATTTACATTCAATTAAATTCCCATCCAGAGAGAGAATTGGAGATTGTCATCTCATAGCATGAGAGAAGTAAACTAGCTAGCTCAACTTGCATAGGTTTACTCTATCTCTGATCTAATTCTAACATTCATAGATAGCCAAGTAAAATGAAAGAATGCATACTTCTAGAATTAATCAAAAGCTCAAATTGTAGGTGCCTAAATAATAGAAAATTATTAGTTCTTAGCTGGTTCTAAGCTTGATGTTCTAGGTAACATAAGTTCTTCTTCTTTCTTCATCTTCCATGTCACCAACAATCATAACTTTTAATGCAGTTGGTTAAGATGAAAATTTCCTTTTGAGATTTTCCCAATTTTGGGGTGGCGAGGTCTTAGATTACTTTGCACTAAAGCTGTGGGCCCACTGATATCATGGTCTTATAACACTTTGAGTTGGGTACACCATAGCACATGCATTTGGACACACTCATAATGTGTCCTGGTTGATGCTCACATTTGAAACATTTCCACTCAGACTCGAGCTACTGGAAGGATCTATCTGCTAATATATAATAATTTTTCATCTTGGGCCCCATAGTCTAAGAATCTTGGATCGACTTTTGACTTTTATTTTTCTTTGATTTAGACAAATTCTGATTTCCAGCCTGAGGTAAGGATCTCTTTGGAGCTATAGGAGGTAATCTCCTTGACTGATTACTTTCCCTTGGTAAAGCCTTGGTGAAATCTTTTGCCACATGTGAACTACCTCAAGAGCTATTAAATCAGGCTTAGCTATAGAATCTAGCTTAGCATTCTTGACTAATATATCCATGGTGGGTCCAACTTCTTAACAAATCTATCAAGGTGAGTGGTATCATTCATAGGAGGGAGCAAAGCATACAAGATACATATAAGCATGATGATATGTTTCAATAGACTTCTCTTCCTTTGAGAGAGTTCTAGAAATCCATTCATCCTATCCTTTGCGTACCCTGGTGGGATAATATCTCTGAAATAAATATGTCTTCAAGTCATCCCATCTTAATTAGTCTTGATTTAAATGATTAGATTCAATATGGTTCTTCCATCTGGATCACGTCACACCACCAGCAAACTTTAAACGAGCTAAAGCCATCTTACTGTGCTCATTATAACCAATTATGTAAAAATATTCATCCATAGCATCGACCCAATTGTGCACATTCTCAGCTAGGCTATTCCCTTCTCCTCAGAAGGATGCAAGTTGATATTTATGTAAGGCCTCCTTAACATCATTGTCCAATATTTCATCATATACATTATCTTGAAAAGAACAAGCACTTTTACATTTCAAAAAAATCCCTTAGAAAAGATATTAATATTATTTCAAAAAATATTACATCATGAGGGATTTCTTTACCCCTAAATAAACAAAATTATCTAGTTGGTCCCACAATAATAAAATTTTGATGAGGAAGGTACATACTCAAATGGGACCATTTGAGTATGTACCTTTCTCTAACATTTATACATCCTATCAATCTAGTTTCTTAATTTACCCCCCCCCCCCCCAAGTCTCTAAAGTTAAAATAACTTTTGGTTTTGTTTAGAAAAAAGGACTCGCATTCTCGAGACCAACTACTTTCTAATATTTTATTCTTTTTGAGTTTCTTGTTTAGAAAAAAATGCTCGCACTCGCATTCTCGGGACCACCTACTTTCTAATATTTTATTCTTTTTTACTTCAACCAGATCCATATTCTCAACCTAGACCCCATCCAATCCCAATGAGCCTAACCTGTCACCCTGTCCCACTGGGCCTATGGAGCTGCCCTGTAAACTCACACACCCATAATTGATATTCCTTATTTATTACTCATGCATGTAACTACAAGCAATAAAAATAGTTCATGTATGCACTCCACGACATACTTTTGTTTAAAAAACTAGATATTTAATTAAACTTCCAATCATTTTCTATATCAAAATTTACTGAAAAATATACATATTGAAACCATCTAGTTATCAGATAAAACAATATGGCATATGTCTATATATCTCCTAGCACCATGACCGTAATCCTGAACAAGGAAGGTGCACACTAAGGAGGAGCCTGAGCACTCTGGGATCACTATGTTGTCTAGTGCCCATAATTCTCCCACCTAGATCTTAGAGTTGTGAAACATCACACGAAACCACTTCAGATAGCCATACCACTCCGAAGGCACAAATGCTTTGGCCAACCAATGCATAGGAGCTCCGTTTAATGACTAACACTCGGTTCAAGTCCCTAAAAACTCATTGGCTAGTAGAACAGAGTTGCCTCTTACATCCATCACACCAACCATGTCAAGAGCACACCCAGGCCCTGTTGAGATGGGTCAAGGTCTTAGATGATCATCTCTTCATCACGATAAGATTAGATCATATCTATCTGGTAACATAAATGCCTACGTGGTACCTTCACAAGCTTCTATAACAATACATACAATGAATATAGAAAACATGATTAAGCAGTGATGCATCAAACTTACACTAAGACTTAGTAAACCTTGACAAGCTTGACAAGGTTTTCTCCACTCTCCATCTAATCTCTAAAAACATTTCTCCAATATGTCATAATCCTCTTGATAACTTAATCTAGTATCATCTCAAGTATCGTGCCATGACTTGCTTTGGAATGTTAAGTCTTCTAAGGTCTCAGTAACTCTAGGGATTCTCTTTTATCTTCATGAACTAATTCATCTCTTATGTTTTTGGACATAAACATTTGTTCCATTTGTAATAAATGAAAGTATGTGCTTGGCTATATTTCACAAGTATATGGGATAAGGACCTAGGCACGTAACTTAGAACATAGGACTTGGGTTTATGGGCAGCCCATGTGTGAATGGTTCTAGGAGTAAGTGACTATATGTCACTTATGAGATAGCTTGTATACTTTTTATAACTTATAATCACTTTTGATATTACTAATCAAGTCTTGCTTATTAGCAAGATTTCATGAAGAACTCTCCCATGTCATAGACATCCATGTAGGTGAGGTCTATGTGTCCCTAGACTCCAAGTTAACGAGTCTCCCTCTTCCTTCCTTTGGAAATGGTGATCTTGAAATCAACTTGCACATCAAACGAGTTAAAATTTGAGTAAGTTTAGTCAATTCTCATCGCGTGGGTACCTTGGTCATAGGAAAAATCAATGTGGAATATTTTTGGTCAAGTGGATGTGAAAAGGACATAAATAAATGGTGAAGGAAGCATGGGGAATATGCCGCATGTTCTCTATGTGTGTCTAGGGTTTTCATGTGTTGGAAGCTCATTGCCAACTACTTGAAGCAAATAAATGTTGTTGCAAGCCCTTGAAGGCTAGACAATGTGGCGAGAACTGCTAGCGAGACAAACTGTCATGAAGTAAACAAGGAAAAATGACACTTGTAGAAATTGATTGCACTTGCTGCTGTGTGAGCACTCATGAAGGTTACATTAGCAACCATTTCTTGCTCATATTGCATCTCTTATTGTTGGATTACAACAAATTTGTGCATTAATGCTTCAAATGGTGGATGAAAGCCTCTCTTCTTTAAGTTTATGCATTAATCTTCATTAATCTTTTCCAAGGCTATATATATTACAACTTCCTTACATTACATTACTTGCTAATGATGCATGTTATGCTTGCCTTATATCATTTCTTGCAAAAATGCATAGGAGGTTGGGGCATTTCATTTTAAAAACCAAGGATTTTCTTTGATCACTAATGCATGATCATTTTGATCAATCTCATCACTAAAACATGTTTAGTCATGCCCTAATATATTTACAAGTAATCTTTCTTGGATATGCAAGCTATCAAGAATGGGGCTTAAAGTAGAAATGGTGTGAAGGTTCCCAATGCATTACACTTGATTTTATGGCTACATTGGTGAAGGAGATTGAAGAATCTATGTCTTCTTGAAAGTGGATTGTCTTGTGTACCTATCGGTAAGAGGCAATGATGGTGAAACCAAGTGTGGAGCAAGTTTTAACCTAATGGAACCTCACCACTGGCATTACACTCTTATAATGAGATTAATTGTATTGGCATGTAACTATAAATGCCCCCGATTGTAAGTGGCTTCACTTTACCTATTTGAAGCTTGCACTTACACATACATTATACTCACACTTCATTCATAGAATCTAGAATGTGTGTGAGGGTGCCCTTCGTGTTAGTGAAGGAAGTGAAGACATGGCCCCAGTCCCCTTGCCATCTGATTCTAAACCTTGGTAAGGAGGTAGGAAGTGCCATCGGGAGATCGGTAAGCATCGACGTGCTTCATTGTGAGAGTGAGAGTGAGAGAGGAGGAGCACACCGACACACACAGTGGAGAGAAGTCAAGAGTTTGGGGATAATGAGTATGTGTGTACCTCCCCAAGCACACAGTCAACCTTTTATATTAATGGATAAGGTTACAACACTAAGTACACCGTACTTAGTGTACGTAGCAATAAAAAAGTACTAACTGTACTTAAGTGTACTAACTGTACCAGGGTGGCATTAGTGCCTTTACCCCAACAACCTCCCACTTAAAGGCAATGTGCCCTCAAGTATAAAAAAGAGAAAAAATACAGCATATACACAATGGAGTACATGGCCCAGTAAGGCTCATCCTATACCCATCAAACATCGGTAGTGTGCAAACCGCTCTGTAGGCAAGCCTTTTGTCAACAGATCTGCTGGATTGTCATCCGTATGAATCTTGACAAGCTGAATCAGCTTATCATCTATCACCTCCCTGATGAAGTGATACTTTACATCTATGTGCTTCGTCTTTGCATGAAAGACAGGATTGTGTGCCAACTGAATAGCACTCTGACTGTCACAATGCAACAATGGGATATCTCCTGTAATGCCCAAGTCTCCCACTAGCCGAGATAGCCATAAGGCTTCCTTGCATGCCTCTGTGGCTGCAATATATTCAGCTTCTGTGGTGGACAAGGCTATGCACTGCTGCATCCTTGATACCCACGACACTGCACCTCCTGTGAATGTATAAACATAACCGGTAGTAGACTTCCGGTTATCTGGATGACCAGCATAATCTGAATCAACATAACCATGCACTTTTGCATCCTGCTTGCCAAAGCATATGCACAACTCCCGTGTGCCCTTCAGGTATCTCATAATACCTTTCACTGCATCCCAATGCTTCTTGCCTGGATTTGCCATATACCTGCTAACCACTCCCACTGCAAACGCAATATCAGGCCTAGTAGCAACCATAGCATACATGAGACTGCCACAAGCTGAAGCATACGGAATCTTGGCCATCTCAGCCCTGTCAGCATCTGACTGTGGGCTGTCCATTGCACTGAGTTTCACATATGGAGGCAATGGAGAACTAAGAGTCTTCCCCCCCTCCATGTGAAACCTTTGCAACACTTTGCCAATATATTCTGTCTGAGACAAATACAACAGACGCTGTCCCCTGTCTCTCCGTATCCGCATGCCCAGTATGTGATTTGCATCACCAAGGTCCTTCATATCAAAGGCCTCATGCAATCTCCCTTTTAGATCATCAAGCTCCTTACGAGCCTTACCGGCAATAAGCATATCATCCACATATAAAATGAGAATGATTAAGCTGCCATTTGCAGCTTTCTTTGTGTACAAGCAGTGATCGGTATCACTTCTCCTGAAACCTTGGGACCTCATGAAGGTATCAAATTTCTTATACCATTCTCTTGGTGCCTATTTCAGCCCATAAAGGCTCTTTTTCAACTTGCATACAAGTGACTCCTTGCCCTTGACTGCAAAACCCTCTGGCTGCTGCATGTAGATCTCCTCATGAAGATCACCGTGAAGGAAAGCCGTTTTCACATCCATTTGGCATAATTCCAAATCCTCACATGCAACCAAAGCAAGTACAGTCCTGAGTGTGGTCATCTTGACCACGGGAGAAAAGATTTCATCAAAGTCTACACCGTATTCCTGCTTAAAACCCTTGGCAACTAATCTGGCTTTATACCGTGGTCTAGCTCCAGGTGTGACTTTTAGTCTGTATACCCACTTGCATGGCAATGTCTTCATGCCCTTTGGCAGCTGCACCAATTCCCAAGTGCCATTTTTATGGAGACTGTCCATTTCGGACTTCATGGCTAGTTCCCATAGCCTCTTATCATGCATTTGCACTGCCTCCTTATAACAGGAAGGCTCTCCACAGTCTGTAAGCATTATAAAATCTGCTCTCCTGGAACAAATCGGGCTGGCTGCCTCCTTTGTCGTGTGGACCTACGGACCCATGGGTCTTGCTGTCCAGCCTGCTGGTCACCTAAAACAGGTGGCTGTTCCATCAAATCTGGTGGCAAAATAATGCCTGGGAGATCTTCCAAAGGTGGCATGTCCTGTAGGACATCTTCTGCCACTGCTGGCTGATTATTTTGACCTGCTGCAGCATCATTTAAAGGCTGATTACGCTGCTGTAGTGGCTGATTAGCAGGCTGCCTGAATTGTACAGGGTGTTCCAAGTCATCAACATCAATGTCTGAAGCATCAGAAGACTTACTGTCTGCCTTAAACATGCATGACTCGTCAAACAAGACATCATTGCTGCGTATAAGCTTCTTATTTACTGGATCCCATAGGCGGTAACCCATCTCACCTTTGTCACCATATCCAAGAAATATGCATTTTAGAGACTTAGGATCTAACTTGGTTCGTTCTTCTCTGCGTATGTGCACGTACGCAGTGCAACCAAAGACCCTTAAGTGCTTATAGGACGGAGGTTTTCCTGTCCAAAGCTCTTCTGGCACTCCGCCATCCAGTCTCTTATTCGGTGACCTATTTATGAGGTGTACTGCTGTCTTAACAGCTTCAGCCCAAAATCCATAAGATAAAGCAGCATGTGACATCATAGAGCGGACCTTTTCCTGTATGGTTCTATTCATGCGCTCTGCAGTGCCATTTTGCGGTGGACTGTAAGGAGCAGGGAGTTCCCTTTGAATACCTCTAGCATCACAAAAGTCATTGAATGCTTTAGACATATACTCCCCACCATTATCTGACCGCAAAGCCTTCAGTGTTTTGCCTGTCTGGTTCTCAACCAAAGCAAGCCATTTCTGAAACACTGTAAAGACATCGCTCTTCAACCGAAGAGGGTACACCCACACCTTACGTGTGGAATCATCAATAAAGGAGACAAAATACCGTGCACCTCCAAGTGATGGACTAGGCATCTCACACACATCTGTATGTACAAGCTCAAGCTGAGCATCCTTATGTCCTATTCTCCTCTTATGAGGGCACTGTAATTGTCTACCATATATGCAATGCTCACAAAACTTAAGATCAGAAAATTTAAGAGACGGTAAATAGCCAAGACGAGCCAATTGCTCCATTCCACTTATGCTCATATGTCCCAACCGGCTATGCCACATTGAAATATTCGGCAGCTCGGTGGCATGAATATCAGTATGATTACACACTTTGGCATGAAGGGTATACATTGTGTCTACCTTGGGCCCTCTGGCAATAACCAGGGCACCTTTGGTGACCTTCCAACAACCATGACCAAAGCTGGTCACAAATCCCTCATCATCCAACATACCAGTGGAAATCAGATTTTTCTTGACTTCCGGTACATGCCTGACATTATGGAGCATGAGCTGAGTACCATCAGCAAACACAAGCCTGACATCTCCAATGCCAACAATACTGCATGCATGATTATCTCCCAGAAAAACGACTCCATTACTGCCCCCTGCATACCTCACAAACAACTCTCTGTAAGGTGTGACATGAAACGAGGCACCTGAGTCAATAATCCAAGAGTGCATGTCTGCAAGACCACCTGCATGGAGAGCATGAGCATCCAAGGTAGAGAGAAATAAGACGTCTCCCTCACTGTCATAACCGTGTGTAGAATGAAGTTCCTCAATCTTCACACTGCTCTTGCCCTTGCTTACTGGTACTATTGCCTTTGCATCTGCATCATTCTCCTTGGCTTTGTCCTTCTTATCATTCTTAAGCTTGAAACACTGCTTCTTGGTATGTCCCTTCTTGCCACAGTAGTAGCACTCAACATCCTTGTTGGAGCGGGACTTGCTCCTACCTTTTCCCCTTTCCTGGGATTTGCCTCTCTGCTGACTTCTGCCTCTTGCATTCAAGGCATTGTTAGGCTTCACTGCATCTTGAGCTTTCAGCTTTTGCTCCTCCTGCAAAATCAGTCCTGTGATATCTGAGAAGCCTATGAAGGCATTTGCATTCGTCACAGCTGTGGTGAAAGTATCCCAACTCTCTGGAAGAGATATCAAGAGTGCCATACCCTTGGTTTCATCATCCACCACGTACTTCTGATTCGCAAGCTGAGTAACAATAGAATTGAACTCATTAAGATGTGCATCCATGGAAGTCCCCTCCTTCATCTTCAAGTTGAAGAACTTGCGCAACCAATATATCTTAGAGGCTGCTCTCTGCTGCTCATATGTGTCCCGTAGCTTTTTCCAAACACCCCAGGCGGTAGTTTCACTGTCCACATTCCAAACAACACTCTCATGGAGTGACAGTTCAATTATGGACTTCGCTGACAGATCAGCCAATGCCCAAGCATCATCAGACATGCCTTCGGGCTTTACACCTTCGTGTACTATAGGAGCATGAAACTGCCTGAGTATAAGCACATTTAGGACCATCTTCTTCCACATAGGATAATTTGCAGCACCCTGCAACTTCTTGATGTTCAAAAGTGAGGACTCCGATGATGAAGCCATTACAATCAGCAAACTGAGTAGATAACCCAAATATGGGTGCCTGACTCCCTGCAAACCAAGTGCAAGCTTGCACTTGAACTGTGCTCCTGCAGCGGAACAATTAAGATCTGCACTTGCACTGAATCTCCCACCTAAACAGAGATTTATGACTGTTTACTGCATGCAGCAGTTTCCGAACAGCAACTCTGTTTGCATCATTCAATGCACCGTTGTGCAACCAGCATAAATCTGAAATTACAGAAGCATTTGCCTGTCACGAAAGTGAAAAACAGCAGTATAAATAGCACTCTGTACCGTTGTACCTTGACTGAGTTCAGTCAACCGGTTGACTCAGAACAGTTCTGACTGTACCAGAAAGTACAGAATCAGATTTTTGACTGTTTGACCATTCAACCTTGTCGATTTCGAACTTCCAGACACCCCTAAAACTGTATACAACAGTTTAGGACAGAGATTGGGCAAAAGCCCCTTGACTGGAGATAAAGAAATCAGAATTTCGAGTGCATTACCGCTTCACTGACAACAATTAGGCATCTAAATGCTTCCCCCAGCACTGATATGCATCCACCTTGCAAAAGCCCAAATCTGATTAGCACATTCCGTGCTCCAGTCTGCAATGTGGTACTCAGTGTATCCTCCACTGTACAGTAGGTCACAAATGCATACAAATCTGCAAGAATCAAACTCCAATCGGGAGTATATAACGCAATGCGTGCGTATATAAGCCAAATCCTGGCACTGGCTACAAAAGCCCCTTGATTCTGCAAGAAATTTCTTACGCAGTAGGCATACACGCGTACTGACTATGCATCTGACCAAAATGTGCTCACAGTGAGCTCAATAGCTGTACCTGCACCTACTCCTGCAAGTACAATGGTGAAAGGATGAAGACACGACGTACCGTGATGCGAAGAAACGCAGTGACACCCGGTGTCAGATGTAGTGTCTCGAAAGACACCCTTTGAAAACGAGGGCTGTCAAATGTCTGCGAAATGGGAGCTTTGGAGGGGCGTTTGTGTTGCCAGAAAGGCTACACTGGCCCCCTCCTGCTAGGCGACCTGGCTGCGAGTGCTGGGTCGCTCCTGGCGGTGGAGGAGCTGGGTGGTGGCGCTGGCTGGATGGCTGGCGTCGCTGCCTGGGTGGGCGGCGATGCTGTCTGGCTGGGCGGCGCTGCTGCCTGCTCCGAGCTAAGACCCCCGTGTGGGCAACTACGCGAAGCAAAGATGCGAATGCCGAATGCCAAGCTCCAGCCGAATGGAGGGGAGAGAGGTGTGCGAGGCTCTGATACCAGTTGAGAGTGAGAGTGAGAGAGGAGGAGCACACCGACACACACAGTGGAGAGAAGTCAAGAGTTTGGGGATAATGAGTATGTGTGTACCTCCCCAAGCACACAGTCAACCTTTTATATTAATGGATAAGGTTACAACACTAAGTACACCGTACTTAGTGTACGTAGCAATAAAAAATTACTAACTGTACTAACTGTACCAGGGTGGCATTAGTGCCTTTACCCCAACACATTGAATTGGAACCAAGCATTATGGATTGCATCCAACAAATGGGGCCCAAGTAATCACCAATGGCAAGAATTGGCAACTTTTGGGATGCATTTGGTGTGCACATTAGATTGTGATATTGGGGAGATGCTTTGGATTATTGAGATTTGGCACTAAAAACAAAGGAGATAATGCCAAATTTTTTGTAAAATACACATGCATGACACTTGGAGTTAATCTTGGATGTTCATAAGGATACTAATTGGTATTGTACATGCTTTCATATGGCTCCAAGACATCGTTGATGCAATTGGGAGGATTGGATAGCTATTGAGGGTACTTTTTGATAATTTTTACTTGATAATTTTTACTGAAGAATGAAACCCTAACTTAGTCCAAAATGGTTGGGGTTGATTTCAAGGTGTTTACATAGCAGTATAATACTCTCCAAGGCCTACATTTGGATCCCTCAAGTTTCCAATTCTGATACCGTTTTCTTGTCCAATCCGGCAAGGTTCACCGTTGTCGTAAGGACAAAAGTGGGCCTCGTCAAAAATAGTGTGTTGATTTTGGGATTTGAGCACATGGTTGGATAGTACATGCCATTAGCTTCCCAACAAACCTAAGATCACTTGATTTGAATACCGCTGACTTGGTTAAAGGGCATAGTTAACTTTCCTACAAAAGTCAAAATAAAGTGTATCAAATTTTTGACTTTGGTCAAAACTTTTGGGGTGTGGATGGTAAATAGCTCCCCAAAAGCCAAACAAACTAAGATTTGGACCAATATTCAAGGTTTTAGGACCAAAATGTGATTTTAACAGTCACCTCAAAATTTTACTATTTTTGCATAGTTGGATAGTACACATCCAGAGCTCTCTATAGAACCAAAAATATTTCGACAAGTTTTGAACCTTCTACACTCCATTTGCCATTTTCAGCTATGCCCAAAGGGAGATCTTGCAAAGCAAAAGAGGCAATACTTGAAGAGTTGGAAGATATGGCAAACATGGACAATGTGCTCATGCTAGAAGGGGATACCAAAGTTGATGACAAATTGGTGCATGCTATTGGGGATCCATCGACTAATATCGTTGTGAATGCAAGTGGGCATGCTAGTAGCCCAACTGGGTATATAAGTGGCATTGGTTTTGAACAATGAAATGCAGTCAATGGTTGAAATGATGCATGCAATTCTTCAAACCATCAACAATGGTCAAGTTCAACAAGCTAATACATTTGGGAGCTTGGTTGAAATCATGAACAAGAATCAAACCACTTTGGTTGAAAGCATGAAACAGGAAACACACATCCTTGCTAGAGGCTTTCAAAGGGGAATTTGTCCACCACAAGCAATGAGCTTCGATGGAGGAGTCACCTATGCAACGTGACCCAAATGTGATGGACTATGGCAAAGGCTTGAGTCCTTCTTGTATGAAAATGCTTTGTACGAGCCTTAGATGAGAAGTGGATGATCCATGATAATGCATTGTATGATCCCATTGGGATGGAGGTTACAAATGAGGAGGACCTTATTTAGGATAGAAAATTTCATTTAATATGGAAGTACCATCACCTAATGATGGATGTGCCACTAGGAGTTCATTTTAGTTTGGGGCTTCTATAAGAGGCAAATCTTCTTATGGGGGGAGACTTCAAGGGATGGAACAGAGGTCTCTTTGTACACAATGGGGGCTATACATACATTTGAGGAAAAATTTGGGCATGTTTATAATGATGAGATACAAGAAGAGAATGTTCATGGTTCTCTTGTTGAGGAGAGCGGCATTGATAGTAAGGCATTGATAGTAAGGCATATGAAGAGGGCAACCATGAAGATCTTGAAGTAAAGATGCATATGAGGTTAATGAGATTGAAGATACAAGTATTGAAGACTTAGATGTGGATGCTATTGAGGGTTCATATGTTTATGATCCTTATGTTAATGGTATATGTATTGATGATGCCTATTCTTATGATCCATATATTGATGGTATGTTCGTTTGATGATGCCTATGGGTATGATCCATACATTGGTATCTATGGGGATGATGCATATGGTAGTGAGCATATCACTTTGGAAGACCATGGTGATCTTTTATTGGATGGAGATATTTGTGGAGTTCCATTTAATCCAAGTGGTCATTTGGACTATTACCTTTTTGGATCATTGCACAATAATTCCTTTAGTACATGTGGTTATGCATGTATGTATATGGATCGATGGCTCTTGGGACATCCATTTGACCTAGATGGATACATGATTAGCCTCACCATCAATGAAGGGTTTCAAGATTAGCCCTTTGAAGAACTAGGAGATTCTTGATCCATTATCTTGGGGTGTGCACAGCTTGGATTTCCATCCGACCTAGGTAGTTATATGCTTATCCTCATCTTCGGGTGGTACACCTTTATCCTTTTCATTTAACCCTGACAGCTACACGATTCATGTGGATTAGGTGGATTTATGTGGTCACATGACTCATGGATTTTTGGCTTTGGTACATAGCCTCTTATATATATTGTAGGTACGACCACCCTTTAATTTTGAGGACAAAATCATTATAGGAGGGGGTGGTTTGTAATGAAGTAAATTATATGCTTGGATGTATTGCACAAGTATATGTGCAATACATGACTCATGGATTTTTGGCTTTGGTACATAGCCTCTTATATATATTGTAGGTACGACCACCCTTTAATTTTGAGGACAAAATCATTATAGGAGGGGGTGGTTTGTAATGAAGTAAATTATATGCTTGGATGTATTGCACAAGTATATGTGAGATGAGTTCCTAGGCACATAACTTGGGAGATAGGACTTGGGTTTATGGGTAGCCCATATGTGAATGGTCCTAGGAGTAAGTGATTATATGAGTCACTTATGGGATAGCTTGTATACTTTTTATAACTCATAATCACTTTTGATATTACTAATCAAGTCTTGCTTAGCAAGCTTTCATGGAGAACTCTCCCATATCATAGACATCCATGTAAACAAGGTCTACATGTGCCTCCATGTAAACGAGTCTCCCTCTTCCTTCCTTTCACCGTTTGAGACACTCAATCCTAATTTTTAACCTTTCTCTTAAGGTTTATTATGGTTTATATTAGAATTCTATATATCCTTGATTCACATGTACTTAGCAAACTCATTTCTTTAATACTTTACAAGATTGATAAGACTAAAAAAAAAATCTTATTGTTTACCAAGGAGAACCTAATTTTTTTGATCTCTTATGTCCTACACTTTGGTTTATAACTTAAGTGTTCCAATTCCACTGTGATCTACTTGGGTTAGGGTCTAGCCTTGAGCTTTGATAAAAGCTCCTCGATGTCCTTAGTGTCTAGTGCTCTCTGGAAGTCCTTTTGTGGTGCTCAGACATCTAGTTGTGGACTTTTTCCATGAGCTATTAGTGGTTGTGGTCCATGGTTTTACCTCTTTTAAAGTGTAGCAGTGGCATAGGTGCTCTTCCTAAGTCTTGGCTCTTACAACTTGTGACCCTTCAACCTCCATGTGAAGGATTTCCATTTCACTCTCTAGGCGATGTAGCGATCCTGGAGTCAACTTCTAGGATCTAGACTTGTGATCTATTATTGAGGGAAATGGCCGCATTTTTCTAGGTCTCTACATTTGGCGAGATTGGCATGCACTAGGAGGAGGGCTTGCTATGCCACATCCATTTTCTCCTTCTGTCGAGCCATATAAGGGGACATGTTCCCCTGCTAGGTTCTAGAGAAGGGAGGAGACGACAATTAGGAAATCTAGAAGGCAACCTTGTGAGTGGAAAAGAGCCTACAAAAAGCTTTCGATCAAGGCTAGGTTTCCTTCCTAAATTGATATGCGGTCATATCCTATATCCAATTCCCCACGTATCATACTTTATAAATCCAGGGAATGGAATGTGCAGGTCGATGGAATGCCGGTTGCTACCTTCTCTTCTTCGGTTAGTCGACCCAGCATCTCGGGCCTTTATCCCGTGTGGTGATTCCGTTGTCGTTGAAGCAAGTCTTGTCGTTTATCCCATACCGAAGGAACCTAAGAGATAAATAGTGGGAATAACCGAAATAGCCATCCTTTCAGTCAATGTTGATACGTTCTCATTCGTGTCCCCTATTCGGGAAGAGAGGGTGGTGTCCTCGGCGAAGAAGTGTCAATGATATTGGTGATCCGAGCAGTGAATCTCAGAATCCAAGCTACGAGTCTGGAACTAAGGGATCTGATGGAGGTGCAGGTTTGCAGGATACGATGAAAGTAAACCCCACGCCGAAATCAGACTCGTGGTATTCTGGGAAAGCTATTTGCTTTAGCGGTGTGCCTCCATGATGTTCTATGCGTTGTGGGATGTGAAAAAGGACATGCTTTTGATAGAACTTCTCTCCAAGCACTTTTGAGGACTTCTCTCCAAGCATTTTTGAGGACCATTTAATGGGCTAGACTCACTATGGCTGTACTGGCACTTGGGCTTGCATTTTGTGGGCCTATTGGGGGTGTTTGAATTAGGGTTAGGTTTGCAACAATGTACACACACGAGATAAAGAAGCTTGCGAGCACACAAACTCACTAGATTAGAATGAACAAATGTGTGCCAGATATAAAAGATAAGTACACACCCCAAAATGAGTAAATAAGAGGGTGTACATATGCATGGGGGAAAAAACCTCCTAGTGAGGGAAAAAGTGCCCCAGCGGTCCTAAGTGTGTTCACACACATCACTACCATATAATGCTATAGGGGGTATCCATGAGGTTTATCTCGAAAAAATATGTAGAGGTCTTGCTCGCAATAGTCTCCTTGTCTAGGTTCTACTGCTTATAGGTCGGAGAGTTGATGGGAGAAGGAATGGCTAGGGTGGGGTGCGAAGGGGGCCTACTTAGGGTGGCAATGCTTTGGTAATTATAAGGTTCAAGGAGCTCTTCCCAGCTTATGGTGTAGTAAATTACTTTGGTGAGGATCATAAACTACCCCAAACTTACTTGCTAGGTTGGCACATAGATACTATAGAGCTCATGATGTAGGCAAGAACGGAGAGGGTATTACAACAGCTATATCTATTTGTCCAATAGAGGTTTGTCAGCATGGTAATTGCACACGAACAAGGGTGCATAGATCTTGGCCGGGTGATATCTTTCCACTTAATGTCCTCCTTGTTTATCAAGCCCCTGATGATGTCATAGACCATGTCCTATGCACCACTCAGATTCTGGTATGGTTCTATTGCTTGGGGTAGGTGCAAGGCCATGCAGACCATGTAAATAATGAGGGCTAGGGTTATATTGACACATGTGGCATCATGGACTATGCATGTACTGAGATGGGTATCATAGGAAGTTATAAATAAGAAATAGTGTTGAAAGATGTGATCTATATTAGCTGTAGGCACACTACCTTAGGATGGTTGATTTAATATTCAGAGACCTTAGACTATGATTTTATTAATCATAGTTCACTTGGGTAACCTTAGGTACTCAAGTATTGTGTGGGACTAGGTCTACTAGGCATTGTAAGTGGATGCAAGTTGCATGGAAACTTTCTCTAGGCACCTCCTTCTCTCCAAGTGTATAAATACTACCCTTTGCCCTATGTGGGTGGGCACTTCTTATTGTATCCTATGTGGTGGAATCCTTTGTGGTGGAGAGCAATAGTAGTGAGCCTTTGTGGTACCAACACTCTTGTCATATGTCTATCTTTTGTGCAAGTTTTGTTTCACTCTTATGTAGCATCTTGTGCTATAGGGACAAGCCATCTATGCTTGGTCTCATAATCTATTGCTAAAGAGTGATAATTTGTTGGATTACTTTATTGTCCATTGCTCTAATATTTAGAGTGATTAAGACTTCCTAATCATTGTGTGAGAGAATCTTTGTGATTATCTAGTGAGTATTGTATATCTTCTCATTCTATTGTATGTGGCAAACATAGAGTGAGAGAGGGAAAGCATTTACTAGAGATGTATCATTCACATCCATTTTTTGAGTGGCACAATAGAAAGGTGAGAGTTCTTCAAACATTCTTGTTGAATCATAAGAGAGAGAAATCTCTGTTTTTCTCAGTAAAAGAGAGGTTTTTTTAAATGTTGGAGAGAGTGAGAGAGGTGAGTAAGCTTAAATACTTTGTGTGAACTCCTATCTAATGGAGTTTCTGCAAGAGAGAGAGAGAGAGAGAGAGAGAGAGAGAGAGAGAGAGAGATTCTCAACTCTTTGCAGTAACTCAACTGAGTGAACTTACAAAGATCTCAACAGTGAGCTCAGGTTGAGGCTCAAAGGAAATCTCAACAAGAAAAGCAACTCGGTGCAATTTTCTATGTGAAGATGGTGCTGCACAAGAACTCGACAGTGTGGCGGTTGTTTTCTCTAAGGGCTTGGGGTTCACAGTAAATCAGTTGTTGCAGCTTGTAAGTTGTTTTTTGGTGAGCTGAATCTGGCTGTGCATGATAACAGGCAAATCGCCTTATTAAAGGCTCATTAACAATGGATTTTGGCGCATAGAGGCTATGCAAATCAGTCCTGGGAATCTATGCAAGTGGCGATCTTGGATTCAGTGGTGCTTAGTTGATTTGATTCTAATTCATAACTCTTGTTATTTGAAGCTTTTCATTAATGGTCGATAAGGGTGGCTTAGCTATTTTGGGAATTACTTAATCATACTCATTTAGTCGTGTGTAGGGATAAGCCTTGTACAAGTCCTAGTGTATAAAGGACATTACCTCTTTTTTAAGTGTGTCCACACATGACCTTGGGTGGTCACAAAGTGAGAAGTTTATTTTGTCAAGAAAAGATGCATGGCATCTTCATATGAATGAAGGACTACAAACCCTAAGCACATTAAACCTAAAATTGAAAAAATCAAGACTCAAGTGAGAAAGAAACCCCATGATTACCAGGCAGAAAGGAAATTAGGTTTCTCAAAATTCCTAGGTATAAACATGCATTTGTATGGGGAGGGTAGTTTCTAGTATTTGAAGCTTTAGCATTGGCTATTTTTTATTGAGTATAACTCTTGATGTACAAACCCTCATCTATAAAGGGTTCTTCCTACTAAGAGAGGGTAGAATTTCATTTAGTAGCAATGGAGAGCAATGGGAATGGGTATTTTAAAAAGGGAGATAGATTTGATTGGACTAAGTATCACACTTGGGCCATCAAGATACAATAGCTTTGATAGATAGAGAGCTTTGGGGAATCGTGAATGGGACTAAAAGGAAATCCAATGCTAGGAATCCTCATATGGTTGCAAAACGGGAGAGCAATGATGCAAATGCTCTCTCTCATACATCATCAATGGCTTATGTGCTAACCAAATTCATCAAGTCAGTTCCTCCCCTACCTCTAATAATGCTTGGTTAAGGTTAAGAGCAATTTTTGGCCAAGTTAATGCTACATCTCATCTCTTCTTAAGGAAGAAATTGTATATATTGGAGAAAGAGGAGAAGACCACAGTGGCTTCTCACATTAATGACATTAGGTGCTTAATAGACTAGCTTACTGGAGTTGGTGTGGTAGTTTAAGAAAAAGAAGCTTATTTTGCTTGCAAGTATGCCTGAATCATATGAGCAATATATCAGTGTCATTGCAAATCAACCCAATCTAACCCTTTTCACAGTATCATCTTCATTCATTCTAGAGGAGACAAGATTGGAAGGAAGAAAAGCCTCTACTTCAAATACATTACTTGTTGCCAATGATTCAACAACCCCTTAAAACACAAGAGAGATAGCTTTTGTAATGGATGGTCAAAATAAAAAGTTCAAGACCCCAAGGTCTTGTTTCTACTACAAAAAGAAGGGCCATGTAATCAAGGATTGCTACTACAAGAAGAAGAGAGATGAGGAAAAGGAAGCCAAAGGCAAGAAGGAAGAGACTACAAGGCATGAAGAAAACCTTGTAGACACCTTGTTCTAGTAAATGGGCCTAAAGCCTTTGTAATACCCAGTGGGCTAAGTTATCCTTGTGATAGCTAGTGGGCAACCTATCTTTATTTTTTCACTTTATATGAGTATCTTGGTCTACACACCCTGCAAGGTACGTATGTAGATCAAGAGAGGGTGTTGAAAGATGTGATCTGCATTAGTTGTAGGTGCACTACCTTAGGTGGTAAATTTAATATTTAGAGACTATGATTTTATTAATCATAGTTCACTTGGGTAACCTTAGGGACTCAAGTAGTGTGTGGACTAGGTCCACTAGGAATTACAAGTGGATGCAAGTTACATGGAAACTTGCTCTAGGTGCCTCCTTCTCTCCAATTGTATAAATACCCACATGCTCTATGTGGGTGGACACTTCTTATTGTATCCTATGTGGTGGAATCCTTTGTGGAGAGCAATAGTAGTGAACCTCTGTGGGAGAGCAATAGTAGTAAACCTTTCTGGTACCAACACTCTTGTCATATGTCTATCTTTTGTGCAAGTTTTGTTTCACTCTTATGTAGCATCTTGTGCTAGGGACAAGGGATCCATGCTTGGTCTAATAAGCTATTGCTAAAGAGTGGTAATTTGTTGGTTTACTTTTTTGTCTATTTGGGTTTGTGATTCATTGCTAAACCAAGTGGATTTAAGATTGGGTTAAGCTCTTGCTTAGTGTGAAAAGATTCCTAATATTTTCACAAATAGGTGGTGAGGTCGGGGCTCCAACTGGGAAGAGCAACTAGGCCACCAAGTCTAAGCCTATTAAGGTACTCCATGATCTCTAGGTTTCTTACAATCTGGTAGCACTCTTAGGTATGGTAAGTAAGCTTGTGCTCGACCTTTCTGTTCAACTAGATGTGGCTATGGATCATGTGGCTCTATCGACTTCTTGAAGAAGCTCCATGTCTAGTGGGGAGAAGTCGGTAGTAGCTACTTGATATTCCAAGAGCTTGGTGACTTTGGTGGCCTTCCTCTTCTTGGTGGGAGTTAAGGAGAATTGTGTCAAAAGAAGAGATCTTAGATGACCGAGTAGAAATCACCATGATGAGAGTGGAGGATACCAAGAGTAGAAGGCAAGGACGAGGCTGGGAAAATCTGGCAATAGTTTGACTAGGTGTAGAGAAAATAGTGGGAAATGAGAGGGGGGACCTCTATTTTTATAGTATTTTACTTGGGAACATACGTACGCAGTATGGGTACATACTCTTGTAATGGGTATGCATGTACACAGTCTTTGGTACTTGCATACATAGAATGGCGTACATGTATTTAAAACTCCAAACGTGCATGGTGAGATATAAACATGCATGCATAGAAGTGAATGTGTATGTGTATAAGTGAACATGCATGTATAGATGGAAACATGCATGCATAGATGGAACCGTGCCTGCGCATCTTGAATAGGGTGTTTTTTCTTTTGTGGAATACTGTTGGTGGTGGTATTTTGATCACTAGCAATCAAGGCGATGTATCGTACTGTGGGCCAGGGTTTCACCTACTATGGCTCCCCATCTTGAGATGTACAGAGAAGGCCAATGATTAGAGAACCAAATGTGGGCATCAAGGTTGACTCTCCACCTTGGAAAAATGCTTGCAAATCTTGAATAGGGTGTTTTTTCTTTTGTGGAATACTATAGGTGGTGGTATTTTGATCACTAGCAATCAAGGCGACGTACTGTACCATGGGCCAGGTTTTCACCTGTTATGGCTTCTTCCCATCTTGAGATGTACTGAGAAGGCCAATGATTAGAGAACCAAATGTGGGCATCAAGGTTCACTCTCCACCCCGTTAACTTTTTTTCTTTTCCTTCTTTGCTTCTTCTCTCTACATTATTTGACTCTTTCTTCGACATTTTTCAATGAGATTTTTTTTTACGAGTGCCCTCATCTGGTAAGGGTGAGGTATCTGTTTTTAGCCCACTTCGTGAGGCTTGATGAGAGAGAGGCTGCTGGTGGGGAATTTTGTGGTCCAGGGCTCACTACTATGCATGGGAGGTGGATGAGTGCGAGGTGAAAGGAGTAGCACGTCCTAGGTATGTTTGGAGATGATCCTGGGGATCCATGAATTGGTCAATTTTTTCCTTGCCTATGGCGAGGGTTTTTTGTTAAACCATCCTAAAATGGGATTGATCATGGTGATAGACATAGATTAAGCAACATAATTAGGGTGGATTATACCACACTAAGAACTCCATAACTAGAGACAGAGAGATTGCACACTCAACACTCAATTCTATTGCATATCTCAAGTGAACCATACAATGATATCGGCTTTCTAGCCTTATTCCACTTTATGTATCATCATCCATGTGGCAACTCCTTTTCCACTCTTTTGGTCAACACTCACATACCAAACAATATTACATGTGGCATTCTTACCTTACCACAATATCTTGCGCCTCTAAGGTGCGTTCACACACTCAACCAAATAGCCCATTCATTTTACATTGCACATTTCAACACCCTTCCTCAATGTAAACTTGGGTGTGTGCATACAATCTCTTCAATTAATTTGACCAACTCACTTCCCACCCCATCAATTTGGCATTGCCAACCTCAACACTCCCCCTCAAAAAAAATTAGAGTGTTTAATAACCAAACATGTGTACGCGTGTCTACCATCTTAGACACCTAGTCCATTTTGAGCCGAATCACTCACAGCGGAACCATTGAGTCCAATTTGAACATATAAGTTTGGGTGGGAACCAAACCATGCACATGCACCTCACACATGCATCGCTCATGCACACATCATGACAACCATTTTGAGCTTCTCGGTGAGCTCGGGTAGGACAACCCTCACACCAATGGGTGAGAACAAAAAAATACATATGTCGTTTTGAGCTTCAATCTCGGGTATGGTTACCCATCTCATAATCATGGGTGAAAAGTACAAAAACTTTTGGCCGAAGCCAGGCAACGAACCCAAGCAAGAAATAAACCACGTCTTTTTCCCAATGAAGCCGATATTTGCTTGGTATTTCAAGACAATACAAATTTTTGTGTGTGTGTGGATCAAGCTCTAGAGATAATCACAAAATCACGAGTGATAATCACTATTCTCTTCAATCATGTGAACAATAGCTTATGAAATGTGGTGTGTGACTGAGTCCTTAAGGTCACTAAGGCTTAAAAGGAAACTTTAAACAAAAAAATATTATTTAAATCTCGGTGTTGGAAGCATGACAATTAAATCTACCCTACACGCCATACACCTCTATGTGCATCTGACAATTTACCTTGTCCTTGTTGCTAGCATCCTGCACTATCAGCCAGCCACTGCATGCAGCTTGTATTTGCAGACTGCATTGATGAATGTGCTGACTCTATGGACCCACCCGGGTCTAGGCGCCATAGCCAAAGCTTCAATTGCTTTTCTTCACTAAAAAAGGCAAGCCTTTTGTAGCTTTTTGTGCGCCGGCAGTCATGCCTAGTTGCCTTTGATTCGATTTGCTGCCCATCGCTTTTTCTGCTTCAACCCTCTTCTTCTCCTTCTGTTCACAGAATTCTGTGCAAAAGCTCCTCTAAGCTTTAATGGGACCTTCAATTGTACAATTGCGCATGGCTCTCTCGTCAGCCAACCCACACATCCTCTGATCGCGTTCCAAGAATCGCGTCCACTACCACGGGCTGCTAACTTTTCTTTTTCTTCGCTTTGTAGCCTGCATTTCCTCTTTTTCTCTGCTATGGAGCTTCAGCCCTTCGTTTCACCACACCAACACAATGTTGATGAAGTCGCAGCCACTCTTGCTGCTGCTTCTTGTGGGCAGCTTCGATGATGAGTGGTAGAGTCAGCATGCGCATGCTGCTCTTCGTTGCTTCTCTTCTCAGTTGTGCAACTCTACCTCATTACTTTTGGCTTGCCTTCCCTCTCATTAGCAACCCCAAGGTGTTGCTCAACTACACCTCTTACAATTTCTGCAACCTCATTTCCATAAGGTTCTTGTAGTCACCATTCTTCATGCCTTTAGCTCTGATATGAGCTTCAAAACCCCATAGCATCTCCCGTTGCTACTTTGTCTCTCCAAAACCTCCAAGTTGAGGTCTTCCATGAGCCCATCAATATGGCCATTGAGCTCTTCATGAGCTCCATTTGCATGCTACCTTTCCATGAAAAATAGGCATCTTCAAAGAGTGCTCTTCCTAGGTTTCTCACAAGAAACCATTGAGGTGCCAAATATGTGTGAAAGCTCTCATGGCTTCCACCCAAACATGCCCATCTTCCATGAGCATTTTATCGCACATCTTCTTCTCAATGCACACACATGAACTCCCCCTTGGGTTCACATTTTGCTTGCCACCATTTGACAAGCATGCACCTCCACATAAGATTCATGGGATACATAAATCCCAACATGGTAACCCTTTTCAAATACGAGCATTCTTCCATGCTCAAACATCAAATTAGAGGCAAAAACACCAAAATACCTTCACAAATCTCCTTGGCAGCTTCTCCTTGAGACAATAAAGACTTCATAGCCTTCATACTTGTTGAAATCTCCATTTTCAGCTTCTTTGATGATGAGTAGGCTTTCCATGTTGCAAAACTCCCATTTGCAACTCTCTTGGACAGCTTCTATGCAACCTCCTTGTTACAAATCTCCTCTCAAACTTGAGAATGGTAGCTCCAAATCTCTCTCAAATCCTCACAAATTCAAATCCAAATGATAATATGAGTGTGCATAGTTTTTTTTTCTTAATCAAAATGCTAATACATAATGAAATACTTAATAAAATAAACACATAACCAAGAAAAATATATACATAAATATTCACCATGACCAAGAGCCCACCCGAGCTCTGATACCATCTTAAAAACAATCATAAAATGGGATTGATCATGGTGATAGACATTGATTAAGCAACATAATTAGGGTAGATTATACCACACTAAGAACTCCATAACTAGAGAGAGAGAGAGAGAGAGAGAGAGAGAGAGAGAGAGAGAGAGAGATTGCACACTCAACACTCCATAATTAGGGTGGATTATACCACACTAAGAACTCCATAACTAGAGAGAGAGAGAGAGAGAGAGAGAGAGAGAGAGAGAGATTGCACACTCAACACTCAATTTTATTGCATATCTCAAGTGAACCATACAATGATATAGGCTTTCTAGCCTTATCCCACTTTATACATCATCATCCATGTGGCAACTTCTTTTCCACTCTTTTGGTCAATACTCACACACTAAACAATATTACATGTGGCATTCTTATCTTACCACAAAATCTTGCGCCTCTAGGATGCATTTACACACAACCAAATAACCCATTCATTTTACATTGCACATTTCAACATTTTTGTGTTGCTGTGAGCCTTGGGTTGCCATTGCCATTGCTCCTTGGTGCTCGTTTTTTCATGATGGAAGAGGCTAGGGGAACTAATGGTGTGGTCTTATTAGGGAGCCAAATGCTTCTATTACCTTCATAATATCCTTGGGCCACTAGAAGCATATAAAGTACTACAATTAGGTGGAGGTTATCTTGCTTGATGGGACATTGTGGACTGTGTGGCTTTGTTTACCCAGAGTTATTTATGCCTAGCATAGTAGCCTTGGGCCTCCAATAACTCCCTTTTTTTTACAAACCATGTTTTTGGTTCGGGGTTGAGGTTCGGTGTTCTAGTACATGGTTCAATCACGGTGGCATGGTCTTGATTGGGGTGTGTTGGACCTTTCTCTTGGGTACCTAGATTTTTGGTTGCCCTTCATAGTAACCTTGTGCTTAGAGCTATACTTTTGGTACCCACCACGTATCGCTTTTCTCATAGAAACATTGGTGCTGCTAGGATAGATGGGTGGCCCAGATTCTACAAGGTTAGATGGGTTAGCAGTTCTGTTATTAGTTGAGTTAGTTTTTGACTAAGCCCGGCTACAAACTTGTTTTTCTTCATCATGTCAGGGGGTACCTGGTCTTCCCCTAAAGCCCTGCATAAAGTTTCCCACAACAAAGAAAATTTCTTGATATAATCATCAATTGATTCCAACTCACCTTGTATCAGAGCTTGCACCTCATGCCAAACCTTGTCGGGGTCTTCTACCTTCTTGAACCTGTTGCTAAGTGCTGTCTTTAATCCATTTTCAGTCATATCAAGATGTGGAACAGCAACCCTCAATGACTCCTCATAAGTCCTGTACTAGGTCCTTGCATCCCCTTTCAAACAGATGCTCAGTAGCCGCAACACCTGTACCGACTCATTAATATGGTTGCTTATGCATGCAACCTCCATTCTTTCCAAGAAATCCGCCACATCCTCATTAGGGCTACCATAAAACTCTGGATAAGACATCATTTTAACCCCCAAACTTCACCTCAGATCCAAGAAAACTCCTTCCCTGAAACTCTCAATTCCTAGGGCCTACACCCTAGTAAACTGAAGGAAATAGCAGAGCAATCCTCAATCAAACAATGTCAGAGCAACTCCTCAGTGGGGGCACCAGAAAGATGTGAGGCAGCTCAGGAACACAAGAAGGCCGCTATAGCTCGCCGACTAACCACCTTCGGAACACTCACAAGCACAAGGGGCACCACCAGCTTCTCTAGTTGGAAAGAAATCTCTCTAACTACCACACAGAGATACCCAAAGAAAGGCAGTTTCAACAGCTCACATATCTCATTATAAAAGCCTTTTATCTGTCAGCAAGGCTAAGCCACTCACATATCATCAACACAAACCCTGTTTGTCCATTTACAAGGGGTGATCCACTCACATATCATCAACACAAACCCTGTTTGTCCATTTACAAGGGGTGATCCATCACCATAGATTTTATTAATTGACAAACTTCAACCCACTCTTCCTCGCACTCTCCTTTTATTTTATTTAGCAGTGATTGTGCCCATCCATCCTCATCCAAGAAGCACTTCTTCATATCGACAAGCATAACATAGAACTTCCCTTCCAAGGGGTTATTCTCCTAATGTAAAACATAGTAGTGAATGATCCTATGCATGAGGTTTTGAATATGTTTACTCCTTTAACTTGCACATTTGTGGGTATTAATATAAGGGTTGTTGCAGTGTACACCAAGTTGCATGGGACATTAGGTTATGGCTTGGCACATGTGTCAATAGTGCGAGCTTGTGTTCTAGGCTAGTCTTTGTGGTTACGCAGTTTGGCGGTGGGCTTCACCTCCCAGTCCTCCTCTTTGAGGTCAAGAACTTGAGCCATGCTAACCAATATGTGGTGGTTCCACAACTTTTCTTAGTGAGCCTTAACTTCTTACTAGGCCTCCGGTTTTAATGTAGAGCCTTAACTTCTTACTAGGCCTCCGGTTTTAATGTAGATTCTTCTAATTTCTCTTCTTTTTTTAAATGAATGACCTTCAAGTTATTCTCAGTCAAGGGGCCATAGTAGCATCTAAGTTTTCTACCGTTAAAGAAGCCTTGCATTCTGACACTGCTAATGCTTCAATACACACACATTGATCCTTAGTTCATATATAAGGAATGGTACCATCCCTTTATACTTGAGCTTGTGCTTTTGGTTTTTTGTGCTATACACAGGAGAACCATGTCCTCAACTTTGATATCTTTGTCCTTGAGCTTTTCCTTGAACCATTCCTTACACTTTAACTTTTCGACTATGATTAGGATAGAAAGAGAAGCATCTAGACAAGCCAAATTCAGCAACATAACGGTGGGTGGCCTCACATGGAAAGGGGATGGTAGAGGTGAGGTGAGAAGCATCCTGTCCATTCTAGAGTGAGGTATGGGGGACATGGCTAAGAATGGGCAAGCAAACCCCTTGAGCAGGTTCCTTAATAAGTAGGTCCCTTATTTATAAACTCTAATTGACTAAGGTTATGATATGCACATATTTAAAGGTGCCCCTAATGGTCACTTACACTGGCCCAAAACTTCACCCTTCTCAAAAATCACCAAGAATAATTTGTTTCTTGTTTTTAAAAATAATTTGTTATTTTTCTTTGATATCTTGAATGTATTATGCACTGCTTAAAATCAAGATTTATAAGCATAACTCTTGATAATGTTTTGCTTGAGAAATTTCCTAGCTCTATATCCTGTAAAGTTTTTATTATCTAATACTTACTATACCATTTACCTATAAATTTTATAAAATACCTATTATTATCTATCTCTGAAACTCAAAATCAAAAGTAATATTATCTCTCTTTATAACACCCAGCTTAAAAAATTTTCTAGCATGCTACACTAGGGAAAAATTCACAAGCTTAAGTTTTACAACATAAGTGGAGTTAAAGAAAATACTGGGCTTAAGATTTTTTCTAGTGTACTACCCGAGAAAAATTCACAAGTTTAATTTTTATAACATAAGTGTAGTAAAAGAAAATGAATGGTGTCATTAGTTTCAGAGAGAAAGGAATCTTACACGGTCACTTCAATGAAAAGGATAAAAAACAACAAGTTTTGTCCATGTCAACATAAGTATAATGTTTCATATTCTGCAATGCTATGAAAAAAAATCATTTTCTACACTTTCAACACTAAAAGTGATTTTTTAAAAATGGGAGGACCACATGCTCCCCTATGTTTATAAATTTATGGAGAGAATTGTGCCACCTCTTTACCATACCTTGTGTATGGTCTTTCTCTCTTTTTTTTGGGGGTTCAGAAACACACATATGCACAGAGAAAGGTTGCTATGTTTAAAATGATTAAGTACTTAATTAATGAACTGATGTTGGTTTAACATCTTATGTAAGGATTGTGTGAGAGGCTTATTTTATATTCAACAATCAGAGCATCTATCTTGTTCGTCCCAAAATTTTAATAGGTACAATTCTAAAAATATTCTTGTTTGTCTCAAGATTTTAATAGGTACAATTCCTCTCAAAATTTTAATAGGTACAATTTTAAAAATATTCTTGACTTTGTGTTATAACCAAGATCGGAGTCATTTTTCCTTATTGTTACTCTATAAACATGTCTATATTATTACTTCATAGAAACCCTAAAAATGAACCATCAACTTGTTAGTGACCTATGAATACAACAATACTCCATGTAAGGTAACTTCATCAAGCCATATTTTTATACTGCACAATGTGCTTCATGTAAAATGATTACGAAAAATCTCCACGCTTATGACTTTTGAATATTGAAATATAATCAAACATTGAGCTTTTACGACTTGTGTAATTTCGGTGATGTATATTTAGGCTGGGAAATTAGCCTAGACTAGCTTAATGGGCCCTCAGACATTAGTTGGATAGTTGAACATTATACAAATGAGTGTTGTATATAAGACATTTTGACTAATGAGAAAACACATAATCCTATTCTCACAAATTAAGTTTGAGTCTTCTTACTCTTGTGATTGAGTTTCTTGTATGTTTTTTTCTCTTCTTCTTTGTTGCATGTATGCTTAGGGATTGTGGGGGTGAGTGATGGTGTTGATGTATGCTCTCTTCTCTCTCACTCCTTCTCTTATCTACACTCTCGTACTTTCACTCACTATGGCATAGAAGTAGAGATTGAGCTTTCCATAGCTCTCTCTTTCTTTGCTCCCCACCCATTTGCAAAGCTCCTTTCTGGTTATAGTAAAGGAGGTAAGGTTAAGGACCCTAGCTTACATACCTTATATCAAGACACCATAACATAACATTAGAAGAAGAAAATACTCAACAACACAAGAATAAAAGCATTGGGTGCAATCCCTCCCTTGATGTGTGTGGCTCCACCTCTCACACATGGTATTTTAATCATATTGATAATTTTAGCCCATAGAGCCATAAATAGCACTCATTCCACTTTTGGGCTTTTGCTTTACATATGCATGATAAAACCATTTCCCAATAACAAATATAAATGTGTCTATGCATACACATCTACTTGTGCACACACACTTATTAAATAACAAATATAAAAGGGTCTATGCATACACATCTACTTGTGCATACACATTTATTAAACAACCTTGTGCATATATGTACATAAACTCTAGCCACATGATAGGCTACAATTAAATGCTTTTCCGTTGTTGAGAAAAGCTCATCACCACACAAAAGAGTGACAGAAACTTAGGCAAAAAGTTGTATTTCTTAGGTATTGTAATAATCCCATAGGTTTTGCTATGGCTCAATTAGCAAGCTTAACTATCAAGCGTCTAAAATGGTGGTGATTTGGCTATCCTTGTATTTCACAAGGATAGCCAGAATTCATGTCGTCGTCACTTTCAAAATAGTGGCCTAGCTTATTCATTGATACCTTTGGAAAGCCTTGTTGAATAACCTCTACCTTAGCGGGTTTATCATTTTTTGACTCATCTTAAATCAGTTATTCTTCTATTCCCGCTTTTAGCTTTCCATCCATCCAATCCTTCAAGTCCTTCAATAGCAACATAAATTTGCACTTGGGAGGAAAGGAAGGTAGAGATCTTAGCTATGTCTCTAGGTGTCTATCCATTATCGCTTACATCTTTCGAGTATAATGGTATACAGAATGTGTATGGGCCTTGTTGAGTGTGGTACTCTTCGGTCTCACTAACCCAAAGTTTGGAGGCCATGGCCTTGAAGCTTTTTTCATCATCCCTTAATCCCTCTTTTGAGTTTTCTTTGGTCATGGGATGGATTGGTTCTTCCCCTAGTCTTCTCTTGAGTAAGGTAAAACTAGTTTCTGCATTAGCGTCTTCTCAAATAATTAGGACCATTAGAGGTTCAACTTCCATTTGAGCTTGGCATGTTCTTACTAGTTCTTGGGTTTCTTCAAAGCCTTATTTTCTCCAATGGTTGGGACCATTAAAGGTTCATCTTCCATTTGAGCTTGGCATGTTCTTACTAGTTCTTGGGTTTCTTCAAGCCTAATTTTCTCCTCATTAGGATTAGGATACCCTGCTAGCTTCTTAGGCATGTTGCTAGGGTCTATGACTTATCCCTTTAGGTCTCTAGTGGGGCGGGGGATTCACTTCTTTCTCCAAAGAGGAGGAAGAGATGTTGGAAAGTATGTCCTCTCCTAATCCCCCAATGGCTAGGACAAAGATCCATGACCCCTTTGAATTGTCATTCGGTCTTCCCCTTGTCCTATCTTCTTGGTTCTTCATCTTATGATCGCCAGTGCAGTGGGTGGTCAGCATGACTTGGGTTAACTTACGTGCCCTTTGAGTACTGGGATTTGAAGCCTTCTTCATGAGTAGAAGCTTGCCTCCTATTCTACATTCTAGTCACAACATTGAGTACTAGGATTTGAAGCCTTCTTCATGAGTAGAAGCTTGCCTCCTATTCTACATTCTAGTCACAACATTGAGAGGAAACATTTGTAGCAATCCATCCTTGATGCTTAACAAATTAAGGCTGGTACTTGGTTTGTGCTTATTAGTTGAGGATGCTCTTAATCGGCAATCCTTGTACATGTGTTCAATTCCACATCTTGTGCATAGAGTGGAACTTATGGTTGTGGGTTGGTCGGTGTGGATGCCATAGCCTTCTTGATAGGACACTCTACCACCCGGTGGGGTCCCTTAAGTGATAAATGACATGTACAGGATCCTAGGGCATTGATGTCCTTTCCCCTATTTGACTGTATTATGGCAATATATACAGGGTAGAAACTATCGCCCTCTTGAACGTAGTGGCTTAGGATTTGACTTGGGAGACTCTGAGCCTCTACTCGTTCTAGGTAGTTAGTGTCCCCTACTATTGCCTCTTCCTCCCCCTCAGGGATTTTTGTTGTTAGGGTTAATTAATTTATGGGGGCTAGTAATGGTTGGTTATTGTGGTAATACCGAAGGTGCCAGGGGTAGTTTTAGGACTCTTGGGAATTCTCTTTGGGACACATACTACCCTGAGTGAGGTGTGTTAGCATGGGTCTTAATGGTGGAGATGGCAAGGCTAGGTGTTATGGTTGGGTGGAGCTAGTGCAACCATTGGTTGCTGCCTCTGAGGTTGACTTTTATAGCATGATGGATTGTCTCATGGTTTCCCATCGTCCCTCCTTGTCTCGATCTTAGTTGGAGGCATTTTGTGGTTGTGTGGTTGGCACAACATATTGAACACCAGACCAACTCACGTCTGGGATATATATGTGGTTGGCCTACATTATCTTTCCTTACTTTGACCTTCCATTACTCAGTCTTTGCTGCATGAGAACAGGTGTTAATCTTCTATGGTTGGTGTGGCTTGTGGCTCTTTTTCTTTGATGTTTACCTTGTAAGGTACTATGCCAAAGGATGCTTCAAAAGGGGTTCCTTCAGGAGATTCCTTGAAGAAGTTTCCATGAAGTTATCGTCAAAGTCTATGGCACTTCTATAGCATGGCTCAAAGTTGTTATGCTTTTCTGAGTACAAGGCATTATGCAAGGTCGAATCAAGGATTCTAAGAATCTCCCAATTAATTGTTTATCATAGAGCTTGTCAAAACTGTCTATGAGTGAAGGTATCACTCCATTGATATAGTCTCTTAATAGATTCTTTCTCTTAGTGTTTGACATGGTAAAGTTGATCAACTGAATTCCATCAGGTTCCCTGGCAGGAGTATCCAATTGTGAAAGCAGTCTTTAGGGAGTCAAAGTTAGACTTGTCTTCTAATTTTAGTGATCTAGACCACTGCCCTATGTTTCCTTCCATGGTAAGGCTGAAGGCACTTAACCATATAAGGTCATCAGGTCGTCCACATGTGGCACACATCTGATTAAACACTTCTAGATGTGTAATGGGTTCTCCTATCCCATTGAACTTAGACATCCATTTTATGATTTACATGGTCTTGATAGTAGTTTGGTGCCTAGGGTTTGGTCCTACTACTGCAACAACTTATGGTTTTTCTGCTAGCCCTATTGTTGCTACCCCCTCCCTATTTAGGCCGTAATCCTCAAGATATCTTCTGTGGTTAAAAAGAGTAGTGGTGCGGCAGTTGAGGTAGTGGCTATGGGTAGTAGTGTGGGTATGGATAGGTTACTGGAAGCATGGTATATATTGGGTGTTACCCTTATTCTTAAGGCAATTGTGGAGAGGGTAGTGGTGTAGGTGGTGGTTGAGGTAGTGGTTGTGGGTGTGGTAGTGTGGGTATAGGTAGGTTGGTGGAGGCATGGTATGTGTTGGGTGTTGCTCTTATTCTCGAGACAAGTTTGGATACTCTAAAGGATAGTTGTGCAAGGTTGGTTCATATTGTGGCATGCATGCTCCTCCTAGAATTGGGTCTAGCACGGAGCCCCCTGCTCTAGGCCACATGGATTCACGTGCGTTTTGGACGCATTTTGGGCACCGCAAGGTTTCTGTAGACGTTCTGGAGAGGCGTCATTTCAGATCGGTTCAGCTCGATTTTGGGTGTTTGGGCTGCTGTGTAGTAGGCAAAGATTTGGTGTGCAGCAACATTTATAGTGTCTTCAATAACATCGACCATCAACTTTCGCTAGTAACACTTTATTCTCTACTCTGTGTTATTTTTCATACACTTTGCACGTGATTCAGTCAGTTGGCAGCCATCCAGGGTTGCATTCAGTTGCAGTGTGTTGAAAGATTTTGCATTTGATGGAAAGTCATGGCTAGCAATGGTGATATATTCAACATGTTAACTACCCATTGTGGTCCTATATGATGAGGCATGTACTGGTTGCTAAAGGCCTTTGGAATGTGGTCAATGGTAGTGAAACTCGTCGTGTTTCACAACTACCAGTGCAACCAAGTGCTACAGGTACATCTAAAGTAGAATCTGATACAGATGTGGCTCCTCCACATGCACCACCAGTACCTCCCACTGCTGCTCAAACGAGATGGGATGGAAGAGATGCACAGGCACATGCATTGCTTGCACTTCCTGTGAAGCGAAGCATTATTCCTCATATTCGGTCATGTAAGACTTCAAAACAGGCATGGAATGCACTTGCTGCATTATACCAAGTGCACAATGAAGCACGTGTTGCATATCTGCGTAAACAGTTGGAGTCTAAGCACATGAATGAGGGAGACTCACTGGGCAGCTTCTTGACCAAGATCAAAGATTTTAAGGAGAATCTTGTTAGTGTGGATGAGATATATCATGATAGTACATTGGTGCCCACAGTTCTCAACGCATTGCCGTATTCTTATCAGATTTTTGCCTCTACCCTTAGACTCATGATGAAGGGAAATCCAAATGCCCTTACATTTAATGAGCTGGTTTCAGTAATCTTGCAAGAAGAGCAGTCTAGGTAAAACAGATTTAATATGCGGGTTGGTGACCAAGCTTTTGTTGCCAATAAGAAAGACAAAGGTAAAGCTTCTTCATATGGTGGCTATAAGCCAAAATCAGAATCCTCAGGTAAGGATGCAGAGAAAGAAGGCGATAAGTCTAAAAAGAAGGGCAAGTGTCACTATTGCAAGAAACCAGGGCACTACATACATGAGTGCAAGAAAAGGCTAGAGAATGAGAAAAAGAAAGAATCGGGCACTGTGGTTGATGCATCTACACCAAGTGTAGAGAAGAAGGAAATTGCAAGTTTTGCTCAAGATGATTGGGCATGGACTGTACATTGCAGTTATGACCCTTCTGTTTATGATGTATGCATGTTAGTGGTGGCAGAATCAGATGCTTGGTACTTTGACAGTGGTGCTAGTAAACACATTACTTCACAAAAAAATTTGTTCTCATCTCTGGAATTTGTCTCCCTAGTGCAAGAACCATCGCATGTGCAAATGGTTCCTCATATCCTGTCAAAGGAGTTGGTAGAGTTATGCTCACTGTTGCAAATGGGGGTGCATTTACTCTTTGTAAAGTTTTATATGTGCCAAGCATTAAGAACTTGCTGATAGTTTCAGCCTTAGCCTTGTTGTCAGGGTTGACGGTGAAATTTGTGGATGACAGATGTACAGTTCAGGGATAGAAATGATGGTTATTCTATCATTTCCTCTCAGGTACCTTATTTCATAGCCTATATAAGATGGATGTATTTGAGAAGTTGTAGCATGATGCTTGCTCAGTCTCTACAACTCGTGCTATGAGTGATGCAAAATTATGGCATGTACAATTTGACCATCTGAATTATGGCAGTTTGTTATGCCTTCAAAGGCATGATATGGTGTCTGAGTTGCCAACTCTTGAGACCCCTACTAGACATGTATGTGAGGGGTTTATTCTTGGTAAAAATGCATCGGGCATCATTTTCAAAGGATGGATTTGTGAGAGCTGTTAACAAATTATAGCTTATACATAGTGATGTATGTGGTTCTATGAGGAAACTATCTATTGGGAGATATCTCTACTTCATCACTTTTATTGATGATTACTCCAGATATAGCTGGGTGTATCCATTAAATTAGAAGTCAGAGGTTTTTATGTGCTTTAGGCACTTCTTCGTATCCATGGCTGAAAATGCATGTGAATGTAAAGTTGGCACCCTTTGTTCAGATTGAGGGGGGGAGTATATGTCCAAGGAATTTGATGCATATATGGCTGGAAAAGGCATAAGGCATCAATGTGCAATGTCATACACACCTTAGCAAAATGGTGTGGCTGAGAGGAAGAATAGGTCTCTCATGGAGATGGCACGATGTATGGTGAAAGCCCAAGATTTATCTTATGGTTTTTGGTTAGAGGAAACTATGTGTTGAACAAATGCCTTACCAAGGCCTTGCAGTCTAAAACTCCTTATGAAGCTTGGCATGGAAGGAAGCCTTCTGTGGCTCATTTGCGTGTTTTTGGTTGTCTTGTTTATGCTCTTGTGCCTAAGCAACAATAAGGCAATTAAATGCATATTTGTGGGATATAGTTCAGAAAGCAAGGGATATAAACTCTACCATCTGACCCCTCAAAGCGGATTTTGGTAAGTAGAGATGTTGTTTTTGTCGAAAACTCAGTTCATCCCATGCTTTCATGCAAAAAACACTAGAATGTATGCTCATAGGACATGTTTGATTCACTCCTACCTTTGTTTAATGGAGGGCAGCCATATGTAGAGCAATTGAATGCTCAACCAAGTGCTAAAATTCAGCCTTTGCAGGTGCAAAATGAGCATGCAAATCAGCCTTTTGATGAGGCAATTATTGAGGATATAGTGGATGAGGAGAGAGCAATCATAGAAGAATCTAGGCATATGCTAAAATGGCTTGTACAGACATTGAGGGACAGTAACTTGGCAGCTCCTTTACCTAGCAGAACTCATGCAGGTTCTCATCATGCAGATTATTCTCATGTGGATCATGTTCTCATTTCTACTTTATGTAATGAGGAGGAACCCGTTTCCTTTGAAGAAGCACATGATGATGATCATTGGATGCATGCTATGCAGGATGAGTATAACTCTATACTCAAGAATGACAACTAGTATTTGATAGATCTACGTCATGGCAAGAAGGCCATTGGTACTAAGTGGGTTTACAAGTTAAAACGCAAAGCAAATGGTAGCATTGATCGCTCTACAAGGCCAGACTTGCCCAGCAAAAGGGTATTGATTATGATGAGACCTTTGCATCCATAACTTGTATGACTACCATTATGTGTCTCATTGCTTTGACAGCACATCATGGGTGTGGAATGTACATCAGTTGGACATTAAGATTGCATTCTTTAATGGTGATTTACATGAGGAGGTGTATGTATCGCAACCTCCCGGCTTTGTTGTGAAAGGAGAAGAGTCTAAAGTATGCAAGTTGAAAAAGACTCTTTATGGTCTTAAGCAAGCTCCTAGAGCATGGTATAAGAAGATTCATACATACTAGATTGCAAATTATTTTTGCAACAGTCCAACAGAGAGTACCCTCTATTGTGAAGAGGAGTAAGGACACATTTTTGGTCATCGTTCTATACATTGATGACATGCTGCTCACACGGGACCCAGTATAGATCAGATTTCAGCCTTTAATATTGATTTGTAGTCATCATTTGAGATGTCAGACTTGGGGCCATTGCATTCCTATTTGGGGATTTAGTTTATGCAATGCAATGATGGCATTGTTATGCTGCAGTCTATATATATATATAAGATATTGAAGAGGTTTAATCTTGAAGACTGTAAACCTATGGCTACACCTATGGAGACATGTACTCGACTTAGTCTTTAAGATTATACAGTATGTGGTCTCACAATTGAGCAAATTTATGCATAGCCCAAGTACGAATCATTGGCAAGTTGTAAAGAGGGTTTTTTGCTATTTATAGGGCACTCAGTATTTTGTATTGTGTTATCCAAAAGGGGATGAGTCACAACTGCATGCTTTAAGTGATTCAGATTGGACTGGATGTTATGACACACGAATGTCCACTAGTGGGTTTTGTTTTCACCTTGGTGATTCATGTATATCATGGCTCAATAAGAAGCAGCCTACAGTGGCCACTTTCACCTGTGAAATTGAGTACAGGGCAGCTTTTACAGCTACAGTTGAGTGTGTGTGGCTTAGATGTCTTATGGCTGATTTGGGTGTTGGACAGTCATCTAGCACTACGATTTTCACTGACAGCCAGAGCGCATTAGCATTTGTGAGGAACCCAGTGTTTCATGCTCGCACTAAGCACATTGAGGTGCATTACCACTATGTCAGGAAAAGGCTCTCTGCAGCACAGATCAGCATGGTCTATGTGCCTACACATGACAACATGGCAGATTCATTCATGAAGGCTCTTCCTCGTGAAAAGTTTGAAGCTTTTCATAAAGCTTTGGACCTACTGCCTTTTCAATATTGATCAGCCATACCATGGACATGTTCACATCATCACTCCAAGGGAGATTTGTAGCATTATATGGTAGTGATGTGTGTGAACACACTTAGGACTGGTGGGACACTTTTTCCCTCACTAGGAGGTTTTTTCCCTCGTGCATATGTACACCCTCTTATCTACTCATTTTGGGGTGTGTACTTTTGTATCTGGCACACATTTGTTCATTCTAATCTAGTGAGTTTGTGTGATCTCAAGCTTCTCTATCTTGTGTGTGTGCATTGTTGTAACCCTAACCCTAATTCTAACAAAGTAAAGGAAATTTAATTGAACAATTACTTGTATATCCATGCAACTCTAGCTAAAGGGTTTGTCAAGCTCCATTGCATCAAGGTAAGCAAAATAAACATAAAACATTAACAAACAAAGGTTAAAACTAATGGATTTACACTCCAACCAAGATATGCCAATATCCCAAATGTAAAGTATAGCAAGGGAGTCCCAAGAAAAGGAACTTCCTTGGTAGTGACACCAAAGATATTCATGGGAGAGAACACTCAAGCCTTACATGATAGAGAGAAGGTGAGGAAAATGCAAGGGTCATACTGGTTTGCACCTCAAGCAACTTGTGGTAGAGTAACTCTCTCTTGTGGAGAGCTAGGGTCCTCAACCTTGCCTCCTTTGTTGTCAGCACAAAGGAGCTTTGTAAATGGGTGGGGAGAGAGAGAGAGAGAGAGAGAGAGAGAGAGAGAGAGAGAGAGAGAAAGAGCTGTGGAAATCTCAACCTCTACTTCGATGCCATAGTGAGTGTGAAAGCATAAGGAGGCAGACAAGAGAAGGGGAGAGGGAGAAGAGAGCATACAAAAACACCATCACTCAACCACACAATCCCTAAGCATGCAACAAGGGAGAAGAGAGCATACAAAAACACCATCACTCAACCACACAATCCCTAAGCATGCAACAAGGAAGAAGAGAAAAGCATACAAACATAAGGGAGAATACAAGAGAAGGGGAGAGGGAGAAGAGAGCATACAACAACACCATCACTCAACCACACAATACCTAAGCATGCATGCAACAAGGAAGAAGAGAAAAGCATAAAAGTAACTCAATCACAAGAGCAAGAAGACTTAAACTAAATTGTGACAATGGTATTATGTGTTCTCTCATTAATCAAGATATCTTATATACAATACTCATTTGTACAATGCTTGGCTAAT